>NC_091285.1:330028159-330343992 GCF_032444005.1 Ranitomeya imitator | reverse complement strand
TGGATGTGCCTTCGGACCGGCCGGTCTCAGACAGCCCTGTTAACTGTGCTCTGGATTGAGGATCCTGAAGTCTTCAGTAAAGAGGTAAAGAGACTGCAACCTTGTGTCCTCATTATTGTCTGCACCCCACACCATCACCATCCATCATACTGGGAAGCCCTGGGGACATACTTCACCTGTGGGAAGGTATACCATCTAGCTGCCATCACATCACCCCAGTGGACCCCAAGCAGCATCGGTCACCCTGACCGAATACCACAGGTGGCATCACTAAACCTTGACAGACTCGTATCACCTTTCATTGGACGCCTTTTAGCAGGGTCACGGACCGGGTCCAGCCACCGTGACATCCCCAGAACCGGTACCGAGTCACCAGCGGCCCTGCGTCTGGGGGCGCTCCATATACGTGTCCAGATTTGGTCTGTTTGTTGTTATCCTCCTCTTTATTCTCATCCTCATCATCCACAACCAGTAGAACACAAGAGTGAATGGATTCCGTGATGCCAAAGTCACAAATTTTTTGTTCAAGGGTGTTTTTAAGATGCCCGTTACTAATTGGAAACCAAAACAAATGTTACTCCCACAGGGGAAAATGTCATAAAAAAGAGATGTACGTCTATTCTTCCTATTTATTCTTACAGTACAGACCAAAAGTTTGGACAAACCTTCTCATTTAAAGATTTTTCTGCATTTTCACACTAAAGTCATCAAAACGATGAATTAACACATGTGGAATTATATACTTAACAAAAAAGTGTGAAACAACTGAAATTATGTCTTCTATTCTAGGTTCTTCAAAGTAGCCACCTTTTGCTTTGATGACTGCTTTGCACACTCTTGGCATTCTCTTGATAAGCTTCAAGCGGTAGTCACCGGGAATGCTCTTCCAACAATCTTGAAGGAGTTCTCAGAGATGCTTAGCACTTGTTGGCCCTTTTGCCTTCACTCTGCGGTCCAGCTCACCCCAAACCATCTCGATTGAGTTCAGGTCTGGTGACTGTGGAGGCCAGGTCATCTGGCGTAGCACCCCATCACTCTCCTTCTTGGTCAAATAGCCCTTATACAGCCTGGAGATGTGTTTGGGGTCATTGTCCTGTTGAAAAATAAATGATGGTCCAACTAAACGCAAACCGGATGGAATAGCATGCCGCTGTGGTAGCCATGCTGGTTCAGTATGCCTTCAATTTGGAATAAATCCCCAACCGTGTCACCAGCAAAGCACCCCCACACCATCACACCTCCTCCTCCATTCCTTGTGTTCTTTAGCCTAAACAAGTCTCTTCTGCTTGTTGCCTGTCCTTAGCAGTGGTTTCCTAGCAGCTAATTTACCATGAAGGTCTGCTGCACAAAGTCTGCTCTTAACAGTTGTTGTAGAGATGTGTCTGCTGCTAGAACTCTGTGTGGCATTGACCTGGTCTCTAATCTGAGCTGCTGTTAACCTGCGATTTCTGAGGCTGATGACTCGGATAAACTTATCCTCAGAAGCAGAGGTGACTCTTGGTTTTCCTTTCCTGGGGTAGTCCTCATGTGAGCCAGTTTCTTTGTAGCGCTTGATGGTTTTTGCCACTGCACTTGGGGATACTTTCAAAGTTTTCCCAATTTTTCGGACTGACTGACCTTCATTTCTTAAAGTAATGATGGCCACTCGTTTTTGTTTACTTAGAATTTGTATTATGGCAAGAAAAAAGCAGCTAACAGTTCATTCAGTAGGACTATTAGCTGTGTATCCACCAGACTTCTGCACAACACAACTGATGGTCCCAACCCCATTTATAAGGCAAGAAATTCCACTTACCGTATATACTCGAGTATAAGCTGAGATTTTCAGCCCAAAATTTTGGGCTGAAAGTGCCCCTCTCGGCTTATACTCGAGTCACGGTGGGCGGCAGGGTCGGCGGGTAAGGGGGAGAGGGCGCTGAGGCATACTCACCTAGTCCCGGTGGTCCTGACGCTCCCTCTGCCCATCACACGGTCTTCGGTGCTGCAGCTGCAGAGTAAATTAAGATAGGTTCCAAAAATAGAAAACATGATAGGAAACAATACCAATGTGAATGGAGGGAAGATGAACACAGGAGTATATAGATGCTCTTCAAACAAATGTAAATGTTGTAAGATCATTAACCATGGAGCTCGGAGTATTCAATCTAATACTACTGGGGAAACAATTAAGATTAAGCAGAGACTCACATGTAGAACGGATTTTGTCATCTATGTAGTGACTTGCAAATGCGGGCTCCAATACGTGGGACGAACTTCCCAGGAATTGAGTGCCCGGATGAATAATCACCGCTATAATGCAAAGAACGAGCAGATTAAACATAGTCTGTCCCGTCATCTCCTGCTGAAGCACAATAAATGCTTCTGCATTACGGTCACACCGCTGGAGCATATACCAAAAGGGGCTAATAACAGGAACAAATTATTAAACCGCAAGGAGTCATATTGGATACATAGGTTACAAAGCCTTGATCCAAATGGACTTAATGATGTAGTAGAGAATGTGTAAGGGTTTGTCATAAATAGCTCAGTGGTTCGCGCATGGGTCAATACAACAACAACAAAAATTTCCCTTTTTTTAAACATATTTTTTTAAATGTATTTTATGGGATGAATTGATAGTAATGGTATTGATGAGGTATTGGAATGAATCATATTTATGATTGTGTATATACCTATATTTTTAATGTTGTGTTTGTTCGTAACAGTGTAATACCATGTATTTAAAAGCTCATTTTCGATAGAATAGAAGTACTAAACTGCTCTTTTATATATATAAGATAAATGTGTCTCTTTAGAGGCTACCATGTAGCTAGTCATCAGGAAAGGAGAACCTGATCCCCGGTCCCGCCCTGCTAATCCCTTCTAGGAACCCTCATAAATAAGAGAACTTGGAGGTTGTAACATCATTTTATAGTGCTTATTGTATTGTTTGTTCTTTTTGTTTTTTTACTACCTGATGAAGGCTGCACTGTAAAAATAGCAGCCGAAACGCGTTGTACTGTTTTTTTTTAAAAAAAATTTACAAATATATTTTATTTTTTTATTTTGAGAAAATAAATGAATTTTTTAACATTTTTCACTTGAAGTGGATGAATTCAAAAAATCCGTAGGTGCTTAGCGCCACATTTACTTGGAGTTTTTTTTCTCTTTGAAATCGCCACCTATGTGGATCTGAAGCAGGATCAACACATAGTTCTCCAAAGTGAGCTGCACACCTTATTGGATTATACAACATACGAAGAAGAGTTGCCTAATGAATTGATTCCTTGAGAATCTCAACATGTATTTCTTACCGATCGAAGGTGAGCATAACTACAAATAAAACAAATGTTTTTAACTTGTTGGTAAAAACGTATTACGCTCAGAGGAAGCGCCGCACTTGTCTCTTTTTTTCCCCTCTTTCCCTAAACCAGGGTATTTCTAAAGGCAGAGCACTATATGGCAGAGCTATGGGGAAATATGAACGGTGCAGAGCACTATATGCCACAGCTATGGGGAAATAATGAACGGTGCAGAGCACTATATGGCACAGCTATGGGGAAATAATGATCTATTTTTATTTTTGAAATTCACCGGTAAATGCTGCATTTCCACCCTAGGCTTATACTCGAGTCAATAGGTTTTCCCAGTTTTTTGTGGCAAAATTAGGGGGGTCGGCTTATACTCGGGTCGGCTTATACTCGAGTATATACGGTAAGTGGTTTTTAGAGGAAATACATATGAGATTCGGTCAAGATATCAAAACACGTAGTTTATTAACAAAAAAATATTAGTAACATTTAAAACATAACTGGTACAGACCCAACCCCAACAGGACATTTTACACAATATTTTCTTGCCATGCCACACGTCCAATATCAGAATCAAAATAGGCAGCAAATTGGTCCCACATGTGACCAACTTCAACAGTTGACCACAGCGAGTGATGCTGGTAATCTGGCAATGGGTTTGCAACTGGTTCATCCAGTTCAATGTTGGGTCGCTCCTTAGCCATTATGTAATTGTGGAAAACCACACAGGCTTTGACAACCTCATAGACTGTCTCCATTTTTAGATTAATGGCTGTCCCAAGAATGCGCCATTTTGAGACTAGAATCCCAAAGGTACACTCTACTGCTCTTCGGGCCCTGGTCAGTCTGTAGTTATAAATCCTTTCAGTGTGGTTCAAGTCCCTACTGGAATATGGCTTCAGTAGATTTTCTCACATCTGAAAGGCCTCATCCCCAACCATAACAAATGGCATCAGTGGGCCTTGAGTGTTGGGGAGAGGTCGTGGCAGTGGAAAATTAAAATTTTTGCCATACACACGTCGGCCCATATCAGAGTTCTTGAAAGTCTGGGAGTCATTGCCACAGCCAAAAGCTCCAATGTCCACGGCGATGAAGCGAAAGTCCGCATCTGCTATTGCCATGAGCACAACAGAAAAATATTTTTTCTAGTTAAAGTACTCTGATCCAGATCTGGCGGGTTTGGTAATCCATATGTGCTTTCCATCCACTGTTCCCAAACAGTTGGAGAAATCACACACACTCCAGAATTTCTCTGCAATTTCCATCCATATGTTTCACAAACATGAATGTTCCACAAAGCAGGTGTCCGCAACTATTCCAGAAAGGGTGGAAATTCCAAGCCGGAACTGAAAGTGGAGGGATGATAAGCTCTCTCCAGTTGCCAGGAATCTGAAAATCAAAAAAATAAAATTACAATCAATTCTATTTATGGTGGTGTTCTGCTAAATACATAAAGGAAAATACAAATAATACATGGCAGACCAACAATAATTATGACTGGCATTTGTTTAGAATTATTACGTACCTTAGTGCGACCAGGAGACGTTCCTCTGCAGGAATCGCTCTATGGAGCTGGGTGTCCTGTCTCCGGATGGCTCCTTGGACATGAACAAGCAAATCCCGGAAAGAGTCTTGAGACATCCTGGTATATTCTGGGAATTTGCCTGGGTTAGCATTAAGCTCGCCATATAGCGTGTGAGAGGCTCCACAGCTCTCCTGAAGTTCAATAATGGGGTGTCTCCAAAAACGCCTACGCCGTGTACTTCTGTCGTTCTCTATTTTTTTGTTGCTCCCAAGCAAACGCACAGGCAAGAAACAGCTTGATGCTTAAATCCAGGTTGAAATAAAAGCTCTCCATGTGAAGATCCATCATGACACAGGATACAGTAGCAAACTGTTAAGATTTCAGCAATCCAAGGGTCTATATATAGATATCCCATAATACACGCCCACTGTAGTCCCATTGGCGGTGTTTGTTTATCTAGATTTTGTTGCTGTTAAATTTTTCACCATGCGTACAGAAAACGCAAACGCATGCAAAACGTATGGAAAAGCGTGAAAACGCCACGTTTTTTAAACGCATGCGTTAATGTATGCGTCTAAAAAATGCTGCATTTGTACGCGTTTCCATGCGTTTTTTCCTGCATTTGCGGTTGCGGATTAAACTCTGCGGAATCTAACGCAAATGTGAAACTAGTGGATCGCCCCCACGTAAGGGCAATGGGGTACTTGGTACCGGGTCCTTCAGTTCCCTCAGCGAGGATGTCACGGTGGCCCGACCCGGACCGTAGCCCCATGAGGGGCGACCAATCAAAGGCAGAGTTCGTAGATAATGGTAGTGTTCGTGACGCCACCTGTGGTATTGGGTCAGGGTGACCGACGCTGCTTAGGGGTCCGCTGGGGCGATGTTATGGCAGCTAGATGGTATACCTTCCCACAGGTGAAGTATGTCCCCAGGGCTTCCCAGAAGTGTAGATGGTGATGGTGGATGATGTAAGGCACAGCGAATAATGAGGACACAATGGGTGCAGTCTCTTTACCTTTACTGAAGGCTTCAGCATCCACAGTCCAGAGTGCCGAATGACAGGGTAGGCAGGGTCCGGCCGTCTGATGGCAATTCCAGAGTCCCCTTATCCAGGTGGAAATCAGTAGCCTTCCCCTTGCGCATAGTAACGTAGTAGGTCCCTACTTGCATAAGCTACCATAAGGTCCTCACTGTTGTTACTTCTCTCTCTCTGTCCCCCACATGGATAGGACAAACCCGTATGACGGTGGTGGCCTGAGGCTATTTTATAGGGACCCTAGAGATACCCCTCCTCCACAATTGCCACCGTGTCTGCTTAGGTGTTTAGGTCAGACAGCCAACTTGGAATTGACTGCCCTGCCAGTCTCTGAAGTAAAGCGTAGAGTCTATTACTCCCTCGGTGTTCCGGCCACCGGATCTGCTCTTCAGATGGAGTCAGCCTGCTTCTAGCTGGTCTCCCACTGATGTTTCACTCCTGTTGCTATGACTTCTTTTCTCACTCACTACAGCACAATTCCTTTCGTGTCCTTTCTTAGGATGCTGCCGCATGGGTTGCAGGCGCAGCTCCGTGTTCATCTTTCCTTTCTAACTCAGACTTCAGTCTGGATCTGACCAGGGATCACCCCAGCCAGCTCGACCTAGAGACCTTTCCTCGTCAGTCTCCAGCTAGGAACCCTCCTCTGCTCCGACTGACTAACTTCCTAACCAAACCACCAGTTTTACCCTGTGTGAGGAGTTGCCTAGTAGATAGAACCCTTAGCTCCCCCTGGTGGACTGGCGTGTGAAGTGTGTGTGTGGCTGTGATACCTGGTAAGGTGAACTCCTTTGGTGCCATCAGACGTAACATCACTCCCCCTGGTGGAAGAGCAACATTACTGCAACGACCAGGACTCTGGGGTGCTGCACTCCCCCCCCCCCCCTTGTTAAATCCAGCACTCCGGGGCTGGGAAAAGAACACAACAATTACAGGTTAGCAAAAGACATGCAAAATTTTTGAAATGCTTTAAAACAAATTAATTTAACAGTGCTTCCCCTTTATGGGAGGTGAGAACACTTGAACGTTACAAACAAGAACATATTTACATTGTGCGTATTACCTTTTAAGGCAAAAATAGAAAAGAGACAATTACTATCTTATTATGGAACGTAATTACCCATACAGGTATTCTATCTGCTAAGTGCAATTACCCTCTAAGGGTAAACTATCATTAACCCTTAAAGTGCAAATCAACATTTTCCTTATCTTTCTTCTTCATATGCAGGACTATCTGTCTACCCCTACGGGCCTACTGCATCTTTCTTCCTAAGACCTCAATTTTATTTAAAGTACATCATGTAAATTATTTCCTTTTCTGAACACTATAAAACATTCTATACTAACTAGCTTCTGAAGGCGACATTATTACCCTTTAGCAAGGTGCAACACATGAACATTCCCTTTAAGAGGGAAACTCAAGTCTTTCCTGAGGTAGTGCTAACAATCAACAAGTCAGTTACAAACTTTAAGACAATAGAAACTTTCACGTCGTCATCAGGAACAGTTTCTTCGCAAAGTCTTCTTTCTTGTAAAACCAGTAGAGAGCACCTTTAAGAAGGTGCAAACTATGTACAACGGACAGTTTGTGAACCATTCACCATCCATGATTCCAATGTTCTTTAGAAACAATGATAAAACTTGTGCAAAACTTGAAACAATAGGGATCCCGGGTAAACAAAGGGATCCCTTTAAATGTTAACCCTGAACGGGTTTTGAAGCAACAAAAGAGAATGTTTTTAAACTATGTACAGTTTTTCAGGGCTCCGAGTTTTATTGGAGTTCTGGGGGTAGTACCGGTGTGGGTAGCCCTGTTGGGTATCGGCTACCACCGGGTACTACATAGAGTGCGTCCTCACTCTGGATTGGGGTCTGTGTGCTCACCGTTCTCCGTGCTACTGTAGTTTGTGTGCACTTTGAGCAAATGGTGACTGATGCAGGGGTCACCTGTTCGGGTGAAGAGCAGTAGTACGATGAGACAGTGATGTCGGGTTTGTACTTGCGGACGTGCAGGGCATACCACCCCTTGTCACTCCAATGCCGCATGTACCTAACACGATCACCCAGGTACAAATCCCGGTCTGGGTGTCCTTCGATGAGGCGCGCCTCCACATCGCACCGATTGACGAACACTTCGAGGGCGAGGGCGGGCTCCTTTATAAAGCCCCAACCTCCCTGCAGGCGGAAGGTTATGATGGTCACATAATGCTGTGGGCCCCAGTCCTCCTTGGCCATCTGCCTAGCCTTTGCTTTGGCCTGCAGGTCCCTCTCACGGTCAGCCTGATGTCGGAGCTCCTTCTTCCTAGCCCACTCCTCCTCCTGCTGACGCAGCTGCCGGCGGTATTCTTCATGGGCGATTACCGCAATACTCTCCCCCTCTGGCTGGTCCTCCCCAGAGAACCCGATCAGGTTGGTGGTGGCGCGGGTCCACTTAAAGGTCACCCACTCTCCCTGGATGTCCACTTTCTGCCTGATGGGCTCCAGCGGAACGTCTGAGGTCTTCATAGTCTCCCATGGCCTCTCCCACTCTAAGCGACTACACACCCGGCTGGGTGGTGGTGGTGGGGGTGAATCTACGTCCACTAGCAGGGATCCCTCGGCTACCAGGGCAGGGTCGGTGTCATTACCTGCCTCCGTGGCGTCTCCGGTGCCGATCTCCTCTGCCGCAGGCTGGGGCTCAGACGGTTGGCTGCATGGTTGCTTCTCAGGGCCGGCGATTGCACGTTGGCAAAGGTTCCGGAGCTGCCGACACAGCTCGTTGACTTCTGCTCCCAGAACTTCCTGGTTTGCGCGTCCTAGCAGGGTTCCACTCAGCTCCCATTGGCTGGAGCAGCGACGGGTGTTCTCCCCCTCTTCCGGACTGCCTCCGCTCGCCATCATGCCAGCCTGGTTCTGCCAAATGGCGTCCAGCGGTTCTTGTTCCTCCTTCTCCGGAGGGCGGTTCCTTCTTCGGCCCCCACCATCCCAGGCTAGGAGGCTGACCTTTTTTGTTCATGGGCATATTTCCCAGACATAGTAGTATCTGTGAGGGGCTGGCTTTACTTTCGCGCCGTTCTTCCATGCTACGCCCATGATGACACGCCCCACTCCAGCATGCCACATGGTGCTGCAATGGTGGCGGTTTTGGCGGGAATTGTGGCGGTAACCAGCAATACACAGTCTTTAAGCAATTCACAGTTCTTAGGCGCACATGACCCAATTTTTCAGGCTTAAGTCCATCCTGTTCGTGACGCCAAAAAGTTGGATCGCCCCCACGTAAGGGCAATGGGGTACTCGGTACCGGGTCCTTCAGTTCCCTCAGCGAGGATGTCACGGTGGCCCGACCCGGACCATGGTCCTATGAGGGGCGACCAATCAAAGGCAGAGTTCGTAGATAACGGTAGTGTTCGTGACGCCACCTGTGGTATTCAGTCAGGGTGACTGACGCTGCTTATGGGTCTGCTGGTGCGATGTTATGGCAGCTAGATGGTATACCTTCCCACAGGTGAAGTATGTCCCCAGGGCTTCCCAGAAGTGTAGATGGTGATGGTGGATGATGTAAGGCACAGCGAATAATGAGGACACAATGGGTGCAGTCTCTTTACCTTTACTGAAGGCTTCAGCATCCACAGTCCAGAGTGCCGGATGACAGGGTAGGCAGGGTCCAGCCGGTCTGATGGCAATTCCAGAGTCCCCTTATCCAGGTGGAAATCAGTAGCCTTCCCCTTGCGTACAGTAACGCAGTAGGTCCCTACTTGCATAAGCTACCATAAGGTCCTCACTGTTGTTACTTCTCTCTCTGTCCCCCAGATGGATAGGACAAACCCGTATGACGGTGGTGGCATGAGGCTATTTTATAGGGACCCTAGAGATACCCCTCCTCCACAATTGCCACCATGTCTGCTTAGGTGTTTAGGTCAGACAGCCAACTTGGAATTGACTGCCCTGCCGGTCTCTGAAGTAAAGCGTAGAGTCTATTACTCCCTCAGTGTTCCGGCCACCGGATCTGCGCTTCAGATGGAGGCAGCCTGCTTCTAGCTGGTCTCCCACTGATGTTTCACTCCTGTTGCTATGACTTCTTTTCTCACTCACTACAGCACAATTCCTTTGTCCTTTCTTAGGATGCTGCCGCATAGGTTGCAGGCGCAGCTCCGTGTCCTTCTTTCCTTCCTCCTCAGACTTCAGTCTGGATCTGACCAGGGATCACCCCAGCCAGCTCGACCTGGAGACCTTTCCTCGTCGGAAAGGAGGAACCCTCCTCTCCTCCGACTGACTAACTTCCTAACTAACCCACCAGTTTTACCCTGTGTGAGGAGTGGCCTAGTAGATAGAATCCTTAGCTCCCCCTGGTGGACCGGCGTGTGAAATGTGTGTGTGGCTGTGATATCTGGTAGTTTGAACTCTTTTGGTGCCATGAGACGTAACATCACTCCCCCTGGTGGAAGAGCAACATTACTGCAACGACCAGGACTCTGGGGCGCTGCACTAGCCTAAAACATTAATTTTCAGAAAACTGCAGTAAGGAAAAATGACCTGCAGGTGGCACCACACTACCCCAAAGCAAAATACCACTAGGCTGAAACAAATCCTAACAGTTGCCTTGGGGCTTTTCAACTTGCCGAACTCCTTCCCAGCCGATTTCAGGCAGGTACATATAGAATATTTGCTACATATGTGGAAGTAGAATAAAAGTAAAACTTTACCTGTTTAAGGCTTCAGCTTTAAAACTGAAGATATAAATGAATGCAGCCTAAAAGGGACCGGACAGGTTCTGAACCATCAGATTTTCCATATTATTGGACAGTCATTGAAAAGTCTATCTTCTTTCTAAGGTTGCAGCTTATTGGTGACCTGGAGTCACCTCTGGTTCCAAGTAAAAAACTGCAGTGTTGACATAACTCAGACTGTAAATTGTTTCCCGATGGGAGAGATTGGTGGAAACAATCTTGCAAAAATTGAAAAAAAAAATCCAACCGTATGGAAAAAAGGTAAAATAATCTGACTGCAGATTTTTTTAAAGGGATTTTCCCAATTATTGTACAATGGTGTAAATACGCTCAGTTATGGGGTCAATTCTCCATCATTTTTACTGTCAAAGTGGCACTGCTGCACAGGGAGCTGCTTCGTTCACATACAGTACATAGGGCTGTGTTGCACTTCCCTACACTACAGATAGATGGCAGTGCTGCTGTGGAGGGGAACAAATGCTGCTGCCCCTGTTCTTTTGCAAGGTGCTGACAATCAGACCCCTTCTGATCAGTAAGAAAAATACCATTATGTTTAATGTAGGGGATATCCTTTAAGCTGGAGTCACACATGAAGTATTAAAAAAAAAAAAAATCGGTCCGTTTTACACGGACGACGATTGCAGAAATGTTCCCTGAACAGTGATCCGTATGCGATTTTCTTGCATGTAAGCATCCGTGTGACATCGTATGGCGACATTTTCTCGCTTGCAAAATGGACATATAATGGATCCATGGGTTCAAATATTCGTGAAAAGATATATACAGTATATACTCGAGTATAAGCCGACCCGAGTATAAGCCGACCCCCCTAATTTTGCCACAAAAAACTGGGAAAACTTATTGACTCGAGTATAAGCCTAGGGTGGAAAATGCAGCAGCTACCGGTAAATTTCAAAAATAAAAATAGATGCTCCATACCGTTCATTATTGCCCCATAGATGTTCCATATACAACTGTGCTATATACAATGCTCTGCACCGTTCATTATGGCCCCATAGATGCTCCGCATAAAGCTGTGCCATATGGAATGCTCTATACCGTTCATTATGGCCCCATAGATGCTCCATAGAAAGCTGTGCCATATATATATTGCTCTGCACCTTTGATTATGGCCCCATAGATGCTCCTTATAAAGCTGTGCCCCATATATATATGTATGCTCTGCACCTTTGATTATGGCCCCATAGATGCTCCTTATAAAGCTGTGCCCCATATATACCGTATATATGCTCTGCACCGTTGATTATGGCCCCATAGATGCTCCTTATCAAGCTGTGCCCCATACACATATATGCTCTGCACCTTTGATTATGGCCCCATAGATGCTCCTTATAAAGCTGTGCCCCATATATATTGCTCTGCACCGTTGATTATGGCCCCATAGATGCTCCTTATCAAGCTGTGCCCTATATATATTGCTCTGCACCGTTGATTATGGCCCCATAAATGCTCCTTATCAAGCTGTGCCATATAGAATGCTGCAGGTGCTGCAATAAAAAAAAAATCACATACTCACCTCTCTTGCTCAGGATGCCAGCGCTTTCAATATTTACCTGCTCCTCGTGCGGCTCCGTCTCCAGCACTGACGCTCAGCAGAGGGCGCCCACTGACTATGTCACCGCGCCCTCTAACCTGAGCGTCACAGCCAGGAGACGCTGCAGAGGGAGCCGCACCGGAGCGAGGAGCAGGTAAATATAGCGCAGCGCTGCGCTCCCCGTATACTCACCTGCTCCTGGCGCGGTCCCTGCAGTCCCTGGCTTCCCCGGAGCTGCAGCTTCTTCCTGTAATTGAGCGGTCACAGTTATCGATCATTTACAGCAATGAATATGCGGCTCCTCCCCTATGGGAGGTGGAGCCGCCTATTCATTTCTGTAATGAGCGGTGCCATGTGACCACTCAGTACAGGAAGAATCTGCAGCGCCGGGGAAGCCAGGGACTGCAGGGACCGCGCCAGGAGCAGGTGAGTATAACTACACAGGCCCCGCTCCCCCTCCCCTGCCGACCTCCCGGTATATGACTCGAGTATAAGCCAAGAGGGGGACTTTCAGCCCAAAAAAATGGGCTGAAAATCTCGGCTTATACTCGAGTATATACGGTACATTTTATATATACATGAAGACACAAAAGAGCACAGTAAGGTAAAAAATACTCTGTTGTAAAAAAAATCACAGTAATAAGCAAGTGCTAGTCAAAAGATGGAAAAAACAATGTATTTAGTGTTAGGAGTCGAGTTCCCGCCGCTGCACAGGGGGAATCTCGAGCCGTGTCTGCTGCGGTTTCCCATTCTGCATCAGCCGCAGTGGAGCCTGCTCAGCGGAGATGTCGGTCCCAGTGTCTCACTCAGCCTGATACTGTGCAAAGGGTTACTGCTACCTTTTCAGGCTCTGCAATTGTACCCTGCACTGGTCTGCGGCGAGCAGGCTTTTCTGGAACTTAGGGTACCATCACATTTAGCAACGCTGCAGCGATATAGACAACGATGCCGATCGCTGCAGCGTCGCTGTTTAGGTCGTTGTGTGGTCGCTGGAGAGCTGTCACACAGACAGCTCTCCAGCGACCAACGATGTCGAAGTCCCTGGGTAACCAGGGTAAACATCGGGTTACTAAGCGCAGGGCCGCGCTTAGTAACCCGATGTTTACCCTGGTTACCGTTGTAAAAGTTAAAAAAACAAACACTACATACTTACATTCCGGTGTCTGTCCCCCGGCGTCAGCTTCCCTGCACTGTGTAAGCGCCGGCCGTAAAGCAGAGCGATGACATCACCGCTGTACTCTGCTTTACGGCCCGCCGGCGCTGACACAGTGCAGGGAAGCTGACGCCGGGGGACAGACACTGGAATGTAAGTATGTACTGTTTTTTTTTTTTTTTACTTTTACAACGGTAACCAGGGTAAACATCGGGTTACTAAGCGTGGCCCTGCGCTTAGTAACCCTATGTTTACCCTGGTTACCAGTGAACACATCGCTGGACCGGCGTCACACGCGCCGATTCAGCGATGACAGCGGGTGATCAGCGACCAAATAAAGGTCCTGATCATTCCCCAACGACGAACGATCTCCCAGCAGGGGCCTGATCGTTGGTCGCTGTCACGCATAACGATTTCGTTAATGATATCGTTGCTACGTCACAAAAAGCAACAATATCGTTAACGAAATCGTTATGTGTGAAGGTACCTTAAGTCCTGCTTTGCATACACTGAGCATGCCCAGGGTAAGATCTCTCAGTGGAGGTCTAGGGTCACATGCTCAGGTACTGCAGCGACTTCCATTGGTCCTCCAGGAAGGCCCTATACCTGATCAAGTTCTGTGGCAGCCTTCCATTGGTCCTTCTTGGAAGGTCCTGTACATGCTGCAGCTATAAAAGGTTTGCATGGCCGCATGGCCATGCGATAGTATCACCTTATGTCATGAGCTTGTTAATTGTGGTTGTGCCTGTATGTGTGTGTTCAGGGACCCGGCTGAAATAAGCCCCTAGAATACCGGCACCTCCGGTGAGGAGTATTGCATGAATGTATTCAGGGACCTGGCTGAAATAAGCCCCTAGTATACCGGCTCCTCCGGTGAGGACTGTTTGTATGCTTTTCTGGGTGCGTGACCACTGACTGCCTCCAGCTCAGCAGTTAGCTGTGTTCCCCTGTGACGCTAACAGGGCACAGCATCTTATTTCTAGCGACTCTGTGAAGTTAACAGAGTTCGCTTATACCGCCATATAGCGGCGCCATTTGCCAGCAGCAGGTTCCTCTCCTGCACGGTAGACCCCGGGTTGCGAACGCACCTATTTATACAAATAAATATATATATATATATATATACAGTGGGGCAAAAAAGTATTTAGTCAGTCAGCAATAGTGCAAGTTCCACCACTTAAAAAGATGAGAGGCGTCTGTAATTTACATCATAGATAGACCTCAACTATGGGAGACAAACTGAGAAAAAAAAATATCCAGAAAATCACATTGTCTGTTTTTTTAACATTTTTTTTGCATATTATGGTGGAAAATAAGTATTTGGTCAGAAACAAACTATCAAGATTTCTGGCTCTCACAGACCTGTAACTTCTTCTTTAAGAGTCTCCTCTTTCCTCCACTCATTACCTGTAGTATTGGCATCTGTTTAAACTTGTTATCAGTATAAAAAGACACCTGTGCACACCCTCAAACAGTCTGACTCCAAACTCCACTATGGTGAAGACCAAAGAGCTGTCAAAGGACACCAGAAACAAAATTGTAGCCCTGCACCAGGCTGGGAAGACTGAATCTGCAATAGCCAACCAGCTTGGAGTGAAGAAATCAACAGTGGGAGCAATAATTAGAAAATGGAAGACATACAAGACCACTGATAATCTCCCTCGATCTGGGTCTCCACGCAAAATCCCACCCCGTGGGGTCAGAATGATCACAAGAACGGTGAGCAAAAATCCCAGAACCACGCGGGGGGACCTAGTGAATGAACTGCAGAGAGCTGGGACCAATGTAACAAGGCCTACCATAAGTAACACACTACGCCACCATGGACTCAGATCCTGCAGTGCCAGACGTGTCCCACTGCTTAAGCCAGTACATGTCCGGGCCCGTCTGAAGTTTGCTCGAGAGCATTTGGATGATCCAGAGGAGTTTTGGGAGAATGTCCTATGGTCTGATGAAACCAAACTGGAACTGTTTGGTAGAAACACAACTTGTCGTGTTTGGAGGAAAAAGAATACTGAGTTGCATCCATCAAACACCATACCTACTGTAAAGCATGGTGGTGGAAACATCATGCTTTGGGGCTGTTTCTCTGCAAAGGGGCCAGGACGACTGATCCGGGTACATGAAAGAATGAATGGGGCCATGTATCGTGATATTTTGAGTGCAAACCTCCTTCTTCACAAGGGCATTGAAGATGAAACGTGGCTGGGTCTTTCAACATGACAATGATCCAAAGCACACCGCCAGGGCAACGAAGGAGTGGCTTCGTAAGAAGCATTTCAAGGTCCTGGAGTGGCCTAGCCAGTCTCCAGATCTCAACCCTATAGAAAACCTTTGGAGGGAGTTGAAAGTCCGTGTTGCCAAGCGAAAAGCCAAAAACATCACTGCTCTAGAGGAGATCTGCATGGAGGAATGGGCCAACATACCAACAACAGTGTGTGGCAACCTTGTGAAGACTTACAGAAAACGTTTGACCTCTGTCATTGCCAACAAAGGATATATTACAAAGTATTGAGATGAAATTTTGTTTCTGACCAAATACTTATTTTCCACCATAATATGCAAAAAAAATGTTAAAAAAACAGACAATGTGATTTTCTGGATTTTTTTTTCTCAGTTTGTCTCCCATAGTTGAGGTCTACCTATGATGTAAATTACAGACGCCTCTCATCTTTTTAAGTGGTGGAACTTGCAATATTGCTGACTGACTAAATACTTTTTTGCCCCACTGTATATATACTCGGTGCATTCCGCCAACCCTAACATTTAGTTGATACTTTTTTTGCAAAAAAATGTATACTAAGCTGCTCCACCAATCGTCAAGGTACACCCATATAGAAGGAACAATCGTCAAGGTACACCCATATAGAAGGAACATAAACCAGCTCACCCGTGATTCAACAACCAAACCTCGGGAGCACGGACCCGCTGTGTCCAGGCGTACAAGATCCAAAAAAAGAAAGGAATATCCAGCTTCACCGAGTCCATAAAAAAGCGTTTTCTTTATTCACAAACTTTAAACATGGAGGATACAGACTTCAGCACAACCATATGGGTAAGAATCTCAACGCGTTTCTGGAGACTAGGCTCCAGGTTTATACCCATATAGAGCAGTCCTACCTAATGTATATAATCCCTATCTGATGTATTTAAAAACCTGATCATCTGTATAGTACCTGTATAAGCAGGGTTCAGAGAGGGAATTTTCATGTGGACATGCTGGATGGAACAGCTTTGATGCAAATGACCTATAAGGAGTGGTGGACTCCCTAGTCTTGTAGAAACAAGAGAACAATTACAGAACCAGAAACACATAGGCTACTTGCACAATGAACAAGTCTGTAGGAACCTGTTCACACACCACCAAGACACTTGAAGACACAAAAGAGCACAGTGAGGTCAAAAATACTCTGTTGTAAAAAAAATGTTCCCTGAACATCCCTGAACAGTGATCCGTATGCGATTTTCTTGCATGTAAGCATCCGTGTGACATCCGAATGGCGACATTTTCTCGCCGGCTTGCAAAATGGACATATAATGGTTCCATGGGCTCAAATATTCGTGAAAACATATATACAGTCTATATATACAGTACAGACCAAAAGTTTGGACACACCTTCTCATATAAAGATTTTTCTGTATTTTCATGACTATGAAAATTGTACATTCACACTGAAGGCATCAAAAATATGAATTAACACATGTGGAATTCTATACTTAGCAAAAAAGTGTGAAACAACTGAAAATATGTCTTATATTCTAGGTTCTTCAAAGTAGCCACCTTTTGCTTTGGTGACTGCTTTGCACACTCTTGGCATTCTCTTGAAGAGCTTCAAGAGGTAGTCATCGGGAATGGTTTTCACTTCACAGGTGTGCCCTGTCAGGTTTAATAAGTGGGATTTCTTGCCTTATAAATGGGGTTGGGACCATCAGTTGTGTTGAGCAGAAGTCTAGTGGATACACAGCTGATAGTCCTACCGAATAGACTGTTAGAATTTGTATTATGGCAAGAAAAAAGCAGCTAAGTAAAGAAAAACGAGTGGCCATCATTACTTTAAGAAATGAAGGTCAGTCAGTCCGAAAAATTGGGAAAACTTTGAAAGTATCCCCAAGTGCAGTGGCAAAAATCATCAAGCGCTACAAATAAACCGGCTCACATGAGGACCGCCCCAGGAAAGGAAGACCAAGAGTCACCTCTGCTTCTGAGGATAAGTTTATCTGAGTCACCAGCCTCAGAAATCGCAGGTTAACAGCAGCTCAGATTACAGACCAGGTCAATGCCACACAGAGTTCTAGCAGCAGACACATCTCTACAACAACTGTTAAGAGGAGACTTTGTGCAGCAGGCCTTCATGGTAAAATAGCTGCTAGGAAACCACTGCTAAGGACAGGCAACAAGCAGAAGAGACTTGTTTGGGCTAAAGAACACCAGGAATGGACATTAGACCAGTGGAAATCTGTGCTTTGGTCTGATGAGTCCATATTTGAGATCTTTGGTTACAACCACCGTGTCTTTGTGCGAAGTAGAAAAGGTGAACGGATGGACTCTACATGCCTGGTTCCCACCGTGAAGCATGGAGGAGGAGGAGGTGTGATGGTATGGGGGTGCTTTACTCGTGACACTGTTGGGGATTTATTCAAAATTGAAGGCATACTGAACCAGCATGGCTACCACAGCATCTTGCAGCGGCATGGTATTCCATCCGGTTTGTGTTTAGTTGGACCATCATTTAGCTTTCAACAGGACAATGAGCCCAAACACACCTCCAGGCTGTGCAAGGGCTATTAGACTAAGAAGGAGAGTGATGGGGTGCTACACCAGATGACCTGGCCTCCACTGTCACCAGACCTGAACCCAATCGAGATGGTTTGGGGTGAGCTGGACCGCAGAGTGAAGGCAAAAGAGCCAACAAGTGCTAAGCATCTCTGGGAACTCCTTCAAGGTTGTTGGAAGACCATTCCCGCTGACTACCTCTTGAAGCTCATCAAGAGAATGACAAGAGTGTGCAAAGCAGTCATCAAAGCAAAAGGTGGCTACTTTGAATAACCTAGAATATAAAACATATTTTCATTTTTTTCCTACTTTTTTGTTAAGTATATAAATCCACATGTGTTAATTCATAGTTTTGATGCCTTCAGTGTGAATGTACAATTTTTATAGTCATGAAAATACAGAAAAATCTTTAAATGAGAAGGTGTGTCCAAACTTTTGGTCTGTACTGTATTCTATTCTACCTAGTAAACTAAGTGATACATTCTTAGATTGAGGGTCTCCTTGCTTACATTATGCTGCTATCAGATGAGGTAGCAAAACCCTGCTGACAGATTCCCTTTAAAGGGAATGCTTAGTCACTTGACTTTCTTTTTAAAAGCCTAGAGTAGTGTAATATAACAAAATAGTAATACTCAACTGACCAATCTCCTGCCCCCGCTGTGTTATCCCAAGGGCAACTGGGAAGCACCAGAACAGGAGTAGTAGGGGGATAGGTGAGTTTGTCATTCATTCTAAGTATTAGGGATCTAAGAAGTATCGTTTCTCCTTACGGAGAGTGACATAGAAACACATGGGCTACTTGCACATTGAACAAGTCTGTAGGAACCTGTTCACACACCACCAAGAAACTTGAAGACACAAAAGAGCACAGCGAGGTCAAAAATACTCTGTTGTAACAAAAATCACAGTAATAAGCAAGTGCTAGTCAAAAGATGGAAAAATCGTTTCTCCTTGCGGAGAGTGACATGTTAAGCATGTCGAGATGAGGAGACTTAAAGCCGCAATGCTCCTCTGGGAAATATGCAAATTGTATCTTCAGAGAGGAAGAGGACTAGAACTCTAGTGCCACCTATTGGAAGTTGCAATCCTAACAGGCAATGTCAACCATTTAATGAGCTTTGTCACATGAGGAGGCATTAACCCTGCTGTTTTGGTCGCATTTACTATACACTTGTAGTGTTCCGGGTCACTATGACCCGGCTTATTAAACCTTGATTTTAGACACTCCAACTCCATTTTTTTTTATACTTTTTGCTTACTGGACTGTTTGTGAACATGTTTGGTAGTAAAAAAAAAAGAAAAATGAACTAGAAATCTTTTTTTTTTGTTTTTATTCTGAAAAAACAGAACCATACAATGAGCAAAACGAAAATAGAAAACTACACATATTTTGTAAAAAAACAAACAAACAATTAAATCAAACATTTTGTGATAAAAAATTAAAGATAATAAACATTACAATGTGAATATATTTACATGATCATATAAATTTACGGATTCTTGCATGAAAAACAATACACATGATTTTTGCATAGAAATGTTTTACAGCCAGAACATGTTATACTCGTCTTGTTGTCACAAGAGACCATGGGGGTAGAAGCACACAGCTGCTCTCCAAAGAAACTGAAAGGTAACATGTCTGGGCTAGCATATGTGTACTGATAAGAGCAGAGAAGATAAGAACCCTTCTGAAAACAAGCAGATAATCCAGGAAGACAGACTTACTTAGCAAAAAAAATTATTTGCAAGACTTTACAGCTCAGCTTTACAAAAAAAAACATCTTAGACAGCGCGTTCTGAGCAGTCTGTTCTGCGCATAATATACACATGTAGTGCACACCTAGTGCACTCTACATTTTAGAATAGACTGCGCACCAAAAATAATCAATATAAAGCCATTTTTATGGTGCGCAGATCTCAATGCATACCCCCGGTAGAGCGCGTGTACAACCCCATTGAAATAATTTAGGAAATAAATCAATTGATATACAATAGTAGATGCAATAAATAGACCCAACTGAGGTTATAACTCCTTTATTTCACTGAAAATATGGCCTCACAGCTGTAAAAAACTATGACCCGAACACAACAAGTGTAACTTTTTGCGTGTAGCAAAAAGTAAACGAAAAAAAATAAATAAATAAATACTCATAGGTAGGTCCCCCCAAATGAGGAAAAGTCAAGGAGTCTCAAGTTTTAGAGACTTACAGAAAAAAATCTACAGGGCCGCAAAAAGTCTGTTCAGGTCACTATGACCCGAACAGAACAGCAGGGTTAAATAAATACAAAAAATTACATAAATTCTGTAAAAAGCAAATCAAGGCAACAAAGATTGAAACAGAGAGACTCATTGCCAGAGAGAGTAAAAATAATCCTAAAATATTCTTTAACTACATAAATGGTAAGAAACTAAAAAATGATAGTGTTGGCCCCCTTAAAAATAGTCTGGGTGAAATGGTGGATGAGGATGAGGAAAAAGCCAATATGCTAAATGACTTTTTTTCATCAGTATTTACACAAGAAAATCCCATGGCAGACAAAATGACTAGTGATAAAAATTCCCAATTAAATGTCACCTGCTTAACCCAGCAGGAAGTGCGGCGGCGTCTAAAAATCACTAAAATTGACAAATCTCCGGGCCCGGATGGGATATACCCTCGAGTACTGCAGGAATTAAGTACAGTCATTGATAGACAATTATTTTTAATCTTTAAAGACTCCATAATAACAGGGTCTGTACCACAGGATTGGCGTATAGCAAATGTGGTGCCAATATTCAGAAAGGGGACAAAAACTGAACTCGGAAATTATAGGCCAGTAAGCTTAACCTCTACTGTGGGTAAAATCCTGGAGGGCATTCTAAGGGATGCTATACTGGAGTATCTGAAGAGGAATAACCTCATGACCCAGTATCAGCACGGGTTTACTAGGGACCGTTCATGTCAGACTTATTTGATCAGTTTCTATGAAGAGGTAAGTTCCGGATTGGTCCAAAGGAACCCAGTGGATGTAGTATATATGGACTTTTCAAAAGCTTTTGATACGGTGCCACACAAAAGGTTGATACATAAAATGAGAATAATGGGGATAGGGGAAAATATGTGTAAGTGGGTTGAAAGCTGGCTCAGGGATAGGAAACAAAGGGTGGTTATTAATGGAGCACACTCGGACTGGGTAGCGGTTAGCAGTGGGATACCACAGGGGTCAGTATTGGGCCCTCTTCTTTTTAACATATTTATTAATGACCTTGTAGGAGACATTCAGAGTAGAATTTCAATATTTGCAGATGAAACTAAACTCTGTAGGGTAATCAATACAGAGGAGGACAGTTTTATATTACAGGATGATTCATGTAAACTGGAAGCTTGGGCTGATAAATGGCAAATGAGCTTTAATGGGGATAAATGTAAGGTCATGCACTTGGGTAGAAGTAATAAGATGTATAATTATGTGCTTAATTCTAAAACTCTGGGCAAAACCGTCAATGAAAAAGACCTGGGTGTATGGGTGGATGACAAACTCATGTTCAGTGGCCAGTGTCAGGCAGCTGCTACAAAGGCAAATAAAATAATGGGATGCATTAAAAGAGGCATAGATGCACATGAGGAGAACATAATTTTACCTCTATACGAGTCACTAGTTCGACCACACTTAGAATACTGTGCACAGTTCTGGTCTCCGGTATATAAGAAAGATATAGCTGAACTAGAGCGGGTGCAGAGAAGAGCGACCAAGGTTATTAGAGGACTGGGGGGTCTGCAATACCAAGATAGGTTATTACACTTGGGGCTATTTAGTTTGGAAGAACGAAGACTAAGGGGTGATATTATTTTAATGTATAAATATATGAGGGGACAGTACAAAGACCTTTCTAATGATCTTTTTAATCATAGACCTGAGACAGGGACAAGGGGGCATCCTCTGCATTTGGGAAAAAAAAGGTTTAAGCACAATAATAGACGTGGATTCTTTACTGTAAGAGCAGTGAGACTATGGAACTCTCTGCCATATGATGTTGTAATGAGTGATTCATTACTTAAATTTAAGAGGGGACTGGATACCTTTCTGGAAAAGTATAATGTTACAGGGTATATACACTAGATTCCTTGATAGGGCGTTGATCCAGGGAACTAGTCTGATTGCCGTATGTGGAGTTGGGAAGGATTTTTTTTCCCCAATGTGGAGCTTACTCTTTGCCACATGGGTTTTTTTTTGCCTTCCTCTGGATCAACATGTTAGGGCATGTTAGGTTAGGCTATGGGTTGAACTAGATGGACTTGTAGTCTTCCTTTAACCTTAATAACTATGTAACTATGTAACTATGTAACATGACTTAGGATAAAAACCAAACCCTAATCTCAATTTGCAGACATTGTGTTTCGGGTACTGTCCCTCATCAGTGCAAAGTGGAAATCTGGTTTGGCTGTGTGAGATGCGTCTGACTGGGATCCAAGAAGTATCGTTTCTCCTTGCGGAGAGTGACATGTTAAGCATGTGGAGATGAGGAGATGATTGCTACTTCCAAAAGGTGGCACTAGAGTTCCAGTACCCTTCCTCTCTGAAGAGACAATTTGCATATTTCCCAGAGGAGCATTGCGGCTTTAAGTTTCCTCATCTCAACATGCTTAACATGTCACTCTCCGCAAGGAGAAACGATTTTTCCATCTTTTGACTAGCACTTGCTTATTACTGTGATACTTCTTGGATCCCGGTCAGATGCCTGTCAATCAGCCGAGCCAGATCCCCACTTTGCACTGACGAGGGGCAGTAACCCGAAACACAGTGTCTGCAAATTGAGATTCTTGTTTGGTTTTTAAACCAGTATTAAAAACTTTTGAAGGAGTTGGACAACTCCTTTATTCTGTATTCAGTAATCAAAAGACATACTGAAAAAAAAAACTTTTGGACATTCTCAAAAATTCACAAATTCAATATACACCTACTTGTAGAAAACACAACCTTTCAGGACATATGCCACTTGTCATTATCCTCGTTTCATTGAATAAAATGAAACATTCATAATGTAAGCAAGTAGGAAGAAACCTTAAATGTGAAAGAACAAAATAAAATGTGTATTCTTCAGTAAATAGAAATAGTATTATCATGATTGCATGGAGTAAGATGAGTCATGTTCCTGTCATTTCCTCTGAAGCCTGCTCATTTTCTAGAAGAAAGAAATGTAATGTTAGACACAAAGTGTATACAATGGTGATACAAAATGGCATGGACAATTTAGAGACCATTTTCATTTATATTAAAGCTTATAAAAACATATTCAGTACTTCAGTGGATTTTGTTATGGTATGCTTATATCAAATAAAAACAAGGTACTACTAGCAATGGCAAGCAATCGCTACAAAAATATTACAAGACAATTAATAAAGGAATTTTGCA
This sequence comes from Ranitomeya imitator, assembly GCF_032444005.1. Taxonomy (NCBI): domain Eukaryota; kingdom Metazoa; phylum Chordata; class Amphibia; order Anura; family Dendrobatidae; genus Ranitomeya; species Ranitomeya imitator. Next base: position 330,320,562 of record NC_091285.1, on the reverse strand, counting down.
AGCTGGGAAATGCAAAATCCAAAAATATATTTCCTGTCTAAATAAAGATAATTGAATAGCTCACTGTTTTTCAGGATTTTTAGAAACCCTATTCTGGTGAGTGCTTCTTCTTCTTGTGCTTTAGTAATTCCAACTTTGGGGTGTGTCAGATTGTCATGTATTGCTACATACACCGCATCACCAAGACTACAATGTGTTTGCACTCTCACCCTGTACCCTCTGAAAGCCAAGCGTCCTCCTATTGTTGTTTGAACATGTGCAGTTTGCTTTCCCATACTGGAGCAACACAAACAACAATCCTTAAGCCACGTTCACACAGTCAGTATTTTACATCAGTATTTGTAAGCCAACAACGTGGTGAGACAAACTCACAACAATAGACAAAATAAAGGATATTCACTGAAGACAATACAAAACCTACTCAAAAAGTAAATAAAACAAACAGAATCCAAAATTTGGAAACTTTAAAATAATTTTATTAATCACAATAATAAAAACAAGGAGAAACTGACAAAAGATGACATCAAAAATACCATAGTACAAGGAGATAATACGTTAATTTCATAATTAGGAGCACAGACCAAGAAACATAATCATATAAATAAACATATATAATCCTTAAATAATCTTCATAAGGTGCAGAGAATGAATAGACAGACCAAATACAAAGTCTGAAATAAAGTGCATGTGAAGTATATAGAGCAAAATATAAATACCAATCAACGATGGTCCGTGGCTCCCCAAAACTCCAACTCCTAATCAATCTCTTTCCTCGGATCTCTGGACACTGCAACGGACCGCCAGGAGAAGTCCGTGTTTGGCATCTAGCACCAGACACTAACTGTCTAGTTAGATCACCGAACTGTTAAGTTCGGGTTCGCTCTACTCTAGTCATGTCTATCCCTATGGTGCCTGGCTGGCTTTACAAGTTATGCAATCATGCAGCCAGGCTCCAATTCATGGTGCCTGTGCTTAGGCAGCATAAATCGAGAGACATATTACATTTAACTGATTTTTTTAAATATGTTATCCCAGCCCTGTGATTACCTCTTAGCCAATTAATTATCCAATAGATATGTTACATGGGGGTGGATTTAGGTGTCTTAGGTGTTAGGAAATTCTACTGTGCTAGTGCGCAGATTTGTTGTATTTTCACTATTAACAACTCTGGTTGCGTTTGATACATGTTGAAGGTTTTTACTGCACTGTAAATTCTATATTTCTTAAATTAATATACAATACATGTTTTCATTTTTAATCTATGGGCTGACCTGGACCACAATTCTCATTTGAGAGATATATTATCCTTTAGAATACCTAGGAGAATTTTATCTCCATATTTTTTAAGTTTTCACACCAAAATATTGTAGGTGGCTCCACTGCTCATCAATGACAATCTCTCAGTAGAACTTTGGTGTTCTTTATTATTATTATTATTTATTGTTATAGTGCCATTTATTCCATGGCGCTTTACATGTAAGGAGGGGTATACATAATAAAAACAAGTACAATAATCTTAAACAATACAAGTCATAACTGGTACAGGAGGAGTGAGGACCCTGCCCGCGAAGGCTCACAATCTACAATGGATGGGTGAGAATACAGTAGGTGAGGATAGAGCTGGTCATGCAGTGATTTGGTCGATCGGTGGTTACTGCAGGTTGTAGGCTTGTCGGAAGAGGTGGGTCTTCAGGTTCTTTTTGAAGGTTTCGATGGTAGGTGAGAGTCTGATATGTTGTGGTAGAGAGTTCCTGAGTAGAGAGAATTCTTGTATACGATTGTGGGAAGAGGAGATAAGAGGGGAGTAGAGAAGGAGGTCTTGTGAGGATCGGAGGTTGCGTGTAGGTAAGTACTGGGAGATGAGGTCACAGATGTATGGAGGAGACAGGTTGTGGATGGCTTTGTATGTCATGGTTAGGGTTTTGTAGAGGAGTCTCTGGGCAATGGGGAGCCAGTGAAGGGATTGACAGAGGGGTGAGGCCGGGGAATAGCGGGGGGACAGGTGGATTAGTCGGGCAGCAGAGTTTAGAATAGATTGGAGGGGTGCGAGAGTGTTAGAGGGGAGGCCACAGAGCAGGAGGTTGCAGTAGTCAAGGCGAGAGATGATGAGGGCATGGACTAGGGTTTTTGCAGATTCTTGGTTGAGGAATGAATGGATTCGTGAAATATTTTTGAGTTGAAGTCGGCAGGAAGTGGAAACGGCTTGGATATGTGGTTTTAAGGAGAGATCAGCGTCAAGGATTACCCCGCGGCACGCGAGCTTGTGGGACTGGGGAGTGTGGGCAGCCATTTACTGTAATGGATAGATTTGTTGGGGGGGGTCGTGTGAGATGGGGGAAAGATGATGAATTCTGTTTTTGTCCATGTTAAGTTTGAGAAATCTAGCGGAGAAGAAAGATGAAATAGTGGACAGACATTGAGGGATTCTGGTTAGTAGGGAGGTGATATCTGGTCCAGAGATGTAGATCTGTGTGTCATCAGCATAGAGGTGATACTGAAAGCCATGAGATTCTGTGAGCTGTCCCAGGCCAAAGGTGTAAGAGCAGGGGCCCAAGGACTGAACCTTGTGGGACTCTGACAGATAGGGGGCGAGGTGAGGAGGTGCTTTTGCAGCATTGTCTGGAGGTTGTTGCTGGTGGTTATTAAAGAAAGGTGTTTGGTGGATTTATCAGTGACTGTTGCTAGGTTTTGAGTGTGTGATAATTCCCCTTTGTCTCCTACTTTGGTTTTACCTCATCCTCCACTCCTCAGTGCATACGTCTGTTGTTTATGTGTGTATATTTGTATGTTTGGTATTTTTTGTTACCCCTGTTCGTATTCTCTTGTTAGTCTGGTTTGTGTATTGTGGCACAGTACTACTCCCCTCTTCCTGGGTGGGGGAAGGGTACAGACTGAGGGCGGATTCAGGAGCTAAGCCAAGGTAAGTGGCCCCCGCATCTTCACCATCAGAAGTAACTCAAGGAAGAGGGCAAGCTAGGGTGCCCCCTAGCATTAGGGACAGGGAAGGAGCCCATGATCCCAGGACACCTGACAACAGAGTCATGACAGTAACAGCGACTATTCTCTGCTGATTCTTCTTGACCTCTCTGCAGCTTTCAACATTTTTTTAATAATGGAGTAATGATAGTGTTTGAAGGAGGAGGTGAAGATACCAGAAGAGAAGGAGAGATTGAAGATTTTAGTTAGGTGAGTAGTGACGACTGGAGAGAGAGACTGCAGTAGGTGTTAGGGAATGGGGTCAGTAGTGCATGTAGTAGGACAAGAAGAAGAAAGGAGCCTTGAGACTTCTTCCGTGACTGGGTTAAATGTGGATAATGAGCCAGATGAGATGTGGGGAGGGATGGGAGTCATGGCACTTAATGACTGGGAGCTGATTTCCTGACGGGTATTTTCTACTTTCTCTGTAAAGTAGGAGGCTAGATCATAAGCACATATGTCTGTGATAGGGGCCTGAGCTTTACGACTGAGGAGGGAATGTAAGGTGTCAAGGAGTTTTTTGGGTTGTTGGATAGTGAAGAGATCATGATGGTGAGGTAGGTCTGTTTGGCGAGGTGAAGTGAGGGCAGAGTTATAGGTTCTTAACATAAATTTATAATGGATAAAATTTTCTGGTGTGTCAGCTTTGAAAATATGCATTAACCCCTTTCTGACATTGGGCATAATAATTTGCCAATGTCGAACACCCTCCCTTTGATGTGAGGGGCAGCACGGTGGTGCAGTGGATAGCACAGCAGCCTTGCAGCGCTGGAGTCCTGGGTTCAAGCCCCACTAAGGACAACATCTGCAAAGAGTTTGTATGTTCTCTCCGTGTTTGCGTGGGTTTCCTCCGGGTGCTCCGGATTCCTCCCACATTCCAAACGACATACTGATAGGGAATTTAGATTGTGAGCCCCATTGGGGACAGTGACGATAATGTGTGCAACCTGTAAAGCGCTGCGTAATATGTTAGTGCTATATAAAAATAAAGATTATTATTATTATTTGATGTGGGCTCCGGTGGTGAGCCCACATCTTTATCGGCACATGCCAGCTATTTTGACCAGCTGCCATGTGCAGCTAAAAGCCGCGGGAGGAACCGCGATCCACGCGTGGCTGTTAACCCATTAAATGCCGCTGTCAAACTCTGATAGCGGCATTTAACATGCGCTTCAAGGAAGCACGCCAGAAATTTCACCCATCGGCGCCAGTGTCACATGCCTGCGCGTCGCCGATGGGTTGGCATGACAACCAGAGGTCTCCAGCAGACCTCTATGGCTGTCACTGCTGGGCTGATATGAGCTCCGACTGGTGGTCGGCATTCATAGCAAGTCATCAATTCTGCTACATATAGGCGATCTCATCATCACCTGGATGTAGCAGAGGCGATCGGGTTATGGCAGCTTCTAGTCTCTCATGGAGACTATTGAAGCATGCTAAAAGTAAAAAAAGTTAATATATATATATATATATATACAGGTCCTTCTCAAAAAATTAGCATATAGTGTTAAATTTCATTATTTACCATAATGTAATGATTACAATTAAACTTTCATATATTATAGATTCATTATCCACCAACTGAAATTTGTCAGGTCTTTTATTGTTTTAATACTGATGATTTTGGCATACAACTCCTGATAACCCAAAAAACCTGTCTCAATAAATTAGCATATCAAGAAAAGGTTCTCTAAACGACCTATTACCCTAATCTTCTGAATCAACTAATTAACTCTAAACACATGCAAAAGATACCTGAGGCTTTTATAAACTCCCTGCCTGGTTCATTACTCAAAACCCCCATCATGGGTAAGACTAGCGACCTGACAGATGTCAAGAAGGCCATCATTGACACCCTCAAGCAAGAGGGTAAGACCCAGAAAGAAATTTCTCAACAAATAGGCTGTTCCCAGAGTGCTGTATCAAGGCACCTCAATGGTAAGTCTGTTGGAAGGAAACAATGTGGCAGAAAACGCTGTACAACGAGAAGAGGAGACCGGACCCTGAGGAAGATTGTGGAGAAGGACCGATTCCAGACCTTGGGGAACCTGAGGAAGCAGTGGACTGAGTCTGGTGTGGAAACATCCAGAGCCACCGTGCACAGGCGTGTGCAGGAAATGGGCTACAGGTGCCGCATTCCCCAGGTAAAGCCACTTTTGAGCTACAGAGAAGCAGCACTGGACTGTTGCTAAGTGGTCCCAAGTACTTTTTTCTGATGAAAGCAAATTTTGCATGTCATTCAGAAATCAAGGTGCCAGAGTCTGGAGGAAGACTGGGGAGAAGGAAATGCCAAAATGCCTGAAGTCCAGTGTCAAGTACCCACAGTCAGTGATGGTGTGGGGTGCCATGTCAGCTGCTGGTGTTGGTCCACTGTGTTTCATCAAGGGCAGGGTCAATGCAGCTAGCTATCAGGAGATTTTGGAGCACTTCATGCTTCCATCGGCTGAAATGCTTTATGGAGATGAAGATTTCATTTTTCAGCATGACCTGGCACCTGCTCACAGTGCCAAAACCACTGGTAAATGGTTTACTGGCCATGGTATTACTGTGCTCAATTGGCCTGCCAACTCTCCTGACCTGAACCCCATAGAGAATCTGTGGGATATTGTGAAGAGAAAGTTGAGAGACGCAAGACCCAACACTCTGGATGAGCTTAAGGCCGCTATTGAAGCATCCTGGGCCTCCATAACATCTCAGCAGTGTCACAGGCTGATTGCCTCCATGCCACGCCGCATTGAAGCAGTCATTTCTGCCGAAGGATTCCCGACCAAGTATTGAGTGCATAACTGAACATTATTATTTGATGGTTTTTTTGTTTGTTATTAAAAAACACTTTTATTTGATTGGATGGGTGAAATATGCTAATTTATTGAGACAGGTTTTTTGGGTTATCAGGAGTTGTATGCCAAAATCATCAGTATTAAAACAATAAAAGACCTGACAAATTTCAGTTGGTGGATAATGGATCTATAATATATGAAAGTTTAATTGTAATCATTACATTATGGTAAATAATGAAATTTAACACTATATGCTAATTTTTTGAGAAGGACCTGTATATATAGTGATGCAGTGACCCCTGTAACAGGTAGGGGGCGCTGCATGGTCTCCCCAGTATGCACACAGAGGTGTATTGAGGCCATGAGACTGCATGGCAGTTGCATGCATGGCTGTGGTCATAAGACAAAGTCCAGCATTATGATGAATGGACGATATGTGTGTCGCAGAGGAGAAGACTCTGCGCTGCCAGCCTGAAGTGATGTGGTGTTCTGGGACCTATAGTCCCACAAGTAGGATGCATGTTGTATAAAAGTCATGGGAGGTTTGGCAGTGCTAGTTATGTGAGATGGGCGGGACAAACTAGCCACACACCCACACTCCCACCCAGGGGAGTGGTTCAAGGTATATAATGTGACCAGGGTGTGGATCACATGGGCCTCTGTGTATGTTCGCAGTGTGTGACCTGTGTTGGAAGACCTGGGAGGAGGCTTTCTGAAGAGCACATGGTGGGGCTTTGCTACTGGTGGCCTGGGTATTGGACGGTCCCGGCCGGGGATGGACATCCTGAATAGTACCCGGACAGGCCACCTGTGTGATCCTGAGTAACCTGGGTGTTGGAAGGTTCTGGGAGTAGGACAGGATCCCTGAACAGCAAGAGGTGAGGACAGGGATCTGCAGAGCCAGTGACAGCTACTGTGTGGGGAAGCTACAGTCCTTCGGTGGGTCTGGACTGACTAATGTGTGCCGACCAGGCAAGTTGGTGATCCCCGTGAGGCAGCCTTCCCAAGAGAGAGGACTGACAAGGAGTCAGCAGGTGGGGCAGGAGCTCCCAGAAGGTACCATAGTCGGTTAGTGTTAATTGTGATATGAACTGTGTGGTAACCCATGGCAACTGGTCAAAGGTGGACCAGCGTGTTTAGTTACCACAGACTAAGGATCTGAGACTTGATGTGATGTCCTGGCCCAGTGTGTAAATGTACTGCTTATGATGTGGTTTATGATACTTTAATAAACCAAATGGACTGTTTTGTTTGGAAAAACCGTGCCTGTGTACGTTAATCCCATGCCAAGCGAGTAATCCCCTACCCGTTAGTAAGTGCAATCTTACTATATATACAGTCATGGCCAAAAGTATTGACACCCCTGCAATTCTGTCAGATCATACTCATTTTCTTCCTGAAAATGATTGCAAACACAAATTATTTGGTATTATTATCTTCATTTAATTTGTCTTAAATGAAAAAACACAAAAGAGAATGAAGCAAAACGCAAAACATTGATCATTTCACACAAAACTCCTAAAATGGGCCAGACAAAAGTATTGGCACCCTCAGCCTAATACTTGGTTGCACAACTTTTAGCCAAAATAACTGCGATCAACCACTTCCGGTAACCATCAATGAGTTTCTTACAATGCTCTGCTGGAATTTTAGACCATTCTTCTTTGGCAAACTGCTCCAGGTCCCTAATATTTGAAGGGTGCCTTCTCCAAACTGACGTTTTTAGATCTCTCCACTGGTGTTCTATGGGATTCAGGTCTGGACTCATTGTTGGCCACCTTAGAAGTCTCCAGTGCTTTCTCTCAAACCATTTTCTAGTGCTTTTTGAAGTGTGTTTTGGGTCATTGACCTGCTGGAAGACCCATGACCTCTGAGGGAGGCCCAGCTTTCTCACACTGGGCCCTACATTACGCTGCAAAATTTGTTGGTAGTCTTCATGTTAGTCTTCAGACTTCATAAATGCCATGCACACGGTCAAGCAGTCCAGTGCCAGAGGCAGCAAAGCAACCCCCAAACATCAGGGAACCTCCGCCATGTTTGACTGTAGGAACGTGTTCTTTTCTTTGAATGCCTATTTTTTTCTCCTGTAAACTCTATGTTGATGCCTTTGCCCAAAAATCTCTACTTTTGTCTCATCTGACCAGAGAACATTCTTCCAATATGTTTTAGGCTTTTTCAGGTAAGTTTTGGCAAACTCCAGCTTGGCTTTTTTATGTCTCGGGGTAAGAAGTGGGGTTTTCCTGGGTCTCCTACCATACAGTCCCTTTTCACTCAGATGCCGATAGATAGTACGGGTTGACACTGTTGTACCCTTGGACGGCAGGGCAGCTTGAACTCGTTTGAATGTTAGTCGAGTGTTGTGAATTCTGCTCTTGGGTTCCCTCCAGTGGTTGTAGGTGGGAATGCAGTTGTCTCTAAGTCGCAGTCCTGGCCAGGTGTATCTGCTGATTGCAGTTCTGACTGGGATATTTAGGTGTGCAGGATTCATTAGTCTTTTCCAGTTGTCAATGTTTCTTCTGAAGTGTTGGGTCACTTTCTGGCTTCTCCTGCTCAGCTGTCAATTCAGCAAAGATAAGTGTCTGGTTTTTGTTTCTGTGGCACACATGCAGTGTGCTTATATTCTGTGCTATTCATTTGTTTTTCTCTTGTCCAGCTTAGACTGTGTCAGTGTTTTTTCAGTCTTGTTGGATTCTCTGGAGATGTAGATATACGCTCCACATCTTTAGTTAGATGGTGGAGTTTTGTATTTTCTGCTGTGGATATTTTTGGAAGGATTTTTAATACTGACCGCTTAGTATCCTGTCCTATCCTTTTCTATTTAGCTAGTGTGTGCCTCATTTGCTAAATCCTGTTTCCTGCCTACGTGTGTCTTTTCCTCTACTACTCACAGTCAATATTTGTGGGGGGCTGCCTATCCTTTGGGGTTCTGCTCTGAGGCAAGGTAGAAATTCCTATTTCCATCTATAGGGGTATTTAGTCCTCCGGCTGTGTCGAGGTGTCTAGGTTTTGTTAGGCACACCCCACGGCTACTTCTAGTTGCGGTGATAAGATCAGGGTTTGCGGTCAGTATAGTTACCACCTACTCCAGTGAAAGTTTTCATGCTGCTCCAAGGTCACCTGATCATAACAGTCGAGGTTCTTTATCCAACATCCGCACAATCTTGCGTTGAAATCTCTTGTCAATTTTTATTTTCCCTCCTCATCTAGGGAGGTTAGCTACAGTGCCATGGGCTTTAAACTTCTTGATGACACTGCGCACGGTAGACACAGGAACATTCAGGTCTTTGGAGATGGACTTGTAGCCTTGAGATTGCTCATGCTTCCTCACAATTTGGTTTCTCAAGTCCTCAGACAGTTCTTTGGTCTTCTTTCTTTTCTCCATGCTCAATGTGGTACACACAAGGACACAGGACAGAGGTTGAGTCAACTTTAATCCATGTCAACTGGCTGCAAGTGTGATTCAGTTATTGCCAACACCTGTTAGGTGCCACAGGTAAGTTACAGGTGCTGTTAATTACACAAATTAGAGAAGCATCACATGATTTTTCGAACAGTGCCAATACTTTTGTCCACCCCCTTTTTATGTTTGGTGTGGAATTATATCCAATTTGGCTTTAGGACAATTCTTTTTGTGTTTTTTTCATTTAAGACAAATTAAATGAAGATAATAATTACAAAGAATTTGTGTTTGCAATCATTTTCAGGAAGAAGCTAAGTATAATCTGACAGAATTGCAGGGGTGTCAATATTTTTGGCCACCACTGTGTATGTGTGTGTATATATATATATATCCTTGCACAAAGGCTAAGGTAGCGGCCTTGCTGCTGGGTTGTTGCCCTCCTACGGCCCCCTCCAAGTCTCCTGTTGTATTGGCCTGTCTCCTTGTAGCGCCTCCAGCCTCTTGACACTATGCTGACAGACACAGCAAACCTTCTTGCCACAGCTTGCATTGATGTGCCATCCTGGATGAGCTGCACTACCTGAGCCACTTGTGTGGACTGTAGAGTCCATCTCATGCTACCACGAGTGTGAAAGCACAACCGACATTCAAAAGTGACCAAAACATCTTTTTATCTTATGTTTTTTTGTTCACAGGTGGTCGTTTTTCAGCCTTCCGTACCTTGGACATGCTCCTGAGTATCACACACCTTGTGCTTTCTGTTACTCCAGTAACGTTGCAGCCCTGAAATATGGCAATACTGGTGGTAAATGGCATCTTAGCAGCTTCATGCTTGATTTTCCTCAATGCATGGGCAGTTATTTTGCACCTTTTTTGCCCAACACGCTTCTTGCGACCCTGTTGGCTATTTGCCATGAAACGCTTGATTGTTCAGTGATCACGCTTCAAAAGTTTGTCAATTTCAAGACTGCTGCATCCCTCTGCAAGACATCTCACAATTTTGGACTTTTCAGAGCCCGTCAAATCTCTCTTCTGACCCATTTTGCCGAAAGGAAGTTGACTAATAATTAAGCACACCTTATATAGGGTTTTAATGTCATTAGACAACACCCCTCCTCATATATATATATATATATATATATATATATATATTAATATTGACAGGTCCTGCAAGTTCAAGGCCAATGAACTCACTTCACCTTTCCAATGTTGGCACAAGCACTGTGGGAAAATTTCCCACGGAGCTCATGCCGACATCACATAAGTGAAGTGAGTTTATTGTCCGTGAGCTCGCAGGACCTGTCTGATGACACCACAAGCAGAAGAACTTTCTAACGCTAGCAGTGTCCTCAGACAGAGAATAGCAGTTCACATGAGGACTCGGAGCACACGGTACTCAGTGTCTACTAGATGACAGGCTGCATGGTCCCATCATGCAACCTGCAATCTAGATGTGGCAGAGCTGGACTCATCATGGGATAAATGGATTAAAAGCATCTCTTCGGAAAGGTACGGAATACTGTTGTTTGTTTTTTTACCTCTTTTGCAGATGATGTGGGCATCAGGGGAATGGGCAAGGTTGTAAGTATGGTTTAATTAAGAATATTAAAGGAGTCTGTGTCATTCTTTCAGTTAAAGTACTTTATTCTGGGTGTCTTCTTACAATGTGACTATGGGTTTAGTAATGGGGGCGTCTTATTGATGCCTCTCTATTACTAACCACTGGGCTTGATGTCACCTGACAATGCAAAGGTGACATCAACCTCCCCAACTATCACCCCACTTGCCACTGCTACAGGGAAAGTGGGAAGGCTAAGTGCCAGAATTGGCACATCTTAAAGATGTGCCTGTTCTGGGGTGGCTGAGAGCTGATGTTTTAAGCTTGGGGTGCCAGGATCCATGGCCCCTTCCTAGGCTATTAATATCAGCCTGCAGCTGTCTGCTTAGCCTTTGCTGGTTATTAATTATAGGGTGGACCCCACGTCATTTTTTTTTTGGAGTCCCCCATTTTAATAGCCAGTAAAGGCTAATTATACAGCTGTTAGCTGATATTAATAGCCTGGGAAGCACCATAGGTGTTACCCCTTCCTACGTTATGAACATCGGCTCCCAGCCATCAGCTTTCCCTTTGCGGGTTACAAAACTTTTTCTGAAAAATAATCTTTTATTAATTAAATACATGTCCGGTAATTTGCACATACACTGTACTAATAGTATTTGTCACTGACATCTATATATCTACCTATTCTATGTGTATTTCTATATGTAATCCACCTCTTCTATCCTGTCGGCTCCTGCAGTGATTTTACAGAACACAGCAGATGAAGTGCGGGCCTTTTTTCTATGTATCTATGTAATACAAATACATGTATATACTGTATGTGTGTGTCACTGATATCTATATATCTATGTATTCTATGTGTATATATCTATTCTATTCTAACCTATCAGTGTGATTTTACTGTATGGGGCACATGAATTGCAGGCTTTTCAAAGGACACTAGTGTGTAGAAATTGGACAGCACTCGCATGGTGCGAGTGCTGTGCGATTTTTCTTCTCGCATCCATTGACTTGCATTGGCGAGTCTCATCTGAGATACGCAGCAAATCGCAGCATGCTGCGATTTTTTTCTCAGTCCAATCTTAGCTGAGAAAAAAAATAGAAGATGAGATGTAACCCATTGAATAACATTGGTCAGAGTGCAATCCAATTTTCTTTCTCGGATTGCACTCATCTGTTTTTCTCGCAATTAAGTATGAGCCCTAAGAGTGAAGCTTCTGAATGCTGCTCCTTTCTGAGGATGAGACGCTCATTTTTCTCAGAAGCCCGCGTCTTGACTAATGCTTGATTCTGACTCTCTCAGATCAGCTCTGAGGTTCTCATTTCAGCTGTGTTAGATGTGATCATACTGCAGTAGAAGGCTTGGAAAACATCCTCACACAGACTTCTAAGGCTATGTGCACACATTGCAGATTTGACGCTGCGGATCTGCAGCTGTTTTCCATGCGTCGTACAATACCATGTAAACCTATGGAAAACCAAATCCGCAGTGCCCATACTGTGGAAAATACAGCGTGGAAATGCTGCGGTTTATTTTTAGCAGCATGTCAATTCTTTGTGCGGATTCTGCAGTGTTTTACACCTGCTCCATAATTGGAGGTGTAAAAACGCAGGCAAAATCCACACAAAAACCATGGTAAATCCGCAGGTAAAATGCAGGGAGTTTTACCTGCGGATTCTTCAGATTCTGCTCGGAAAAATCCGTACACGAATCCGCAACGTGTGCACATACCCTAAGTAGTAGCCACCAAACGGGGAGCTACTGAAGGACTCAGTGCATTACCTTTGGATTATACTGGATTTGAGCAAGCTGCACATTATGGTTTCCAATTGGGAATCCGACCTGTGCACTCATAAGCTTCAACAGCTTAGCATGTCTACTCCAAGCTTATATTGAAGCTAAAAACATATATTTGTAAGTTCATCTGTCAATACAATGTTATTAATATGCATGTTTTATTATAAAGTGTTGCACTTTCTTCACTACGAGCTAGTTTATTGGTAGTACATGAGAACATATTTGTATCACATTGTTCATCGTTATTATTGTAAATACTATAGTTTATATGAAAGTGTTAAATTTATTAACGATCGCTATTTAACCACTTGATTCATGATTCTTGTTCTATATAAACACTTGTCTATCATAGTTTGCTATTTGTAAGTTATGATAGCATCATTTATCGCTTAAACAAGATTTTACGAACAATTTCACAAAATCTCATCCACTGCAAAGAAAATCCGCAGCAAAAATTGAACTGCAATATGTAATTGACATCTGTATCCTGTGTGAGGCAGTGACCCCTGTCACAGCTAGGGGGCACTGTTTGTTCTCCCCAGGATGCGCACAGAAGCGTAGTGAGGCCATGAGAGGGTGTTGCAGTCACAGGTGGAGCTGTGATTACAATTGTTAAAAGCCCTGTATTATAGAGAGGTTTAAGTGAGACTGAGAAGTCTCAGGTGTGTCAGGGCCAGAGTGAGGCCTGACAACCCACAGCATACACAGTGGTGCTGCTGTCCACGATGACTGGTCACAGATGTGGACAGGTCTTGTGCTCGGAGGTGAATCGGAGGTAGATAGTCCTGTGCCCGAAGGAAGGACTGGCATGTCTCACAGCTGCAGACAGGAGGATGTCAAGGTCTGTGTACGGCTGTGAGTAGACACTGTGATACAGCAGTGCAGGACACCCACGGGAACTAGTCAGAGGAGGACTAGCATGTGTAATGACTGCAATCTAAAGGATGCTGTGTACTATGAAGTGCTATGAACTGGTGTGAATTGAACATCTGATAATATGCACTGAAGTTATATGCGTGTGGATTGGAACCTTTTTTGTGTGAAGATAACACATTAAAGAGACTTTTATGCTTGAACTTTGTGGGTCAGTGCCTCATCACTGTGTACGGTGCTACCGGTGCATTACATTTGCAAGTGATATTCAAGATGGATTTCACCCTTTACAATACAAAGGGTATAATGTGCACTAAATCTGCAACTTTTCTGCAGCAAAATTCACTACAAATCTTTGCGCTGTGGAAATGTTTTCTGTTTATATTCCCTTGGGGTATATCCCTAAGAAGCATATACATAGCAGATTTTCTGTATATTACAATGGCAGTGTAACATAGGAGGCACTCTGGGACACACTAAAGTGGTGCAGTTGTGGATATTCAATCCACAGCAGATCAATTTGATGCTGCACATGGCACTGAGGCAAGGGTGCACATAGAAATCATGGTGACCCGCAGCAAACGTCCTAATTGAGCCCAGAATTTTTTTTTATTGAGTAGGCTGGGTCATGTTGTTAGACAGGAAGAAGGACATTGTGGCATGTACACAGTAAATGTGTATCTATTGAAGTCCTTTAGTTTTCTCATACTCTACTATACCCCTTTATGACCCTCATAAAGTATATGCCCCCAACATGCCTGCCCCAATACACATGGTACGATCTCTTTACAGTGAATTTCCACACACAATTTGTCTCCACAGAACACCCTCACACAGTATTATGCCCCCACAATGCCATAACACTGTATGATGCTGCCACATTGCCCTAACACTTTATCATGCCACCTGGAGCGCCCCCATGGGGCCCTGGGGTAGCCGGTACCGGGTCCTGCGGTTCACAGGGGGATGTCACGGTGGCTGACCCGGTCCGTGGCCCTGGGACGTCCATGTACAAGGGGAAAGGTCTTTGAAGGGATAAAGTTTGTGTTCGTGATGCCACCTGTGGTATTCAGTCAGGGTGACCGACGCTGCTTTAAGGGGTCCGCTGGGGTGATGTTATGGCAGCTAGCATGCCCCGGCCTCCAAAGGTTGCCACCGTGCTTCCTGGGTGTAGGGCGGATAGGTAACTTGCAATTAGCTGTCCTGCTGATCTCTGGAGCAAAGCATAAAGGTCCTTACTCCCTCGGTGTTCCGGCTACCAGGATTCTGCGCCTCAGAAGGAGGCAGCCTGTGTAGGGCTGGTCCCCTTCTGGTATCCTCTCCTTTTCTACGACTTCCTTCACGCGTGCTGCAATACAGTTCTGCCTTCTGTGTGTCTCTTCCTAGGAGCTGCAGCTCTGAGGGCATGCACAGCTCCGTGTCCTTTCTCCTTCGTTCACTGACAGGATCCCACACCTGTCAGGGACCAACTAACTGAGCTGAGCTCAGCTAGCAACTAACTAACTTTCCCTACAGGCGACCAGTTTTACCTATGTGGGGAGTGACCTAATAAATAGGGGCAGAAGCTCCCCCTGGTGGCCTGGAGTGTGAAATGTGTTGCATGTTTGTGATGCCTGGATGATGTTATCTTTCTTTGCCTCGCCTCCAAACGTAGCATCACTCTCCCCAAGAAGAAAGCAATACCACTGCGACTACCATGATCTTGTAATGAGTGATTCGTTACTTAAATTTAAGAGGGGACTGGATACCTTTCTGGAAAAGTATAATGTTACAGGATATATATACTAGATTCCTTGATAGGGTGTTGATCCAGGGAAATAGTCTGATTGCCGTATGTGGAGTCGGGAAGGAATTTTTTTCCCCAATGTGGAGCTTACTCTTTGCCACATGTTTTTTTTTTTGCCTTTCTCTGGATCAACATGTTAAGGTATGTTAGGTTAGGCTATGGGTTGAACTAGAAAGACTTAAAGTCTTCCTTCAACCTTAATAACTATGTAACTATGTAACTATGACCAGGACCCTGGGGCGCTGAGCCACCCACAACCCTCCAGCGCATTAGGAAGGCAATAGCCCCCACAAAGTATGATTCCCCCACTGTTTACTCCCACAAATGTGGGACTGTCAAACTAAAATAAAAACTACTCCCCTATCCCCATTCACAAGATGTGCAGCTCTGCTCTGTGCCGTATGTGGACTAAGGCTCTGTGCAGCCGGTGCCATGTAGTGCTGTGGTGTTTGGGACAAGGCTCAGATGCACAGGTTGAATGGTGCCGCAAGGAGCCGACTAATCGCTGATCCAACGTTTTATTCAACTGTATCTGTATTCTGAGGATGCAGATATAATTAAAATCAAAATGCCAGGTGGGGAACGGGAGTGCCAGCACCATTTGGCACCGGCCTCTCCAACTCATGGACTAATTATAATTATTATACACATAGACTTGCACAGTTAGTGTCACTGCACTGAGGATTTCACCCTTTGCAATACAATTGGAAAAAGGTGCTTCAACAACCAAAACTGAAGCAGTTATTTAGCATTTTATTATGGATAATACACAGCAAAACAGTCTTTTGTGATCATGCCCAGACAGGGAAATGTACATTACACTACAATGTAAACTTGGTAGAAGCACAAATTTGTCCATTTAGAAGCATGCTTTATTGGATGCTGCCACCTACTGAACGTTCCAACTGGTTGAAATATGTCTGGGTTTTACATTGTTACAATCTATTGAAGAATTGAAGACCTGTAACTTCTTCTTTAAGAGTCTCCTCTTTCCTCCACTCATTACCTGTAGTAATGGCACCTGTTTAAACTTGTTATCAGTATAAAAAGACACCTGTGCACACCCTCAAACAGTCTGACTCCAAACTCCACTATGGTGAAGACCAAAGAGCTGTCAAAGGACACCAGAAACAAAATTGTAGCCCTGCACCAGGCTGGGAAGACTGAATCTGCAATAGCCAACCAGCTTGGAGTGAAGAAATCAATAGTGGGAGCAATAATTAGAAAATTGAAGACATAGAAGACCACTGATAATCTCCCTCGATCTGGGGCTCCACGCAAAATCCCACCCCGTGGGGTCAGAATGATCACAAAAACGGAGAGCAAAAATCCCAGAACCACGCGGGGGGACCTAGTGAATGAACTGCAGAGAGCTGGGACCAATGTAACAAGGCCTACCATAAGTAACACACTACGCCACCATGGACTCAGATCCTGCAGTGCCAGACGTGTCCCACTGCTTAAGCCAGTACATGTCCGGGCCCGTCTGAAGTTTGCTAGAGAGCATTTGGATGATCCAGAGGAGTTTTGGGAGAATGTCCTATGGTCTGATGAAACCAAACTGGAACTGTTTGGTAGAAACACAACTTGTCGTGTTTGGAGGAAAAAGAATACTGAGTTGCATCCATCAAACACCATACCTACTGTAAAGCATGGTGGTGGAAACATCATGCTTTGGGGCTGTTTCTCTGCAAAGGGGCCAGGACGACTGATCCGGGTACATGAAAGAATGAATGGGGCCATGTATCGTGAGATTTTGAGTGCAAACCTCCTTCCATCAGCAAGGGCATTGAAGATGAAACGTGGCTGGGTCTTTCAACATGACAATGATCCAAAGCACACCGCCAGGGCAACGAAGGAGTGGCTTCGTAAGAAGCATTTCAAGGTCCTGGAGTGGCCTAGCCAGTCTCCAGATCTCAACCCTATAGAAAACCTTTGGAGGGAGTTGAAAGTCCGTGTTGCCAAGCGAAAAGCCAAAAACATCACTGCTCTAGAGGAGATCTGCATGGAGGAATGGGCCAACATACCAACAACAGTGTGTGGCAACCTTGTGAAGACTTACAGAAAACGTTTGACCTCTGTCATTGCCAACAAAGGATATATTACAAAGTATTGAGATGAAATTTTGTTTCTGACCAAATACTTATTTTCTACCATAATATGCAAATAAAATGTTAAAAAAACAGACAATGTGATTTTCTGGATTTTTTTTTTCTCAGTTTGTCTCCCATAGTTGAGGTCTACCTATGATGTAAATTACAGACGCCTCTCATCTTTTTAAGTGGTGGAACTTGCACTATTGCTGACTGACTAAATACTTTTTTGCCCCACTGTATACATATGATTGCACCTACTTATATACATCTACAATGGCTTCAAGGCTACAGAGATGTATTTCTTCACAAATGGCTACTGGGGGTGGGGGGGCTAGAAAAACACACTGCAGAGTCCTATGGTTTCATTAGAATGAAATAGATATCTTGTGTTTGCAGCTTTAAATGATACTTTAGTGACATACAGTGCCTTGCGAAAGCATTCGGCCCCCTGGAATTTTTCAACCTTTTCCCACATATCATGCTTCAAACATAAAGATACCAAATGTACTGTATTTTTCGGACTATAAGACGCACCGGACCATAAGACGCACCCCAAATTTGGGGTGAAAATTGCAGAAAAAAAGATTTTTTATAACATGGGGGTCCGTCTTATTGTCCGAATTTACAGTATCTTATGGCGGTGGCAGAGCAGGGTCACAGGAGGCAAGGTGGGGTGATGCTGGGATGAGGAGGTGCTGGGATGAGAAGGTGCTGGGATGAGAAGGTGCTGGGATCAGGAGGTGCTGGGATCAGGAGGTGCTGGGATCAGGAGGTGCTGGGATCAGGAGGTGCTGGGATCAGGAGGTGCTGGGATCAGGAGGTGCAGTGAGAGGTATGGCGTGAGAGGGGTCCCTGGCGTACCATGCAGGCTTACCTAGGTGGCAGAGGTGCGGTGGCAGAGGTCCGGTGGCAGAGGTGCGGTGGCGGGGGTGTGGCAGCAGAGGAGGCGCAGGAAGCGAGGTCCCTTTCCCTGGTATGGTGATGCAGCAGGCCCGGTATGCAGCAGAGCCGGGTGAATCCTCTTGTTATCGGTGGGCGCGGCCATCTTCCTGAGGCCGCGCGTGTGCAGATGAAGCGCTCTGCTCCCGGGGCTTCAGGAAAATGGCCGCGGGAGGCCGCGCGTGCGCAGATGGAGATCGCGGCGGCCATTTTCCTGAAGCCCCGGGAAGCAGAGCGCTCCATCTGCGCACGCGCGGCCTCCGGAAAATGGCCGCCACCACCGATAACAAGAGGATTCACCCGGCTCTGCTGCATACCGGGCCTGCTGCATCACCATACCGGGGAAAGGGACCCCGCTTACTGCGCCTCCTCTGCCGCCACACCCCCGCAACCGCACCTCTGCCACCGGACCTCTGCCACCGCACCTCTGCCACCTAGGTAAGCCTGCATTGCGACTATTAGACGCACCCTCATTTTCCCCCCTTTTTTTGGGGGGAAAAAGTGCGTCTTTTAGTCCGAAAAATACGGTAAATTTTTGGTGAAGAAACAACAAGTAGAACACAATTGTGAAGTTGAACGAAATTGGTTATTTTAAATTTTTGTGTATTTTCAAAAACTGAAAAGTAGGGCGTGCAATATTATTCGGCTCCTTTAACTTAAAGGGACACTGTCACCTGGATTTGGAGGGAACAATCTTCAGCCATGGAGGCGGGGTTTTGGGGTTTTTGATTCACCCTTTCCTTACCTGCTGGCTGCATGCTGGCCGAAATATTGGGTTGAAGTTCATTCTCTGTCCTCCATAGTACACGCCTGCGCAAGACAAGATTACCTTGTGCAGGCGTGTACTACGGAGGACATAGAATGAACTTCAATCTAATATTGCAGCCAGCATGCAGCCAGCGGGTAAGGAAAGGGTGAATCAAAAACCCCAAAACCCCGCCTCCATGGCTGAAGATTGTTCCCTCCAAATTCAGGTGACAGTGTCCCTTTAATATTTTGCTGCACCACCTTTTGCTGCGATTACAGCTGCAAGTCGCTTGGGGTATGTCTCTACCAGTTTTGTACATCGAGAGACTGAAATTCTTGCCCATTCTTCCTTGGCAAACAGCTCGAGCTCAGTGAAGTTTGATGGAGATCGTTTGTGAACAGCAGTTTTCAGCTCTTTCACAGATTCTCGATTGGATTGAGGTCTGGACTTTGACTTGGCCATTCTAACACCTTTATTTGTGAACCATTCCATTGTAGATTTTACTTTGTTTCGGATCATTGTCTTGTTGGAAGACAAATCTCCGTCCCAGTCTCAGGTCTTTTGCAAACTCCAACAGGTTTTCTTCAAGAATGGCCCTGTATTTGGCTCCATCAATCTTCCCATCAATCTTAACCATCTACCCTGTCCCTGCTGAAGAAAAGCAGGCCCAAACCATGATGCTGCCACCACCATGTTTGACAGTGGGGATGGCGTGTTCAGGGTGATGAGCTGTGTTGCCTTTACGCCAAACATATAGTTTGGCATTGTTGCCAAAAAGTTCGATTTTGGTTTCATCTGACCAGAGCACCTTCTTCCACATGTTTGGTGTGTCTCCCAGGTGGCTTGTTGCAAACTTTAAACAGCACTTTTTATGGATATCTTTGAGAAATTGCTTTCTTCTTGCCACTCTTCCATAAAGGCCAGATTTGTGCAGTGTACGACTGATTGTTGTCCTATGGACAGACTGTCCCACCTCAGCTGTAGATCTCTGCAGTTCATCCATAGTGATCATGGGCCTCTTGGCTGCATCTCTGATCAGTCTTCTACTTGCTTGAGATGAAAGTTTAGAGAGACGGCCGGGTCTTCGTAGATTTGCAGTGGTATGATACGCCTTCCATTTCAATATGATCACTTGCACAGTGCTCCTTGGCATGTTTAAAGTTTAGGAAATCATTTTGTATCCAAATCCAGCTTTAAACTTCTCCACAACAGTATCACGGACCTGCCTGTTGTGTTCTTTGGTCTTCATGATGCTCTCTGTGCTTCAAAAAGAACCCTGAGACTATCACAGAGCAGGTGCATTTATACGGAGACTTGATTACTCACAGATGGATTATATTTATCATCATTAGGCATTTAGGACAATATTGAATCATTCAGAGATCCACAATGAACTTCTGGAGTGAGTTTGCTGCACTGAAAGTAAAGGGGCCGAATAATATTACATGCCCCACTTTTCAGTTTTTGAATTTCCACAAAAATTTAAAATAACCAATAAATTTCGTTCAACTTCACAATTGTGTTCCACTTGTTGTTGATTATTCACCAAAAATATATATTTGGTGTCTATGTTTGAAGCATGATATGTGGGAAAAGGTTGAAAAGTTCAAGGGCGCCGAATACTTTCGCAAGGCACTGTATGTAATATCTGCCTATATACAATTTAGGATAAAGAGACTGGCTTATTCCCCTCTTCCCATCAAAACTAAGCAGACGTGGCTGACAGCTATGTATGGGGGATTGGCAGGAATAGTTGCTGGGTGGGTGAGCTGCCTCAAGTGGGTACATTTATTTTTTTAGCGCACGGCCTGCATTTGTCATTGAACAGATCACTGAATGATCCACTTTATTAGAAACACCCATTTGGTAGTATGTTGGACCTCTTTTGGCCTTCAAACACTGGGGCCCTGATTCATCAAAGTGACTCCACCAGATATCTGGTATAAATCGCTTTGAAAAGTGCTCATCTTAATACCGAGTTATAGAAAATTTTTGCAACATTTGGCCTTTTCTTGCCAGTTTACCACAGCTATGCCAAAATGGGCAGAGCTTAATGGATGTGAGGGACACCACTGCTCATCTAATTTATGATGAGCTGTGGTGAACCTCACACCAGAAATCTTACTCCAGTCGTTGACTGGAGTAAGATTTGTGACGAGGCGCTTGGAGGTAGGTGCTACTTTTCAGATGTGCCTGAAATGATAAGAGTCATGCGACTTTTAATGAATCTGGAGTATCTTACTACAACATGTCCCCCTTCATCAAGACCAGTGTGAACCAGTATTCATTAATCGGGTCTACGTGTAGAAATCTTCAGGAATATTGATCAATGTAGACGGCATAACATTTGTTATTGCTGCAAATTAGATGGAGGTACTGACATGTAAAATAGTTCTTTCTACCTGTATACTTTTTAGATCATAGGGAAGCAACAAAAATTTACTGTCATGTTCCAGAAACCAAACCAAAAATATACAGCCCTTGTGACAGTGCATTATCCTGCTAAAAGTGTCCTAATGTTATAAGGTAAGCAGCTACTATGAAAGGATAACTTGGTGAGCCATAATGCATAGTTAAATTATGCTGCCACAATTTTCACTCACAGGTACACTATATAGGCAAGCATTAAAGCAGTACTCCAGTATTTCTTTTTTAATTTTACTGCTGAAGTGTTCCCTGCCCTTAGTATTAGGCTGCCGTCACACTAGCAGTATTTGGTCAGTATTTTACATCAGTATTTGTAAGCCAAAACCAGGAGTGGAACAATCAGAGGAAAAGTATAATAGAAACATCTGCACCACTTCTGTATTTATCACCCACTCCTGGTTTTGGCTACAAATACTGATGTAAAATACTGACCAAATACTGCTAGTGTGACGGCAGCCTTATAGTCACCAGCCGCCATCTTCATGTGATATCGGCGCGACTCCGGTCAGTCTTCAGGTTCTCTCACCTGTCGGATCACTCCAGTATTTCCTGGGCAATCCAGGAATCACAACTCAATGTACGTCTACGAGAGCCGGCTGGTAAGCATAATACTAGGGTCAGTGAACTTACCTTAGTGGCACTGCTTTAGCGCTGAAATATTAAAAAAAACATTGGAGTGGTGCTTTAACCCCCTAAGCTAGTTTTTACCTTCATGACCTGGCCAAATTTTACAATTCTTTCTGACCACTGTTACTTTATGAGGTAATAACTCTGGAATCTTTCAACGGATACCAATGATTCTGAGATTGTTTTTTGTGATATATTGTACTCTACGATAGTGGAAAAATATGTTCAATGTGACTTGTTTGTTTATTTGTGAAAAAAATCAGAAATTTGGCGACATTTTTGAAATTTTCAGGGTATGTGCACACGTTGCGGATTTGGCTGTGGATCTGCAGCGGATTTGGCCCTGTGGATCTGCAGCAGTTTTCCGTGCGGTGTACAGTACCATGTAAACCTATGGAAAACAAAATCCGCAGCGCACATGCTGTGGTAAATTCTGCACGGAAACGCGGCGGTTTATTTTCCGCAGCATGTGTAACACCCCAGGTAACCGGTTGTTACAGTGGCATTGCTTTCCTCACGGGGAGAGTGATGTCATGCTTGGAATCGAGGAAGGATCTCTTTAACAGGGATTCATCACATACAACACCGTTCTGACTCCAGGCCAGAAGAGGGAGCTCTACACTCGACTGCAGGGGAGCTGCTCTCTCTGGTCAGGAGGAGGAGTCAGTTGCTAGGCAGTTGCTAGGCAGTTAGGGAGAGTTAGACAGTTGGTGAGAAGAGAGCAAGGAGTGAGGAAGGAAAGCTGGGGCCGTGCAGATGAGTAATTTTGCAGCTCCTGGGAAGGAAAAGGAGAGCAGAGCAACTTGTAAAGAGACTGAAAGGAGGAAGGAGCAAAGGCGAAGTGAAGAGCTGGAGAGAACTTGCATCTGAACTTCCTCCACGCTGAGCGCATTTACCGGTAGCCGGAAGACCGAGGTTGTGGGGGTAACTTTATGCCCCACGGCAGAAACCGGCAGACAGCTAGATTTCAAATTACCTGTCCACCATTAACACCCGAGGACACAGTAACAGATAGAGCCCGGGTCATGATAAAGATCCTGTAAAAAGGCTCGAGTTACCTGTCGTATAGGTTAGTGTCCTACCTAAAGGGGGACAGAGAGAGAATGTGAGGATCTTGAGTAAGGCCTAAGGCAGCAAGGGACTACAACACAGCGCTAGAAGGAAGGCTTCCAACCCCACCTGGTTAGGTGGATTCCTGAGTTGCTTCCAAGCTGGCCAGACCATACAATCACCTGTGATCCAGTACCCTGAACTGTGGCTGCTTTACACCAAGTAAAGAGATGCAGAGACTGCAACCCTGTGCACTCCGTTTCTTACTACACCACCTACGACCTGTCCCTACTACAGCGGGAGCCCTGGGGACCCAGCTTCACCTGTGGGAAGCCATACCAATCCTGCTGTCATAACATCACCCCAGTGGACCTCTTTAAACAGCATAGGTTACCCCTGACCGAATACCATAGGTGGCTTCACGAACTTTTATTATTTAGCTAATTTCTTTAAAGACCATCCCTTTAACATGGGCGCCCAGAGCCAAGGACCGGGTCGTCGCCAACGTGACACATCCCTTTAAGGACCATAACCGGTAATGAGTACCCCACGGCCCTAGTGGGCGTTCCACATGTCAATCCTTTGTGCGGATTCCTCAGCGTTTTACACCTATTTCTTAATAGAAATCCGCAGGTGTAAAAATGCAGGTGAAATCCTCACAAAAACTGCACCAAATCTGCAGGTAAACGGCAGGCATTTTACCTGCGGATTTTGCAGGATCTACGCGGAAAAATCCACAACGTGTGCACATAGCCTCAAACCTTTAATTTTTGTTAGGAAGTAAGAAGGGTTAAAAGTTGACCAGCAATTTCTAATTTTTCCAACAAAATTTACAAAACAATTTTTATTAGGGATCACATCACAATGGAAGTGACTTTGAGGGGCCTATATGACTTTGAAAAATGCCCAAAAATGACACCATTCTAAAAAGGACACCCCTCAAGATGCTGAAAACCACATTCAAGCAGTTTACTAACCCTTCAAGTGCTTCACAGGAACTAAAGCAATGTGGAAGGAAAAAATTAACATTGTATTTTTTTCACAAAAATTTTTCTTTAGACCAAAATATTTTTATTTTCGTAAGGGTAACAAGTGAAATTACACAACATATTTTGGGTTCTATTTTCTCCTGAGAACACCAATACCCCATATATGGGGGAAAACTAAGGCAAGGATGGGAAGGACCAACATTTGACTTTTTGAATGCAAAATTGGCTGGAATCAAGAGCAGACGCCATATCGCATTTGGAGAACCCTTGATGTGCCTAAACATTGAAAATCTACCACAAGTGACCACAATTTGTAAACTAGACCCCTAAAGGAATGTATCTAGATGTGTGGTGAGCACCTTGAACCCCAAGGTGCATCAAAGACGATGGTAACGTAGAGTCATGAAAAAAAATCACATTTTTCCCACAAAAAATGTTTTTTAGCCCCAAATTTATTTTCACAAGGGTAACAGTGAAAACAAAACTTGTTGTTCAATTTCTCCTGAGTATGCTGATACCCCATATGTGGGGAAAACTACTGTTTGAACACACAGCAGGGCTCAGAAGGGAAGGAGTGACATTTTGGAATGGTCTGGGATGGTCTGCGGGTGTCATGTCACATTTGCAGAGCCCCTGAAATACCTAAACAGTGGAAACCCCCTACAAGTGAACCCATTTTGAAAACTAGACCCATCAAGGAATTAATCTAGATGCATGGTGAGCACCTTGATCCCACAGGTGCTTCACAAAATTTGACGTTAATCTGTGAAAATGAAGAAACAAAATGTTCCCAGAAAAATGTTGTTTTAGCTCCATTTTCCAGGACATCCCTCCTGACAGCACCCTGGAGGACGTCCTCCTCCCCTTGCTGGGACAGGAAACACGAGAGTTCAAAAGGGCATGTCCCACCCCCCAATCCTCAGTGTTTTTCCTGTCCCTGCAAGGGACGCACGAGAGAAGCTGCGCAAGCTTACCGGAGCTCAGGGGGATCGTGCGCCTCGTCCAATACCCTTCCCCCTGTCAAGAGGCTCAGGGCAGAAACCCTCCAGAGGGGGGTCCCTCTGCTCCAAAGAACAGGAAGGACGAAGTTCCTGTGGCAGCCGCTCCTCCCGGTGGGAGGCTCTTGGCTGCGACGCGGTTCCATGCGGCGTGGCATCCAGAGCGGTGCGGCGTCTGGCTCGGCGTCTTCTAACGGAAGTCCCGAGGAACCACGTCACTTCCGGTTTCGTGGCATCTGTTACCGTCACTTCCGGTGACGTGATAAAGTGCGGGGAGAGTGTGTGCGCTCCAGCGTGGGACACGCAGCAGCCAAATCGCTCCTAATCCAGCGTTGAAGCTGCGGGGACCTGCTACCAGGATCTCTATGGAAGGCATGCCAGCGGAGGAAGGGGTGAGTGCGCATAGCGCTGTCCACCCTAGCCGCACACATAGGCTCAGGTTCACCCCATTACTTCTCCCTATCTTATGTCGTTTAAGGATAAGGGAACCCCCGCTGCCCCTCCTGCTCAAGTTAAGAAGTCCGGCAAATCCTCTGGGAAAACCAGTAGATGCCCTATATGCAGCGTGAAGCTCCTCCTCCTCATGCTAAAGCCTTGTGTGCAGATTGCACTTCCAGGGTTATGAGGGACGAACAGCTGACACTCTTGTCAGAGATGAGGTCCCTAATACGGGAAGAAGTTCAGGCTTCTTTGTCCAGTATTGTGGAAAGGTCCAGCCCTGTTCCCAGCCGCAAGAGAGCCAGACGGGAACGAGACTTAAGAGAGCCAGAGTATAGCTCTGAGGACCAGTCTGCATCTGAAAACTTCGTCTCAGAAGAGGAAGGGGAACTTCCTTCAGGGAGTCAGGACCACCAGAGAAAATACCTCTTCCAGGCTGAGGAGACGAATGAGCTTGTGCAGGCGGTGTGAACCACAATGCAGATTGAAGAGACATCTAAGCCTCAATCCAGGCAGGACTTGATGTTTGGGGGACTTATGTCACGTAGGCAGACAGTATTCCCAGTTAGTGAACATATCAAGGCCATGATACTGGAGGAGTGGAAGGAGGCAGAACATCGGCTGGTTTTGCCTAAAGACTTCAATGCTCGTCTACCTTTCGAGCCAGAAGAAGTCAAACTTTGGGAGGAGATACCCAAAGTAGATGTTCCGGTGGCAAAGGTTGCTAAAAAGACAGCCCTACCATTCGAGGACTCTTCAAATCTGCGCGATCCCATGGATCGGAAATCCGCCATACTGCTAAAAAGGGCCTGGGAGTCCTCTGCAGCCCTAATTAAGACCAACATAGCAGCTACCTCGGTAGCTCGGTCTATGTACTCATGGATGGGTCAATTGGAGGAACATCTTTCCAATAAGACCCCCAGGTCTGAGATTTTAAGCTCCCTTCCTATTATGAGATCTGCCATGGCCTTCCTATCTGACATGACTGCTGAATTGGTCAGGTTTTCAGCTAGAAATGGTTCTTTATCCAATGTGGCTAGAAGGGCGGTCTGGCTAAGATCCTGGTCGGGGGATAATGCCTCTAAAACCAAATTATGCTCTATTCCTTTCTCAGGGGCGAGGGTATTTGGTCCTTCCCTAGATACTATCCTAGAGTCAGCCTCGGATAAGAAAAAGGGGTTTCCAGAGGACAAACCTAAAAAGGCTCAGTCCTTTCGGAGAGGTTTTCCCTTCAGAAGACAGTCCGATTACAGAGGGGGTAGATCCAATAGAGGATTCGGTAGAGGTTCCCGTAGCCAGGGCAATAGAAACAGGAGTTTCTTCTTTAGCCCATCCTCAAAGCCTAAGACGCAATGACGCCACCCTTATAGGGGGAAGGCTCCGCCATTTTGTGGAGATTTGGGCCCGAGTCACCCAAAATCAGTGGGTTCTTCGGACCGTTTCAGAAGGTTACAGTATCGAGCTTTCCTCCCCTCCACCGGACAGATACATCGTACCTATGATGGTCATGCAGGACTCTCCCATGATGTTAGACTTAGAGGATATGCTTTCCTCAGAAGTCATAATTCCAGTACCACCACTAGAAGTAGGTCGGGGTCACTACTCTTCCCTATTTTCTATAATGAAGCCTTCTGGCGACTCTCGCACAATAATAAATTTGAAACCTTTAAATGCCTGGGTCAGGTACAAGAGGTTTCGCATGGAGTCCATACGCTCTGCAATCCTCCTGATAGATCGGGACGCTGTGATGTGCACTCTCGACCTGAAGAGTGCCTATTATCAGGTCCCCGTCCACCCCTCATCTCAGAAGCTTCTGAGGTTTGCGGTGGTGCTGCCATCCGGTACCTGTCACTACCAGTTCCAATGCCTTCCGTTCGGGCTTGCCTCAGCACCTCGTGTGTTTACAAAGCTGGTGTCAGAAATTGTCGCTTTCCTGAGAAACCAAGGGATCAAGATAGTCCCATATCTCAACGATTTTCTCCTGGTCGCAAGAACAACAGAGGTTCTGTCAGATCACAGGAACCGAACTATATCGGAGATGGAACAGTTAGGATGGATCATAAACTGGCAGAAATCCGACCTGACTCCGGAATGCAAAAAGACGTTCCTGGGAGTATGTCTGGATTCAAGAAACAGGATATCCCGGTTACCCGAGAACAAGCTGGAGGCAATCCGGATCCAGATCAGGCTCCTATTAGAACGCAGAGCATCAATAAGAACGGCCATGAGAGTACTAGGTCTGATGACGGCTTGCATATCGTGTGTAAGATGGGCACAGTTCCATTCAAGACCTCTGCAAAGATTAATTCTCTCCAAATGGGACCGTCGTCAGTCTTCTCTGGACAGTACTTTAAGGCTGACGTATCCAGTACGAAGATCTCTCCTCTGGTGGGAACAACCAGAGAAGCTAAGAGTCGGGGTGTTATGGTCTACCAATCCCTATGTAGTAGTAACTACAAACGCCAGCGCCTGGGGCTGGGGAGCCCATCTAAAGGGCAGGATCTTACAAGGGAGGTGGCCAGCAGATGTCGTTCACAGCTCCTCCAACTTCAAAGAGTTGTATGCTGTCTGGGAGGCGTTAAGAAGAAACCAACACATCCTCAAAGATTGCCATATCAGGATACTGTCCGACAATGTTACAACTGTGTCTTTCCTGAAGCATCAGGGAGGCTCAAGACACTATCCGCTTCAGGAGCTGGCGGGAAGAATATTTCGTTGGGCAGAAAAATCGGTCCTATCCATCTCGGCAATCCACTTAGAAGGCTCGCAGAACGTCATAGCAGACTACTTGAGCAGGAGAAGAGTGTTTGCAACAGAGTGGGAACTCAATCAGGAGATCTTCCAGGATCTATGTCTTCGCTGGGGAACTCCCAGTATAGACCTATTTGCAAACAGGAAGAACTCAAAGGTCTCAAGATTCTTCTCGCTGAACCCTCAAGATCTCCCGGAAGGGATCGATGGTCTGAGCCAGGAATGGACGGAACCCCTCTCTTATGCATTCCCGCCTCTAGCACTGATTCCAGCTGTTCTCAGAAAAATCAAAGAGGATCGAGCCCGAGTCATATTGATTGTACCATTTTGGCCGAGAAGGAGCTGGTTCTCCCTCCTGGTGGATCTGGCAATCGAGAGCCCAGTAGAGCTTCCTCTCAAGGCAGACGTAATCCACCAGGGTCCGGTGTACCACCCGAACCCAGAGAATCTCCATCTCTCAGCATGGATCCTGAAAGGAACATCCTGAAGGCAAGAGGGCTATCGGATCAAGTGATAGCTACTATTAAATCCAGCAGAAAGCCAGTCACATCGGCAATTTATTTGAAAATCTGGAAGCGTTTCTGTCTGGAGGGTGGCAGGTCTGAGGTTACGGCAGACGCTCCCGACTTACCCAGAATCCTAGATTTCCTGCAGGCTGGGTTTGACAAAGGTCTCAAACCAAGCACCTTGAAAGTGCAGATCTCGGCACTTAGCTCTTTTTTCGACTATCTCCTAGCATCCCACCCATGGATAGTTAGATTTATCAGAGCCACCCAGAGGTTGCGCCCCACTATTAGACAATTGTCACCGTCCTGGGACCTTAATCTGGTCCTCAAATTCCTTTGTAAAAACGTCTACGCCTCGGCAGATAATATGCCCATTCCAGTCCTCACTCGTAAAACAGCTTTCTTAGTGGCGATTACTACGGCTAAGAGGGTGGGGGAAATTCAGGCCCTGTGCACTAGGGACCCGTACCTTCAGATTAGAGAGGATAGTCTAATCCTTAGATTGGATCCCTCTTTTATTCCAAAGGTGGGAATGGTTAAAAACAGAAATCAGGAAGTTGTGTTACCGTCCTTTTGTAATAAACCGGCTAATAAAAAAGCAAAAGCTCTCCATTCTCTCGATGTCAGACAGGCAGTTTTAGACTACCTAGCAGCCACTAACTCGTGGCGTATTGACCCAAATTTGTTCATTTTATTTGGAGGTAAGAATAAGGGAAAGAAGGCCTCTAAGGCCTCTATCGCTCGTTGGATCACTTCTGTGATCTCTGAGGCTTACCAGTCAGAAGGGCTTCCTCCTCCAAAGGGCCTCCATGCACATTCTACTGGAGAGATAGCTACTTCCTGGGCGGAGAGGGCAGGTGCCTCTCTTGAACAGATCTGTAAGGCAGCAACTTGGGCTAGCGCCAACACCTTTTGTAGACACTATAAGCTTGATGTTTTGTCTGGTCAATATACTGCATTTGGGAGAAAGGTTCTCCAAGCGGTAATCCCACCCTAAGGAGGTGCTTTGGTACTCTCCAGGGTGCTGTCAGGAGGGACGTCCTGGAAAATAGGTATTAAGCTTACCGTTAATTATGTTTCCAGGAGTCCATACTGACAGCACTGGTAGTTCCCTCCCTGGTGATATTGTTATGCATTATGTAAGGTAGCCTGACATAAGATGTATTATGTTTCTGGCATAAGAGGTATAATGTAATATGTTTTTGGCATATGATGAAATATGTTCCTGACATATGATGTAATATATTTATTTTTTATTAAAGTTATTTTTTTGCATTTCCGTGAGGTGGTTCTTGTTACAACACTGAGGATTGGGGGGTGGGACATGCCCTTTTGAACTCTCGTGTGTTTCCTGTCCCAGCAAGGGGACGAGGACGTCCTCCAGGGTGCTGTCAGTATGGACTCCTGGAAACATAATTAACGGTAAGCTTAATACCTATTTTTTCATTTGACATTTAAACTGTAGGCTTAGAATTTTTTTTGTTGCATCCCGAAAAATGGCGGAGGTGGCGGCGCCTGTGCAGTAACATCTATCTCTTACAGATTGATGTCACTGTGCAAACGCCGGCACCATTTTGCTGCAGCCAATTTTTTTCCTTCAGCAAAATGGCGATGACACCTGCCCAGTAGCATCTATCATCAAGTGATAGATGCTACTCCGCATGTGCCACCACCAGTGCCATTTTGCTGGAGATAAAAAAAAATTGACTGCAGCAGAAAGGCGCCTGTGGTGACACTTGTGCAGTAGCATCTATCGGTAAGAGATAGATGTTACTATGCAGATGCCGGCACCATTTTAAAAAAATTTATCGGCCTGCAGTTTATATGCATTATGTAACTGAAAACTGCAAATTCAGATTAAACAACAACCACAAGATGGATTTCATCAACCAAGATACCATTGTAATCAGTATAACAGCGCTGACCTGATAGTGTCTGTAGTTTTCTGAGCAAAATGTTGCTGACAGGCTCGCTTTAAATTCATGCTTGGTACAGTAATATGATGGCTGCGTTCTAACAAGTCAGTTTGTGAAAATTATTTCCCTCCTAAATATTCACCTATCAGCTATCAATGGTATAATTGAAAAGAATTGTTTAAGAACCAGAGAAATTGAGCTATAAAGTGGAGAACAAGTAAAGTTGTGAGGGTTTTGATGAATGTTAAGGCGCATAAAGGATTAAATTGCCAATGTTCTACTGAATTAATACCTGCAGATCTCCAAACCTGCACTAGCATTAAGAGGGTATCTGGAACTAACAGGCAGGTAATTGCAGCTTACCTGCCTGTTGCCCACAGCACCGTTCTTCCCCGATGCAGAGTGGTCACAGACTGCTGCTGCTGGGGATTCAGCTGCTTCTGCTGAAGCGATGGGGCGGGCTTCCAAGGTCATTCTTACTGACAGCCAGCTTCCCAAGTTAGGCAGCAGGGAAATGGCTGTCAATCAGGATGACCTCGGAAGTCCGGTCTGTGACGGGGAAGAATGGCGACAAACACAGCAGGCAGGTATGCTGCAATTACCTGCCTGTTAGTGCTTAGATACATTTTTTCTTACTGACAGCCGGCTTCCCAAGTTAGGCAGCAGGGAAATGGCTGTCAATCAGAATGACTTCGGAAGTCCGGTCTGTGACGGGGAAGAATAGCGACAGACACAGCAGGCAGGTATCCTGCAATTACCTGCCTGTTAGTGCTTAGATATATTTTTTTTTTTTTGTAAAGTCCCGGATACATCCTTTAACCCCTTCATGACCCAGCCTATTTTGACCTTAAAGACCTTGCCGTTTTTTGCAATTCTGACCAGTGTCCCTTTATGAGGTAATAACTCAGAAACGCTTCAACGGATCCTAGCGGTTCTGAGATTGTTTTTTTGTGACATATTGGGCTTCATGTTAGTGGTAAATTTAGGTCAATAAATTCTGCGTTTATTTGTGATAAAAACGGAAATTTGGCGAAAATTTTGAAAATTACGCAATTTTCACATTTTGAATTTTTATTCTGTTAAACCAGAGAGATATGTGACACAAAATAGTTAATAAATAACATTTCCCACATGTTTACTTTACATCAGCACAATTTTGGAAACAAAATTTTTTTTTGTTAGGAAGTTATAAGGGTTAAAATTTGACCAGCGATTTGTCATTTTTACAACGAAATTTACAAAACCATTTTTTTTTAGGGACCACCTCACATTTGAAGTCAGTTTGAGGGGTCTATATGGCTGAAAATACCCAAAAGTGACACTATTCTAAAAACTGCACCCCTCAAGGTACTCAAAACCACATTCAAGAAGTTTATTAACCCTTCAGGTGCTTCACAGCAGCAGAAGCAACATGGAAGGAAAAAATGAACATTTAACTTTTTAGTCACAAAAATTATCTTTTAGCAACAATTTTTTTATTTTCCCAATGGTAAAAGGAGAAACTGAACCACGAAAGTTGTTGTCCAATTTGTCCTGAGTACGCTGATACCTCATATGTGGGGGTAAACCACTGTTTGGGCGCACGGCAGGGCTTGGAAGGGAAGGAGCGCCATTTGACTTTTTGAATCAAAAATTGGCTCCACTCTTTAGCGGACACCATGTCACGTTTGGAGAGCCCCCGTGTGCCTAAAAATTGGAGCTCCCCCACAAGTGACCCCATTTTGGAAACTAGACGCCCCAAGGAACTTATCTAGATGCATAGTGAGCACTTTGAACCCCCAGGTGCTTCACAAATTGATCCGTAAAAATGAAAAAGTACTTTTTTTTCACAAAAAAATTCTTTTAGCCTCAATTTTTTCATTTTCACATGGGCAACAGGATAAAATGGATCCTAAAATGTGTTGGGCAATTTCTCCTGAGTACGCCAATACCTCATATGTGGGGGTAAACCACTGTTTGGGCACATGGTAAGGCTCGGAAGGGAAGGAGCGCCATTTGACTTTTTGAATGAAAAATTGTTTCCATCGTTAGCGGACACCATGTCGCGTTTGGAGAGCTCCTGTGTGCCTAAACATTGGCGCTCCCCCACAAGTGACCCCATTTTGGAAACTAGACCCCCCAAGGAACTTATCTAGATGCATATTGAGCACTTTAAACCCCCAGGTGCTTCACAGAAGTTTATAACGCAGAGCCATGAAAATAAAAAATAATTTTTCTTTCCTCAAAAATGATTTTTTAGCCTGGAATTTCCTATTTGCCAAGGATAATAGGAGAAATTGGACCCCAAATATTGTTGTCCAGTTTGTACTGAGTACGCTGATACCCCATATGTGGGGGTAAACCACTGTTTGGGCGCACGGCAGGGCTCGGAAGGGATGGCACGCCATTTGGCTTTTTAAATGGAAAATTAGATCCAATCATTAGCGGACACCATGTCACGTTTGGAGAGCCCCTGTGTGCCTAAACATTGGAGATCCCCCAGAAATGACCCCATTTTGGAAACTAGACCCCCAAAGGAACTAATCTAGATGTGTGGTGAGGACTTTGAACCCCCAAGTGCTTCACAGAAGTTTATAACGCAGAGCCATGAAAATAAAATAAAAAAATTATTTTCTCAAAAATCATCATCTTTTCTCAAAGATCATCTTTTAGCCTGCAATTTTTTATTTTCCCAAGGGTAACAGGAGAAATTTGACCCCAAAAGTTGTTGTCCAGTTTCTCCTGAGTACGCTGATACCCCATATGTGGGGGTAAACCACTGTTTGGGCACACGTTGGGGCTCGGAAGTGAAGTAGTGACGTTTTGAAATGCAGACTTTGATGGAATGCTCTGCGGGCGTCACGTTGCGTTTGCAGAGCCCCTGATGTGCCTAAACAGTAGAAACCCCCACAAGTGACCCCATTTTGGAAACTAGACCCCGAAAGGAACTTATCTAGATGTGTGGTGAGCACTTTGAACCCCCAAGTGCTTCATAGAAGTTTATAATGCAGAGCCGTGAAAATAATAAATACGTTTTCTTTCCTCAAAAATAATTATTTAGCCCAGAATTTTTTATTTTCCCAAGGGTAACAGGAGAAATTGGACCCCAATAGTTGTTGTCCAGTTTCTCCTGAGTACGCTGATACCCCATGTGTGGGGGTAAACCACTGTTTGGGCACACGTTAGGGCTCGGAAGTGAAGTAGTGACTTTTGAAATGCAGACTTTGATGGAATGGTCTGCGGGCGTCACATTGCGTTTGCAGAGCCCCTGGTGTGCCTAAACAGTAGAAACCCCCCACAAGTGACCCCATTTTAGAAACTAGACCCCCCAAGGAACTTATCTAGATATGTGGTGAGCACTTTGAACCCCCAAGTGCTTCACAGACGTTTACAACGCAGAGCCGTGAAAATAAAAAATCATTTTTCTTTCCTCAAAAATGATGTTTTAGCAAGCATTTCTTTATTTTCACAAGGGTAACAGGAGAAACTGGACCCCAGTAATTGTTGCGCAGTTTATCCTGAGTATGCTGGTACCCCATATGTGGGGGTAAACCACTGTTTGGGCACACGTCAGGGCTCGGAATTGAGGGAGCACCATTTGACTTTTTGAATACGAGATTGGCTGGAATCAATGGTGGCGCCATGTTGCGTTTGGAGACCCCCTGATGTGCCTAAACAGTGGAAACCCCTCAATTCTAACTTCAACACTAACCCCCCCACACCCTTAACCCTAATCCCAACTGTAGCCATAACCCTAATCACAACCCTAACCCCAACACACCCCTAACCCTAAACCCAACTGTAGCCATAACCCTAATCACAACCCTAACCACAACCCTAATTCCAACCCTAACCCTAAGGCTATGTGCCCACGTTGCGGATTCGTGTGAGATTTTTCAGCATCATTTTTGAAGAATCCTCGGGTAAAAGGCACTGCGTTTTACCTGCGGATTTTCCGCGGATTTCCAGTGTTTTTTGTGCGGATTTCACCTGCGGATTCCTATTGAGGAACAGGTGTAAAACGCTGCGGAATCCGTACAAAGAATTTACATGCTGCGGAAAATACAACGCAGCGTTTCCGCGCGGTATTTTCCGCACCATGGGCACAACGGATTTGGTTTTTCATATGTTTACATGGTACTGTAAACCTGATGGAACACTGCTGCGGCCAAATCCGCACCGTGTGCACATAGCCTAATTCTAAAGGTATGTGCACACACTGCGGAAAATGCAGCAGTTTCCCATGAGTTTACAGTTCAATGTAAACCTACGGGAAACAAAAATCGCTGTACACATGCTGTGGAAAAACTGCACGGAAACGCAGCGGTTTACATTCCGCAGCATGTCACTTCTTTGTGCGGATTCCGCAGCGGTTTTACAACTGCTCCAATAGAAAATCGCAATTGTAAAACCGCAGTGAAATGCGCAGAAAAAAAACGCGGTAAATCCGCCATAAATCCGCAGCAGTTTAGCACTGCGGATTTATCAAATCCGCAGCGGAAAAATCCGCAGAGGACCAGAATACGTGTGCACATACCGAAACCCTAACCCTAGCCCTAACCCTAGCCCTAACCCTACCCCTACCCCTAACCCTACCCCTACCCCTAACCCTATTCTAACATTAGTGGGAAAAAAAAATTCTTTATTTTTTTATTGTCCCTACCTATGGGGGTGACAAAGGGGGGGGGTATTTATTATTTTTTTTATTTTGATCACTGAGATAGATTATATCTCAGTGATCAATCTCAGTGATCAAAATGCACTTTGGAACGAATCTGCCGGCCGGCAGATTCGGCGGGCGCACTGCGTATGCGCCCGCCATTTTGGAAGATGGTGGCGCCAAGGGAGAAGACGGACGGAGCCCGGCAGGATCGGTAAGTATGATGGGGTGGGGGGGGAGCACGGGGGGGGAGGGATCGGAGCATGGGGGGGAATCGGAGCGCGGCAGGCGTGGAACGGAGCACGAGGGGGCTGGAACGGAGCACGGGGGGGTGGAACGGAGCACGGGGGGGGTGGATCGGAGTTCAGAGGGGGTGATTGGAGCACGGGGGGGTGATTGGAGCACGGGGGAGCGGACAAGAGCACGGGGGGGAGCGGAGCACTGGACGGAGGGGAGCCGGAGCAGTGTACCAGCCAGATCGGGGGGCTGGGGGGGCGATCGGTGGGGTGGGGGCACATTAGTATTTCCAGCCATGGCCAATGATATTTCAGCATCGGCCATGGCTGGATTGTAATATTTCACCCGTTATAATAGGTGAAATATTACAAATCGCTCTGATTGGCAGTTTCACTTTCAACAGCCAATCAGAGCGATCGTAGCCACGAGGGGGTGAAGCCACCCCCCCTGGGCTAAACTACCACTCCCTCTGTCCCTGCAGATCGGGTGAAATGGGAGTTAACCCTTTCACCGGATCTGCAGGGACGCGATCTTTCCATGACGCCACATAGGCGTCATGGGTCGGATTGGCACCGACTTTCATGACGCCTACGTGGCGTCATGGGTCGGGAAGGGGTTAATATTTGCAAGAAAACTATGCACTGAGAATTTATCCAACCTTACCTAAGTACACAATGACCTTTCTCCAAGCCATCATATATTTTAAAAAACCAACAATGGATTATTTTCATAAAGGGGTTGTCCACTACTCAGACAACTCATTTCCAATCACTATATTTTACGCAAGTAATATAGTTATATCTATACTTAGCTCGGGTGCCAGTGCCATTCCAGCATTGTGGGTACTGGCTCTCGTGACATTATGTCACACAATCCCTGCAGCCAATCAGCTGGAATGGCACTGGCATCAGATAGGAGTATAGCTAAATACTAATCTATGTTTTTTATATTTTTTACATACTTCCTTTAGCTTTTTTGGTTATGACATCTATTGAGTACTTGGCTTGTATGATTATGGCATTTATTAAGTATCAATTGTGACGTGTTTACATACAGTACAGACCAAAAGTTTGGACACATATATATAAATACCGTATATATATATGATGGTAAGAGGCTGCACTTCATGTCTGTGCATTGCATGCTGCTGTGTGCTGATTCCCCCCTCCCATTTATGGAGTCTGGTGACCGGAATGTGACCTCATCTTTGCTACAGTACAGTCTGATGATGCTGGTTCTACAGATCCAGCATAACCAGGTTACTCTTACTATCTATATGTGATATATGAGTAAAGGCTCCATCTCTGCGCAGCATGCTTATCATGTATACAGACTTTGAATACGGTACATGTTAGATCCCGGGTCTCCAGGTTATTTTCCTTGCTGCACATATAATCTGTGCACGACTTCCAAATCCGTGCTTTATTTCTGGAGATATGACAGCCTTTAGTCCTATTATGTTGCATGCTGTCCTGCCTGATATATTCACCCCCTTTTTCTGTATATTGTCCCCTTCATATGTTTGCAGGATCGGGTTATACCCACTGAGCGCTTATTTATATTACCTAAGATGGTGGATAGCACAAGCCTGAGTGGATTACCTGGAGCCTTACTATATATATTTTATCAGGTGTCAATAATTAGTAATTCAGCACATGGCGGGGTGGTGAGTGGGCACGAAAAACGCAGCATATGGCAGGCAGTGAGTGGGCACTACTAACACAGTCATGGCGGGCAGTGAGTGGGCACTAATAACTCAGCACATGGCGGGCAGTGAGTGGGCACTCCTAGTGTGATGCTGCACCTTGCTCTGGAGAACACATCATGGGCCCAGTTTTCAACCCTGTCTCTCGTCTATTGTAGCGTGACTGACTGGGAACACAGACCTTGCAGTTTTCTGCACATACACTTATGGCTGCAGGCAGCTTATACTAGACTAGACTACATATTTATTTTCTTACGATGTATGTGCAGCTGGTGATTAGAGAGCCTGTCTGTAACTGCTGCAGAGGAGCAGGCGGCTTCTTCTTTATTGTTACAGCATAAAACACAGCATTGCTCATCATCGAATGTATCTGATCTTATGATGGGACATTTTCCAGTATCAACCTGTAATATACCTTGGTTGTAAACTTACATGGTGTTTTCATCTTCACTTATCCCACATCTTGTGCAGTTGGGGGGGGGGTCCTTGAAGTTGGTTCTAAATTGGTCTGGGGGATCCATTGGGATATGGATTCCTCTTCTTGGAATTTAATTTGGTTCTTGATCTGGTGAATTGTAGAGAGGATTTTCAGCAAGGGTTTGTTGAATCCTCAGGAAGTTTAGGTGAACATTGGAACCCTGTGGTTGTGGTGCTCCCGAGCTAGTGGGGTAGCGGCTGGGAGTAATTGGTACATTTTATGTTCACTTTTTGTTTGGTAATCACCAGATCTTATGAGCTTCAAGGACTCCTCTCAGCATGTTAATGTTCTTTATGCTTTGATGTTTTATTGTATGCTGTTTTATTTCTTATATTGTCTCCTTCCTATATATATTTGCAGGAATGGTGTATATCCACCGAGAGCTTAATTTTATATTACCTAAGATGGTGGATAACACAGACTGAGTGGATAACCTGGAGCCGGGCAGTTGGGGGGGTCCTTGAAGTTGGTCATAAATTGGTCTGGGGGATCCATTGGGATATGGATTCTTCCTTTTGGTATTAAATATGGTTCTGGATCTGGTGAAATGTGGAGGAGAGTTTCGGCAATGGTTTGTCGGATTCTCAGGAAGTTCATGTGAACATTGGAACCCTGTGGTTATGGTGCTCCCGAGCCAGTGGGGTAACGGCTGGGAGTAATTGTTGGTACATTTTATGTTCACTTTATGCTTGGTAATCTCCAGATCTTATGAGCTTCAAGGACTCCTCCCAGCTAACTAAGGTTATTTATGCTTTGTTGGATTATTGTATGTTAATTTTAATAAAGGTGTGTATAAAAAAAAAAAGCACTTATTTGTTTCCTTTTTTAGTGGGTTCTTGAAGCTAATTATAATTTGGTCAGTAGGGGTAACCATCTCCGGTATGGACCCTCTGTTTAGGGGGGTGTTCATCATAGTATCACCCCTTGTGTGGAGGAGTAAACATCTCGGGTATGGCCCCTGTTTGGAGGGGTGACCATCACGGTATGGCCCCCTGGTCCGCAGAAGCATTTATATCTTACAAGACCCTGCTATGGTAAAGTCCCTGTGGTCATGGCAATCATATTCTACATGCCTACAAATTAAATTGGGTCCTATGAGCTAGGAACCATAGCTGGGGAAAAAAAAATGGTAGGCATGCATTTCAATACAATACAGTATGTAGCTTCAAGGACGCTCTTTTTTTTTTCATATGACTTGAGAATGTTGAGGCACAGATTTTGACTGTTTATATTGACCAACTCCTGTTTCTTTCAAGGTTGTTGTCTGGACAATGCAGTAATCTGGGGCATTAAACTGAAGAGCAATGTACCTGATATGGGTGCCCTGGAGTCAGTGGGAGCGAATAAGGGTGAAGAAATCAAGTGCATTAACACGAAGGGCGATGTGCCTATTCCCAATGCCTTTGTCCCAGTTGGAGAGGGTTATTGGTATAGGTTATCAAGTACCTGTAAGGCAATATAAAGATTATTATTATTAAAGCAATTAACAATGGCGTGACAAGGTTATTAATAATGCCTTTGTAGTCTTTTCTGCTATAGGCTTATTTCATTTACTATGTCCAAATATTACAGAAATTATTTAAATTATTTAATGATCGGTTATAATGTCGATATTACATTGTGTATGGCTTTTAGTTACTTCTTGTTTATAGTATCTTTCTCTTTATATACACTCATCACTTTTTGGGTAGTATTAGTAAGTGGGTTTAAGAATTGGTTACTGCACAGCCCAGCTACTGTATGTAATGGTGGTTTCTTGAAGTAAAATCTGTGAATTAGTGAGTTATTAGAGTTGGCTACAATACATGCGGTATAATAGTTTTTGAGGCACCACAAATGTCATTATACAGGTAGTCAGACTGTGGCTACCCCTTTGTTATGGTTTAGTTTCTGCATTCCCAATTATAGGATCCACATTGCAGGATGTTTAGCGGCTGGTATTTTGCTGTAGTTACCGTATTATCGATCATAATTTGGTAGTGTTGCATTGTTAAAATTAATCTGACCCCAAACACACCTCCAGGCTGTGTAAGGGCTATTTGACCAAGAAGGAGAGTGATGGGGTGCTGCGTCAGATGACCTGGCCTCCACCACAGTCACCAGACCTGAACCCAATCAAGATGGCTTGGGGGGAGCTGGACTGCAGAGTGAAGGCAAAAGGGCCAACAAGTGCTAAGCATCTCTGGGAACTCATTCAAGATTGTTGGAAGACCATTCCGGTGACTACCTCTTGAAGCTCATCAAGAGAATGCCAAGAGTGTGCAAAGCAGTCATCAAAGCAAAAAGTGGCTACTTTGAAGAACCTAGAATATAAGACATATTTTCAGTTGTGTCACACTTTTTTGTTAAGTATATAATTCCACATGTGTTAATTCATAGTTTTGATGCCTTCAGTGTAAATGCACAATTTTCATAGTCATGAAAATATAGAAAAATCTTTAAATGAGAAGGTGTGTCCAAACTTTTGGTCTGTGCTGTATGTAAAAAAAATTCTGTCAGGTATCCAATCTTTTGACTGATACGATTTACAGAAGCATTTCATCCTGTGCTTTGTTTTCAATTATATGTAATGGTATTCTATATTTACACGTGAACCATTTCATGGTTGCAATATTGTGATATCGGTCCTGTTTCAGCCTGAGAAAGGACACATCACCACCTGAAACTTTGCCGTACAGTCTTAGGCTGCCGTCACACTAGCAGTATTTGGTCAGTATTTTACATCAGTATTTGTAAGCCAAAACCAGGAGTGGAACAAATAGAGGAAAAGTATAATAGAAACATATGCATCACTTCTGCATTTATCACCCACTCCTGGTTTTGGCTTACACATACGGAGGTAAAATACTGACCAAATAATGCTAGTGTGACGGCAGCCTTATAGGCACCAACAGTCATCTCCTATCTCAGTAATTTGAAAGTCTGTCTTCAATTATTACACATTTTACCTCTGAATTAAGAGTTAAAGATCAATCCAGGAGGAGAAGTGTATTTCTCTCATAAGTAGTGTTGAGCGATACTGTCCGATACTTGAAAGTATCGGTATCGGATAGTATCGGCCGATACCCGAAAAATATCGGATATCGCCGATACCGATATCCGATACCAATACAAGTCAATGGGACACCAAGTATCGGAAGGTATCCTGATGGTTCCCAGGGTCTGAAGGAGAGGAAACTCTCCTTCAGGCCCTGGGATCCATATTAATGTGTAAAATAAAGAATTAAAATAAAAAATATTGATATATTCACCTCTCCGGCGGCCCCTGGACATCACGCTGGTCACCGGCAGGCTTCTTTGTTTAAAATGCGCGTGTTTAGGACCTGCGAATGACGTCCCGGCTTCTGATTGGTCGCGTGCCGCCCATGTGACCGCCACGCGACCAATCAGAAGCCGTGACGTCATTCGCAGGTCCTAAATTCCTAGAATTAGGAGTTTAGTGAATGAGAATGACGTCGCGGCTTCTGATTGGTCGCGTGGCGTGGCGACCAGCGTGATGTCCAGGGGCCGCCGGAGAGGTGAATATATCAATATTTTTTATTTTAATTCTTTATTTTACACATAAAAGAGAGACCTGTAGCGCTCACACTCGGAAAAAACCTGCAGCAGATATAGTAGCGGAACCACCCACCCGCAAAAACATAGATAAATCTAAAAAAGAGAAAGAGAATATCTGCGCTGGAAAAAACAAACACTAGAGGACCATAAAAACTAATAAATACATACGTGGATCTCACAAAAAAGAAGACTCAAACCGTGTTAGGATATAAATAAAACTAAAACTAAAAACAACACCATATGCAACTGGGAGAACAACCTACTACCGCCAAATGTATAAAAAATAAATAATAAACACTATAGTGTCACTACCTGCCAGAGTCGTCCAGGGAGGATAAGGATAAATGCAATATAGTAGGTTGAAGTATCCCGGTGTGGTGTAGAGAAAAGTCCGTGACAAATGGCCACTATGCAGGAAGCGGTGGAGCGGCTCGTTCCGATATCCTTAGATACTAGCAATACCCGGAGGAGGCCAGGTGAAAAGAGTATCGCAAATGGTCCGGTACGGATCAAGGTGGTAGACACTGCCCCGGCCGGTGGCAGCGCTAGCCGGCATTCAATGTGGCGTGTCCACGCTGCTATACAGAGCCGTTAGGTGTGCTGCAGGCGCAGGACCTAATGTGACGTCACAATCACGTGAAGAATCACGTGATGGGCCCATCACATTAGGTCCTGCGCCTGCAGCACACCTAACGGCTCTGTATAGCAGCGTGGACACGCCACATTGAATGCCGGCTAGCGCTGCCACCGGCCGGGGCAGTGTCTACCACCTTGATCCGTACCGGACCATTTGCGATACTCTTTTCACCTGGCCTCCTCCGGGTATTGCTAGTATCTAAGGATATCGGAACGAGCCGCTCCACCGCTTCCTGCATAGTGGCCATTTGTCACGGACTTTTCTCTACACCACACCGGGATACTTCAACCTACTATATTGCATTTATCCTTATCCTCCCTGGACGACTCTGGCAGGTAGTGACACTATAGTGTTTATTATTTATTTTTTATACATTTGGCGGTAGTAGGTTGTTCTCCCAGTTGCATATGGTGTTGTTTTTAGTT
Source organism: Ranitomeya imitator (assembly GCF_032444005.1). Lineage (NCBI taxonomy): Eukaryota > Metazoa > Chordata > Amphibia > Anura > Dendrobatidae > Ranitomeya > Ranitomeya imitator. The sequence continues at coordinate 330,278,224 of NC_091285.1, read as the reverse complement.
TTAGTTTTATTTATATCCTAACACGGTTTGAGTCTTCTTTTTTGTGAGATCCACGTATGTATTTATTAGTTTTTATGGTCCTCTAGTGTTTGTTTTTTCCAGCGCAGATATTCTCTTTTTATTTTACACATCCCTATGGATCCGATACCGATACCCGATACCACAAAAGTATCGGATCTCGGTATCGGAATTCCGATACCGCAAGTATCGGCCGATACCCGATACTTGCGGTATCGGAATGCTCAACACTACTCATAAGATATATTACAGAGTTTCTTATTTTCATGTGTACAATAGATTTTTTTTTAATAAAGTATAACCCTCATTTAATTTTTAAGTCCAGGCATAACCCATTTAAATGTGGCCTGCTCGAGTATACTGTTTACTACAAATCCATAACAGAGGGATTCCGAAAAGTATTCACCCCCACATAAATTATACACTGTTGCCTACCCAGGGATATTGGAAGCTGCAGTGACACCAACTCGGTTTACTTGAGGAAACTGTTCACAATTGTTTTAGTCAATGAAGCAATTGTGACACCATACGTGGGTTTTATTCAGATAAGCTACTGAGAGTTAATGCTTTCGAGTGGATATTATTGCTATTATAGCCAGATTATCCAACATAAATATGTCACCGACCCCTGAATTGGCGCTATTCAACTTAACATTTGACACAGTCCAGGTTGGTTCTGGGTGGGGAGTCTGTAAAATCTTATGTGCAGCTCGTAGAGAATTCACCACTGCATGGAAATCTACACAATCACCTTCTGTAGAAGCAGTGATTAATAAAGTGAATACATGTCTGCAATATGAATTCTGTCTGGGGATGGAGAAAGTTAGCAGAGAAGGTGGGAGGTATGGATGAAAGGCAGCGGATTGTTAAAAAGCTTCACTATTAAGATTTAGCCGTTGGTGGTGTTAAATATCCATTTCATAAAAAACATTGTCTCTCAGTTGTTTTTTCACTTCATTTTTTTTTCTCAACTACATACGGCATTTAATCTTTCTTATGTGAGATATAGATGTTAATCCCTTTACCCCCAAGCAGGGTCGGACTGGGGTGTCTGGGGCCCACCAGGGGAATGGACTCTAGGGGCCCGCCCTACAGCTATATGCAAATATCTGGCATTATAGCGGAGCATCAGCTGTACATCTACTGTGCGCCCGAATAACTGGGATGTATAATATCGGTAGTTTACATTAATGGGGTTCTTGGTTAAAACAAGTTATCACCCATCCATGGGCTCCACAGGATAGGTGATCGCTTAGGTCCGACCATTAGAAACTGCATGGGAAGTTTTATCCCTGACAGGACACTTTTATCCCTATTTTAAAATGCAGCGGCAGGTGGGATGTCTGACCACAGCTCCATTCATTCTCTTTGGGGCTTCCAGAAAAAAACAAGTGCAGCCACTGAAGGAATGAATATGGATCAGTGCTCTAGTCGGACATGCCACTCCAGTCTAATGGGGATAAAAAGTTCCTCATTTTGCTGAATGGGTCAAAGCAGTTAAGGTACCTTCACACATAACGATATTGTTAACGATATCGTTGCTTTTTGTGACGTAGCAACGATATCGTTAATGAAATCGTTATGTGTGACAGCGACCAACGATCAGGCCCCTGCTGGGAGATCGTTGGTCGCTGAATAAAGTCCAGAACTTTATTTTGTCGCTGGACTCCTGCTGACATCGCTGGATCGGCATGTGTGACACCGATCCAGCGATGTCTTCACTGGTAACCAGGGTAAACATCGGGTAACTAAGCGCAAGGCCGCGCTTAGTAACCCGATGTTTACCCTGGTTACCATCCTAAAAGTAAAAAAAAACAACCACTACATACTTACCTACCGCTGTCTGTCCTCCAGCGCTGTGCTCTGCACTCCTCCTGTACTGGCTGTGAGCGTCGGTCAGCCGGAAAGCAGAGCGGTGACGTCACCTCTCTGCTTTCCGGCCACTGTGCTCACAGCCAGTACAGGAGGAGTGCAGAGCACAGCGCTGGAGGACAGACAGCGGTAGGTAAGTATGTAGTGTTTGTTTTTTTTACTTTTAGGATGGTAACCAGGGTAAACATCGGGTTACTAAGCGCGGCCCTGCGCTTAGTTACCCGATGTTTACCCTGGTTACCGGCATCGTTGGTCGCTGGAGAGCTGTCTGTGTGACAGCTCTCCAGCGACCAAACAGCGACGCTGCAGCGATCCGGATCGTTGTCGGTATCGCTGCAGCGTCGCTTAATGTGAAGGGGCCTTTAGACCCCACCAATCAGTACGTTATCACTTATCCTGTGGAGAGGTGATTACTTTTTTCCACAGGAAACCCCCTGTAAGTGCATCTCCGCCGCTGTGTACAAAGCATTAGAACTCTAATGGAAATAAACAATCTTCTCTTAATTAATGTCAGAGAGAACAAATGACCGCTATACATAACACAATCCACTATACGAAGACCAATAATACTACATATGGGAAGAAATACCACTACACCATGATCAGACCACATAGTGACCGAATAATACTACATACAAGGGACAAATACCGCCACACCATTACCAGATCACATATTACCACCACATAGTGACCGAATAATATGACATATTAGGACAGCACGGTTCAGAGGTTAGCACTGCAACCTTGCAGCGCTGGGGTCCTGAGTTCAAATCCCACCAAGGACAACATCTGCAATGTATGTTCTCCCCGTGTTTGCGTGGGTTTCCTCCAGGTACTCTGGTTTCCTCCCACATTTACAAAGACAGACATCTAGGGAATCTAGATTGTGAGTCCCATCGGGGACAGTGGCAATAAACTCTATAAAGCACTGTGAAATTAATAGCGCTATATAAATGACTACAAATAAATATTACCAGCATATAGGGACTATATGATACCACATACAAGGAGAAATACTGCCACGCCGTGACCAGACCACAAATTACCAACACATAGTGCCCGAATACTACAATATTGATTATGAATACAAACCACAATACTAACAACACTGTTATTACCACCAGTGACAACATACACAGTACCTCTGTATATAGTGTCAGTGTACAGGTAATACAGTGATCACAAGTGACATTATACACAGGAGAGCTGTATATAGTGTCAGTGTACAGGTAATACAGTGACCACCAGATACATTATACACAGGAGCTCTGTATATAGTGTACATGTAATACAGTGATCACCATAATTATACACAGGATCTCTGTATATAGTGTCATTGTACAGGTAATACAGTGATCACCAGTGACATTATACACAGGAGCTCTGTATATGGTGTATAGTGTACAGGTAATACAGTGATCACAGGTGACATTATACACAGGAGCTCTGTATATAGTGTTAGTGTACACATAATACAGTGATCACCAGTGACATTATACACAGGAGCTCTTTATATGCTGTATAGTGTATAGGTAATACAGTGATCACCAATGACATTATACACAGGAGTTCTGTATATAAAGGTTCAGGTAATACAGTGATCACCAATGACATTATACACAGGAGCTCTGTGTATAGTGTACAGGTAATACAGTGATCACCGGTGACATTATACACAGGAGCTCTGTATATAGTGTATAGCAGGGGTGTCAAACTGCATTCCTCGAGGGCTGCAAACAGGTAATGTTTTTAGGATATCCTTGTACTGCACTGGTGATAATTTAATCACCTACACACATAATGATTGCAGCACCTTGTGCAATGCTAAGGAAATCTTAAAATCACGCATGGTTTGCGGCCCTCGAGGAATGCAGTTTGACACCCCTGGTGTATAGTTTACGGGTAATACAATGATCACCAGTGACATTATACACATGAGCTCTGTATACAGTATATAGTGTACAGGTAATACAGTGATCACCAGTGACATTATACACAGGAGCTCTGTATATTGTGTCAGTGTACACATAATACAGTGATCACCAGTGACATTATACACAGGAGCTCTATATATAGTGTCAGTGTACACATAATACAGTGATCACCAGTGACATTATACAAAGGAGCTCTGTACACACAGTATACAGCATATAGTGTAAGTGTACAAGCAACACACTGACTCACCAGTGACATCTGTAGTTGAGGTCTTTTTTCTTCATCCAGTGCAGACCGCCATTACTTTTTCCAGCAAAGACTCATCTCTGCAGAAAATAACACAGTTAGCTATAGCTGATCGCTTCCATAGCACATTCCCCACTATTTTCCTCGACTTCTATACTATGTCAGATGAAGAAAAAATACATAGTGCCACCCTGCACAGTAGCAGGACCCCCTTTTGTTCTGCCAATGGAAGACAGTAAAATCAAAAGTAAATTACAGCAGTAATAATGTCCCCTGAATGGCCCCTACAGTAATTATGTCCCCACTTGCCACCATAAACCAATAATGTATGTTCCTCATCCTGACCTCAATACAGTAATTATGTCATCCCTTTACTTAATAAGATGCCAGATCCTTGGCCCCTTTATTTAATGTATCAATCTTGGACCCCAATGTCCACCTTAATAAGGTCCCTATCCTGGGCCCCTTCCAGTAATAATGTCCTCATCCTTGGCCCCTTTATTTAATGTACCCTCCCTGGGCCCCTATGTCCATCCTTATGGCCACTACCTTGCCCAACTACAGAGGGGGAGATTCTTCTCACCTTTTTGCGCTCCCCGGCATCCTTTTGTGGCTTCATATTCGACGTGATCATTACAATGGCTGTCGCCGGTAGCTGTGACAGGGCGCTCTGCTCTGTGACAGGCCGCGCGTTGACGTCACATAGCAGTAACATTGAAAGGCCGCTGGCCTATCAAAGGCTGCAGGAGTCATTTAACAAAACTGCTATGTGACTTCAATACATGGCCTGTCACAGAGCAGAGCACCCTGTCACAGCTGCAGCCGGCATTCATCTTGATGTGCGTTGTCGGCTCCAGGTTTTCATGGGCCTCGGGCGAAAGAGTATCAGTGGGCCCCTTTAACACATGCCACGATTCCGGATGCACAGATAAAAAAAAGATCTAGTACAATATATAGGCACCATGCAGTGCTCCATACAGTTTTAAGGGCACCTTATAGTCCTCCATACCGTATTATGGGCAACCACATAGTGCTCCATACAGTATTACGGGCACCTCATAGTCCTCCATACAGTATTATGGGCAACCACATAGTCCGCCATACAGTATTATGGGCAACCACATAGTCCACCATACAGTATTATGGGCAACCACATAGTCCTCCAGACAGTATTATGGCCAACCACATAGTCCTCCATACAGTATTATTGGCCACATATAATGCTCCTCCATACAGTATTATGGGCAACCACATAGTCCACCTTACAGTATTATGGGCAACCACATAGTCCGCCATACAGTATTATGGGCAACCACATAGTCCTCCAGACAGTATTATCGCCATCCACAAAGTCCGCCATACAGTATTATTGGCCCCATATAATGCTCCTCCATACAGTATTATTGGCCCCATATAATGCTCCTCCATACAGTATTATTGGCCCCATATAATGCTCCTCCATACAGTATTATGGGCACCTCATAGTCCTCCATACAGTATTATAGCCAACCACATAGTCCACCATACAGTATTATTGCCCCATATAATGCTCCTCCATACAGTATTATTGGCCCCATACTCCTTGGACGCATGCTCCTTCATACAGTATTATGGCGAACCACATAGTCCTCCATAAAGTATTATGGGCCCCATATAATGATCCTCCATACAGCACATCATGGGCCCCTTGCTCCTACAGTATTTTGGGCCCCGTACTTCTCCACACAATATTATGCCCCAGATCCTCCACACAGTATTATGCCCCCCGCTCCTCAATACAGTATTATGGGTCCCCCGCTCCTCCACACAGTATTACATCCCCCCAGCTCCTCCACACAGTATTATGCCCCCCCAGCTCCTCCACACAGTATTATGCCCCCTGCTCATCCACACAGTATTATGCCCCCCCCCAGTTCCTCCACACAGTATTATGCCCCCAGCTCCTCCATACAGTATTATGGGTCCTCTGCTCCTCCACACAGTATTATGGGCCCCCGCTCATCCACAGTGTTATGGGCCCCCTGCTCCTCCACACAGTATAATGGGTCCCCTGCTCCTCCACACAGTATTAAGCCCCCCCCCAGCTCCTCCACACAGTATTATGCCCCCCAGCTCCTGCACACAGTATTATGGGCCCCCGGCTCCTCCACATAGTATTATGCCCCCCCAACTCCTCCACACAGTATTATGCCCCCCGCACAGTATTATGCCCCCCCAGCTCCTCCACACAGTATTATGCCCCCAGCACAGTATCATGCCCCCCTGCACAGTATTATGCCCCCCCTCCTGCACAGTATTATGCCCACCCCTTGCACGGTATTATGCCCCCCCTCCGCTCCTCCATAAATTATTATGGGCCCCAGACATAAAGAAAAGAAAAAAATAAAATCCTCACCTCTCCCGTTCCCACCGCAGGTCCGCTGCACTCAGCGTCTCTGCAATGCTCAGGACAGAGAGGCTGAGCGCGCAGTGATGACGTCATCGCATATAGTACTTCATGATAGTGGTAAAATTTCTTTGATATTACCTGTGTTTATTTGTGAAAAAAATTGAAATTTGGCGCAAAGTTTGAAAATTTAGCAATTTTCCAAATTTGAATTTTTATGCAATTAAATCACAGAGATATGTCGCGCAAAATACTTAATAAGTAACATTTCTCACATGTCTTCTTTACATCAGCTCAATTTTGGAACCAAAATTTTTTTTTGCTAGGGAGTTATAAGGGTTAAAAGTTGACCAGCAATTTCTCATTTTTACAACACCATTTTTTTTAGGGACCGCATCTCAATTGAAGTTATTTTGAGGGGTCTATATGATAGAAAATAACCAAGTGTGACACAATTCTAAAAACTGCAGCCCTCAAGGTACTCAAAAACACATTCAAGAAGTTTATTAACCCTTCAGGTGTTTCACAGGAATTTTTGGAATGCTTAAAAAAAATGAACATTTAATTTTTTTTTCACAAAAAATTTACTTCCGCTCCAATTTGTTTTATTTTACCAAGGGTAACAGGAGAAAATGGACCCCAAAAGTTGTTGTACAATTTGTAAACCACTGTTTGGGCGCATGGCAGAGCTTGGAAGCGAAGGAGCGCCATTTGACTTTTCAATGCAAAATTGACAGGAATTGAGATGGGACGCCATGCTGCGTTTGGAGAGCCCCTGATGTGCCTAAACATTGAAACCCCCCACAAGTGACACCATTTTGGAAAGTAGACCCCCTAAGGAACTTATCTAGATGTGTGGTGAGAACTTTGACCCACCAAGTGCTTCACAGAAGTTTATAATGCAGAGCCGTAAAAATAAAAAATCATATTTTATCACAAAAATGATCTTGTCGCCTCCAATTTTTTATTTTCCCAAGAGTAAGAGAAGAAATTGGATGCCCAAAGTTGTTGTACAATTTGTCCGGAGTATGCTGATACCCCATATGTGGGGATAAACAACTGTTTGGGCGCATGGCAGAGCTCGGAAGGGACGGAGCGCCATTTGACTTTTCAATGCAAAATTGACTGGAATTGAGATGGAACGCCATGTTGCATTTAGAGAGCCACTGATGTGCCTAAACATTGAAATCCCCCACAAGTGATACCATTTTGGAAATTAGATCCCCTAAGGAACTCATCTAGATGTGTTGAGAGCTTTGAACCCCCAAGTGTTTCACTACAGTTTATAACGCAGAGCCGTGAAAATAAAAATTCTTTTTTTCCCACAAAAATTATTTTTTAGCCCCCAGTTTTGTATTTTCCCAAGGGTAGCAAGAGAAATTGGACCCAAAAGTTGTTGGCCAATTTGTATTGAGTACGCTGATACCCCATATGTGGGGTGGAACCACCGTTTGGGCGCATGGGAGGGCTTGGAAGAGAAGGAGCTCCATTTGGAATGCAGACTTAAGGTACCGTCACACTAAGCGACGCTGCAGCGATACCGACAACGATCCGGATTGCTGCAGCGTCGCTGTTTGGTCGCTGGAGAGCTGTCACACAGACAGCTCTCCAGCGACCAACGATCCCGAGGTCCCCGGTAACCAGGGTAAACATCGGGTAACTAAGCGCAGGGCCGCCGGGCAGCCGGAAAGCAGAGCGGTGACGTCACCGCTCTGCTTTCCGGCCGCTGTGCTCACAGCCAGACCAGAGAAGCAGAGCGCCGAGGACAGACAGCGGTAGGTAAGTATGTAGCGGTTGTTTTTTTTACTTTAACGATGGTAACCAGGGTAAACATCGGGTTACTAAGCGCGGCCCTGCGCTTAGTTACCCGATGTTTACCCTGGTTACCAGCGAAGACATCGCTGAATCGGTGTCACACACGCCGATTCAGCGATGTCTACGGGGAGTCCAGCGACGAAATAAAGTTCTGGACTTTCTTCCCCGACCAGCGACAGCACACCAGGGGCCTGATCGCTGCTGCCTGTCACACTGGACGATATCGCTAGCAAGGACGCTGCAACGTCACGGATCGCTAGCGATATCGTCTAGTGTGACGGTACCTTTAGATGGAATGGTCTGCAGGCGTCATATTGCGTTTGCACTGCCCCTGATGTAACTAAACAGTAGAAACCCCCTACAAGTGACCCCATATTGGAAACTAGACCCCCCAAGGAACTTATCTAGATGTGTTGTGAGAACTTTGAACCCCCAAGTGTTTCATTACAGTTTATAACGCACAGCCGTGAAAATAAAAAATCTTTCTTTTTTTCCACAAAAATTATATTTAGCCCCCAGTTTTGTATTTTCCCAAGGGTACCAGGAGAATTTGGACCCCAAAAGTTGTTGTCCACTGTGTCCTGAGTACACTGATACCACATATGTTGGGGTAAACCCCTGTTTGGGCGCACGGGAGAGCTCGGAAGGGAAGGAGCACTGTTTTACTTTTTCAACGCAGAATTGGCTTGAATTGAGATTGGACGCCATGTCGCGTTTGGAGAGCCCCTGATGTGCCTAAACAGTGGAAACCCCCCCAATTATAACTGAAACCCTAATCCAAACACACCTCTAACCCTAATCCCAACGGTAACCCCTAACCACACCCCTAACCCTGACACACCCGTAGCCCTAATCCCAACCCTATTCCAAACAATAAATGTAATCCAAACCCTAACTTTAGCCCCAACCCTAAACCTAGCTCTAACCCTAATGGGAAAATGGAAATAACTTTTTTTAATTTTGTAATTTTTCCCTAACTAAGGGGGTGATGAAAGGGGGTTTGATTTTCTTTTATAGCGAGTTTTTTAGAGGACTTTTATAATTGGCAGCTGTAACAAACTAACAAACGCTTTTTATTGCAAAAAATATTTTTTGCGTTACCACATTTTGAGAGCTATAATTTTTCCATATTTGGGTCCACAGGGACATGTGAGGTCTTGTTTTTTTGCGGGACGAGTTGCCGCACCTTCTACTGTATAAGCGGTCACGTGGGGCTGCTCATTTACAGTAATGAATATGCGGCTCCACCCCTATGGGAGGTGGAGCCGCATATTCACGACTGTAATCAGCGGCCCCACATGACCGCTTATACAGTAGAAGGTGCGGCCAGGACAGGAAGCAACGCCAGCCAGCGAGGGAGCCGGGTGAGTATTTTAAGAACAGCGGGCGGGCACACAGGGGGTGGGAGGGGGGTAGGGACATGGATCTTTATTATAAACATGAGAAACAAAAAAAAAAAAGAAATATTCATATCTTCTCTACAGCAAAAGCTGCTGCAGAGAAGATATCAATGGCGGCTTCAGCACCAGTGGGGGGGACAGCGCTTACTGTAGCGCTGTCTCCTGCACGGCACACGGACTGCACACTGACAACGTCTGTGTGCGGTACGTGTTTTACACGGACCCATTGACTTTAATGGGTCCATGTAATCCGTGCGCTCCCACGAACACTGACATGTCTCCGTGTTTGGCACGCGGAGACACGGTCCGCAAAAAATCAATGACATCTGCACAGATGCATTGATTTGAATGTGTCTACGTGTGTCAGTGGTTCCGGTACGTGAGGAAACTGTCACCTCACGTACCGGAGCCACTGACGTGTGAAACCGGCCTTATGATTTTTTTTTATTACTATTATATGTGGGGAACAACATATTAAAAGTTTTCCAAAAATTGATCACCACAAAGGTCCTAACTATGACGTCATAAGACGATGACAGCCATCGCACTAAAATTAACGAATATTTCCCTATTTCAAAGCCGTAGCTTTAGGTTACAGAAGAGTTTGCATTTTGTATACTATATATTTTCATATAGCAATTTTTATAAAAAGTTTTATACTAACTACATGGACAGGCGAGGTCATGATGTCATCAATGACGTCATGACATATGTACATTTCTAGAAATTATAGAATTTATACACAGTGCATTTTAAGACCTACTTCATCAATGAATAAGCGTGTCAGGTCAATAGTCACTATTTTCATCATCAGACACTGCTTCCTCTCATATTGTCACAATGCCCTTCTTGACATGGTCCGTATACCCGTGAACAGGTAAGTCCGTGTCTTTTGCAAGTGCACCGAAGTGTACTACAACCACGAGAAAAATTGCAGTGGAAAGTCCCCTTCCCATCTAACGTGATGATATTATGATCGACGTTGTCCGCAGTGAACAGCAGGGCCGTATCCAGTCTGACTATGGTACCACCGAGTACATTCTGGCCAACAGAAGCGGCAGCGTTTTCCTCGAATTGCTAAACTTCTGAATATGATGAGCAATATCCCATAGCTGACTGTCTACAAGAAATAGAGACCAAAAATGATGATGGAGCTGGACTGCTAACCCAAGCTGCAATGGAGCTACTACAGCCCTGGTACGTACAGCCTGAACAACTGATTGTCCAATGCTTGCGACCCTCCTGTGAATGTCCTTTCCAGCGAAGAGGGTTTCAAGCAAGCAAAGCAAAATCAGGGGGAGATAATCTAAGGCAGACTGACATTCAAGCGAAGAAGTCTTCGGATATTCATCGGTTGAAGATGGGATCTTAGACTTGATATCGCTCTTGATTAGTTTGGCCGCAGTCTCTATGATGGCTCTCTTCTGGGCTTCTTCATCCATTTCCTGACTATGGAAATAGTCCCTCAGGATTATTCTGGTCTTTTCACAGAATTTTACAATGTTAGGCAACCCTTCACAATTTGCTATGAATAGCGAATCGCCATTCCTCTCCTCCAGCCTATACCTCAGCCATTTATTACTATAGGCAGCACTGTCTCCTTCTACAAGATACTCCATCATTTTCTTTGCAAGATCTGTGACAGTCAGTTGCTCTTCATCGTTGTCATCGAGAAATGCACACATTCTCAAGAACGCTTGCTCTTGGTCCATGTTCATCGGCCTCCCTACCTTCCGCGGTTTCTTTGTAGTAGATCCACCACCATGACGCATATGAATTCCGTAATTTGTTCAAAAGTTAATGTCACATGAACGATGATACAGACAGTCTGCAGCATGTAAGTCCTTCCCAAAGTACACGATTCTCCCTTGAATGGTGATTGCCCAGTCATCATTACGCTGTTTGCAATGTGACATGATGGACCTTACAAATCCATCTGTTTTAACAAAGCTATAGTCATCGAAATCACTACTAGATCTTGTCTTCACCACTTCATATCCACAGAACAAAGACTGCGTCGTGCTATCATAGGATCCAGTAGACACCCGTGCACCTCTCTTGGCAGGTGAACAATGAACAGAAGTAGCTTTCTTATGCAAGTCTATTTGCTTCTTGTTTATGTAGTTCATGCGACATCTCTTGTGCACCACTGCTCCAGCAGCTAACAGTGCTAACGCCTCTCTCAATACTGGCTTTACTGATCCCTTCAGCTCCTTTCGCACCAATCTCCACTCTTTCTCTGTCATCTTCTACTTCATGGCTGCATAAGGGGAAAGTTTCTTGACTTCCCATCATTCTCAGCTCTGTAAAAGAAGATAAATAAATCGTTAAATAATAAATATAATAATAGTAGTAATTGTAAAAGAAATATGATAGACACTGAAAGGCGAGTCACATTTATCATTTTACAGCTTTGGCGGCCATATTCTTTGACATCATGTTTGAACCCTTTGTGGTAACCTTGGTAAACTTTTATTATGTTTTTCCCTACATGTAATACTACCAAAAAAACAATAAAATGATTTCTTGGAATTTGTTCAGGGTAATTTTTTTTTTTTTTCGTATTTTGACTGGACTATTCTGCAGGCTTACCAGAGAGAAAGTGGCAAAACACAAGACAGACAGAGGGAAAACTATGTTTAACACCTGTCTCTGCTCCACACAGCAGAGGGTAAGACACCAGGACCACGAACTCCACGAAAACAGCAGATTCACTACTGCAACCAGAGAGGTATTTACTCCAGGCTTGGTCAACATAGATTACTCTATCACCGACAGTCAGCTGATGGGTCATGTGACTTTTTAAAGGATGGTGGAAGTGGTCACCAGCTACATCAGAGACTAGAAACAAAGCAGCTGCCAGCAAGGGAAACTGACATTAAATACCTTTGCTGGCCCGAAAGGAAAAAAAACTACATTTAAATTATAGTGGAATCAGAGCTGCCACAAAACCAAAAATGATTTGTGACATCGCCAATGCTTTCAAGACAAGAAAAAAGTATATGCGGAAGGAGTGGCCCAATGGTTCCCATTAGGATTGAGCGACTTTTACTTCTTTAGGATCGAGTCGGGTTTCGCGAAACCCGACTATCTCAGAAGTCGAGTCGAGTGAAATCGGCCGATTATCGCGAAAAGTCGGGGATCGACCGAAACATGAAACCCAATGCAAGTCAATGGGGAAGCATAGTCGGCAGTGAGTGGAGGCCAGGAAAACACCTACAGTGCCAATTTTAATGGCAAAAACATCCATTCTTGTTACTGAAGCTTGTCAATCTTAATTTACCTTATAATAATAGTTAGGCATTGGACATTGGGGGTGATTTGGCTAAAGTTGTGGGGGGTATGGCTGGTTCAAGTATTTAGTGGGCCCAGGAAACGTGGACCACGTCATGGCAGTGGAGCAGGGAGAGGCAAGTATTTTAACTTTGCAAGTGCTGTGATCCTGAGCAAGCGGGGGGGCCCATTCGTTCGCATTGGCACTGGCACAGGGCCCCTCAAAGTACGGCGGTGTGTTTGCACGGCGGGGGCGCCTCCCACCGGCAGCGACACTTTTGCGTGCTATGAGGGGCCCTGTGCCAGTGACGCCAACGAGTATTTCCCCCCCACCTGATGAAGGAACCTGCACTTTCATCTGCACCTTCCTCTTTGTCCCCGTGTAAGGTGGTATAGCATGCGGGAAGGGGAACCTGACTTTCAGCAGGGTCAAATTCTGGCTGTGTAGCGTGCAAGGGGAATGTAGTGGTCTGGGTCAATGTACCAGCAGAGTCATTTAGCACTGGCTGGGCAATGGGCAGGATGAGGAGGAAACACAGATATAGGCCCAAATAATAAAGTGGGCTAAATGCATTTCAAAATTGGTAACAGGACTAACCAGGCGGCATTGCTTTGTTCAGTGGAGGACAACTGTAATGTGAGGCTGACACAGTGAGTAGGCCCAAATCAGTAAGTAGGCTAAATGCAGTTCAAAATTGGTAACAGTAGTAAACAGGCGGCACTGCTTTGTTCAGTGGAGGAGAACAGCAAGGAGCGGCAGACACCGCTAGTAGGCCCCAACCAAACTAGTAGGCCAAATGCAGTGTAATCTAAAAACTACTTAATGAAAGCCTGAAGATAGAAGCTCTGGAAAGGAAACCAGGAGAACACCTTGGAGCGGCAGACACCGTTAGTAGGCCCCAACCAAACTAGTAGGCCAAATGTAGTGTAATATTAAAACTACTTAACGAAAGCATGAAGATAGAAGCTTAGTAAAGGAAACCAGGAGAACACCTAGGAGCGGCAGACACCGTTAGTAGGCCCCAACAAAACTAGTAGGGCAAATGCAGTGTAATATTAAAACTACTTAATGAAAGCCTGAAGATTGAAGCTCTGGAAAGGAAACCAGGAGAACACCTTGGAGCGGCAGACACCGTTAATAGGCCACAACCAAACTAGTAGGCCAAATGCAGTGTAATATTAAAACTACTTAATGAAAGCCTGAAGATAGAAGCTCAGGAAAGGAAACCAGGAGAACACCAAGGAGCGGCAGACACCGTTAGTAGGTCCCAACTAAACTAGTAGTCCCAATGCAGTTTTCAAATTCCGATAGGCTGAAAACCTGACAATTGATGCTCAGCTTTTTTTAAGAGGACAGCTGTATTGAGTGGCGCAGACAGACACAGGTAGTAGGCCTTAAACCAAAAAGTTGGCTCAAAGCAGTTTAAAAAAGGTTACAGGGGTACACGGGCAGCATTGGTGTGGTCAGCGGAGGACAATTGGAAGGAGGGACCGCAGACAAACTTACTAGGCCTAAAATAAAAAACGTAGGCTCTATGCACTTTTAAATAGGTTCCAGTGGTCCACAGGCAGAATTGGTGTGGTCAGTGGAGGACAATTGGAAGGAGGGACCGCAGACAGACTTACTAGGCCTAAAATAAAAAAGTAGGCTCTATGCACTTTTAAATAGGTTCCAGGGGTACACAGGCAGCATTGGTGTGGTCAGTGGAGGACAATTGGAAGGAGGGACCGCAGACAGACTTACTAGGCCTAATATAAAAAAATAGTCTCTATGCACTTTTAAATAGGTTCCAGGGGTACACGGGCAGCATTGGTGTGGTCAGCGGAGGACAATTGGAAGGAGTGTCTGACAGTTAGTAAGCCAAAATAATAAATTGAGGTTAATGTCTGGCAAAAAAAAATGTAACAAATAAACAGGTGGCATACCTAGGTACAGGGGTGGGCTCCTCTGCTGACTTGCAGACAGTGGTATTTGGGGCAAAGTATTAGCTGGAGTAAATGTAGGACAGGGCCAGTGAATATTTTTACTAGCATCATTTATGTCAACAAATTGGTATTGGCAATGCCATTGAAGGATTTAACCGCATAGACTAAACAGTGGTGGATCAGTGAGAGATAATTTTGCAAGTGGTAGAGCACTGTTTGAGCTTGGGGGGACACTCTCTCGTGGACGGTGGTACTGGCCCAGGGCCCCTCATGTTACAACGGTGTGTCTGACGTTGGGTGCGCACCACCACCGCCAGAGACACTTCATTGTACTATGAGGGACCCTGTGCCAGTGCCGTCGCCCAAAAGTGGGCACACCCACCTCTTCAGACAAATGGCACTCTCATGGGTGCTTTCGCCAAGTGGTGACCATGGCCCCGTGGGGGGAATCAGCCCATTTAGGGAGGTGTAAAAATGTCGTATGCTGGACATACAGCAGCTGCAAATGCCTTGTGTAGCCAGACGATGACGCTGGCTCAACAACTCGAGACTTAGGTGCTATATTGCTTTTCCCACGACCACCTGATGCTCCACCACAACTACCATCATTACCAGCTGGCAATGACCGCCCACGGCCACGACCTCTTCCACCGGACTTCCTCATTCTTGAAAAAATGTAACCAAACTAACAAACGTTATATGGTACTGTAAAACCAGTTAGAAGGTGTACGTAAACTTGTTGTGAATTTAAATCTCCCTTTATAGGCGTGTGAGACTGCTGGGAAAATCAGGCCCACTGTATTACACTACACAGTTTGAGTGGCAGAAAGTGGATGACAGATGCCACAAACAGGACTGACGCAGATGCACTCAGTGGCAATATAAATCTCCCTTTGTTATGTGTGGGAGAATGCAGGAAAAAATCAGGCCCACTGTATTACACTACACAGTTTGAGTGGCAGAAAGTGGATGACAGATATGCCACAAACAGGACTGACGCAGGTGCACTTAGTGGCAATACAAATCTCCCTTTTTTATGTGTGGGAGAATGCAGGAAAAAATCAGGCCCACTGTATTACACAATAGTTTGAGTGGCAGAAGGTGGATGACAGATATATAAAAAAATACAAGGGCTGTAGTAAAATTTCAATCTCCCTACAATGATCAAAGGACAAGTGTGGCAGCAATAAAAAGGACTGCTGCACACAAGAGTGTGGACAAAGAAACAAGAGAACTGTGCAGAAAAGAAGGAGCAACAGGATTTTTGCTTTGAAAAAAGCAGTTGGTTTGCACAGCGGCATACAAACAGCAATGCAGCTATCAGGGAGCCTTATAAGCTACAGAGCTGATGCACAGAAATCTAGCCTCCACTGTCCCTGCAAAGAAAAGGTGGTGTTGGACAGTGGAAATCGCTACAGCACAAGCGGTTTGGGGGTTAATATTCCCTTCCTAACAATATCCCTGCTTTAGACGAAGCTACAGCAACCTCTCCCTGTGCTCAGATCGGCAGAAGTAAGATGGCGGTCGGTGTGCATGCCCCTTTATAGCCCCTGTGATGCCGCAGAAAGCAAGCCAATCACAGTAATGCCCTTCTCTAAGATGGTGGGGACTGAGACCTATGTCATCACGCTGCCCACACTCTGCTTCCACCTTCATTGGCTGAGAAATGGAGCTGAACGCGTCATATGAAACGCGACTTTGGCGCGAAGATCGCCGACCGCGTGGCCGATCCCACACTGGGATCGGCTCGGGTTTCACGAAACCCGACTTTGCCGAAAGTCGGCGACTTATGAAATTGACCGATCCGTTTCGCTCAACCCTAGTTCCCATATGTAAAATGGCTCTGAGTACTGCATGCATGTTAGCTGTCTTCCATTTTGCTCATGATTGAAAAAGGCTGCTTGCTTGCAGAAACATTGCTTTTATGATGCATTTTGGTTAAACAATTAAATTATTTTATCTCTCTGGTGTCTTGGAAACAGTTTCTGAATTTGCTGGAAGCTCTGTGGGAAGTTGCCCCAAAGAAGCACAGATAGGGATATTTCTCGAATATCTGGGTGCTTGGATGTGCTCGTTACTCGGCGAGTATTGGGTAGTGCTTGAATTTGAAACTTGAATCCCCGCCCCACGTTTGGCGCCTGTTACACAGCCAATAAGCATGCAGGGATTGCCTGCAAGTCACTGTAATGTCGAAGCCAACTTAGTAGTGGCATTACTGATTGGCTGACCGCATTTCCTCATCAGGGGTTATAAAAGGACCAGCACTGCCGCACTCGGCTCAGTGTCGCCATTGCACAGCTCAGGGACAGTTCTTGTCTAGGCCTGTGTGTGCACAGTTTAATTAATCAGAGTCTTCTAATGTTGATAATGGTGCTGAGGCTGAACCATGAGGCTTCTTTCTTTTGAAGCTCTAGTGTATGCCTGAATAGTAGTTCTCCCCAACATATGTGGCATTGATGTACTCAGGAGAAATTGCTCAACACATTTTTGGGTCCGTTTTCTCCTGTTACCCTTGTGAAAATGAAAAATTTGAGGCTAAAGCAGTATTCTTGTGGGGAAAATATTTTTAATTTCCACAGCTCAATGTTAGAAAATTCTGTGAAGCACTTGTGGGTTCAAGGTGCTCACACCTCTAGATAAATTCCTTGAGCGGTTTAGTTTTCAAAATGTGGTCACTTGTTTGGGGTTTCCACTCTTTAGAAATATCAGGGGCTGTCCAAATGTGACATGGCGTCCGCTAATGATTCCAGCAAATTTTGCATACAAAAAGTCAAATGGGACTTTCCTTTTTATTGCTTAGGCACATCACGGGCTCTCCTCACTTTATCTGCCCCTTTCACACCCATGGGCCTGATTACCTCCTCCCCCTTTTATTCCATCCTCTTTCACTCCCCTGATCTTGTCTCTGCGTCCTACGCCGGCTCCAGTTTTCGATCCTCCTCCCATTGCTTTCCTTGCTCCGGTGGTCTACTGCGCATGCGCCGGGCCTGAACTTTCCTTGTGACCCCTGGAAGTGCTCCAACAAGTGACCGCAGTGCGTTCCACTGCGTGTCATGAAACGCAATTTTGGAAGTCCCCTTAGCAAAAGGAGGCGGTCCCAGCATGAATGCGCTAAACAAGTCCCCGGAGAATATCCCTGCACCAATACGTCATCTAATCGGCACTTTGCACCATGGTATTTATATCTCCCCTACACCTACATACCTGCAACGCCCCAGGAAGAAGCAACCTTGCGAAATGGCATTCGTCGGGTGAGGGGATCCTTAGCAGCAGCAGATCCCACCACACAGCTTCACAGTACTGGTCTTTAGCAGGTATTTAACCAACATGAAATGTCTTTAACATTTAAAATACCTGCTCTTTTACTGGTGATTTACTGGTACATGTATAATCAAAGAAATTAGCCTTTATGGCCTACAATTCATAAGCACCTTATCTTCTACCTTTCTGGGCTTTTTTTTCTCTTTCCATTTTTTTCTCTAGGCAGGTAATTAATATTGCACTTGCAAAACTTAGTATATACAGGTCCTTCTCAAAAAATTAGCATATAGTGTTAAATTTCATTATTTACCATAATGTAATGATTACAATTAAACTTTCATATATTATAGATTCATTATCCACCAACTGAAATTTGTCAGGTCTTTTATTGTTTTAATACTGATGATTTTGGCATACAACTCCTGATAACCCAAAAAACCTGTCTCAATAAATTAGCATATCAAGAAAAGGTTCTCTAAACGACCTATTACCCTAATCTTCTGAATCAACTAATTAACTCTAAACACATGCAAAAGATACCTGAGGCTTTTATAAACTCCCTGCCTGGTTCATTACTCAAAACCCCCATCATGGGTAAGACTAGCGACCTGACAGATGTCAAGAAGGCCATCATTGACACCCTCAAGCAAGAGGGTAAGACCCAGAAAGAAATTTCTCAACAAATAGGCTGTTCCCAGAGTGCTGTATCAAGGCACCTCAATGGTAAGTCTGTTGGAAGGAAACAATGTGGCAGAAAACGCTGTACAACGAGAAGAGGAGACCGGACCCTGAGGAAGATTGTGGAGAAGGACCGATTCCAGACCTTGGGGAACCTGAGGAAGCAGTGGACTGAGTCTGGTGTGGAAACATCCAGAGCCACCGTGCACAGGCGTGTGCAGGAAATGGGCTACAGGTGCCGCATTCCCCAGGTAAAGCCACTTTTGAGCTACAGAGAAGCAGCACTGGACTGTTGCTAAGTGGTCCCAAGTACTTTTTTCTGATGAAAGCAAATTTTGCATGTCATTCAGAAATCAAGGTGCCAGAGTCTGGAGGAAGACTGGGGAGAAGGAAATGCCAAAATGCCTGAAGTCCAGTGTCAAGTACCCACAGTCAGTGATGGTGTGGGGTGCCATGTCAGCTGCTGGTGTTGGTCCACTGTGTTTCATCAAGGGCAGGGTCAATGCAGCTAGCTATCAGGAGATTTTGGAGCACTTCATGCTTCCATCGGCTGAAATGCTTTATGGAGATGAAGATTTCATTTTTCAGCACGACCTGGCACCTGCTCACAGTGCCAAAACCACTGGTAAATGGTTTACTGACCATGGTATTACTGTGCTCAATTGGCCTGCCAACTCTCCTGACCTGAACCCCATAGAGAATCTGTGGGATATTGTGAAGAGAAAGTTGAGAGACGCAAGACCCAACACTCTGGATGAGCTTAAGGCCGCTATTGAAGCATCCTGGGCCTCCATAACATCTCAGCAGTGTCACAGGCTGATTGCCTCCATGCCACGCCGCATTGAAGCAGTCATTTCTGCCAAAGGATTCCCGACCAAGTATTGAGTGCATAACTGAACATTATTATTTGTTGGTTTTTTTGCTTGTTATTAAAAAACACTTTTATTTGATTGGATGGGTGAAATATGCTAATTTATTCAGACAGGTTTTTTGGGTTATCAGGAGTTGTATGCCAAAATCATCAGTATTAAAACAATAAAAGACCTGACAAATTTCAGTTGGTGGATAATGAATCTATAATATATGAAAGTTTAATTGTAATCATTACATTATGGTAAATAATGAAATTTAACACTATATGCTAATTTTTTGAGAAGGACCTGTATAAAGTCGCATTATAGTGCTTTATTCAGTCCTTTTAACCTTTCCAGGTCTTGGATTTAAGAAGTACCATATACATTTGCCCTGTTTTCTCCTTTATATTGGTGCTGGTATTTTGTTCTTTGTCTTGCACTTCATTGATACCAGCTGCTGTTACTTTTCCCCACCATTTTGGAGGCCTTTTCTGCCCTGTTTTTTTTTTATTTGCTTTTATACTATTGTTATTCAATAAAGATATTCTTTTATCAACACACAGGTCTCTTATCACTTCTTATCTATATGGCACCTTACCATAGTAGATTATGTTGATTATATATTGATGAAGTGTCCTTAAGGTACCGTCACACTAAGCGACGCTGCAGCGATACCGACAATGATGTCGATCGCTGCAGCGTCACAGTTTGGTCGCTGGAGAGCTGTCACACAGACAGCTCTCCAGCGACCCTGAGGTCCCCGGTAACCAGGGTAAACATCGGGTTACTAAGCGCAGGGCCGCGCTTAGTAACCCGATGTTTACCCTGGTTTCCAGCGTAAACGTTAAAAAAACGAACACTACATACTTACCTTCAGCTGTCTGTCCTCCGGCGCTGTGCTTTCCTCTGCACTGTCAGCGCCGGTCAGCCGGAAAGCAGAGCGGTGATGTCACCGCTCTGCTTTCCGGCTGGCTGGCGCTGACACAGGATGCAGGAGGAGTGCAGAGAAGCACAGCGCTGGGGACAGACAGCTGAAGGTAAGTATGTAGTGTTTGTTTTTTTAACGTTTACGCTGGTAACCAGTGTAAAGATCGGGTTACTAAGCGCGGCCCTGCGCTTAGTAACCCGATGTTTACCCTGGTTACCAGTGAAGACATCGCTGGATCGGTGTCACACACGTCGATCCAGCGATGTCAGCGGGAAGTCCAGCGACGAAATAAAGTTCTGGACTTTCCTCAGCGACCAACGATCTCCCAGCAGGGGCCTGATCGTTGGTCGCTGTCACACATAACGATTTCCTTAACGATATCGTTGCTACGTCACAAAAAGCAACAATATCGTTAACGATATCGTTATGTGTGACGGTACCTTTAGCCTTTCTAATTATGACTATAGGAATAACATCACGGGCTCTGCAAACACAACATGGTGTCCACTATCTATTCCAGGCAATTTTGTGCTCCAAATGTAAAATGGCGCTTCTTACCCTCAGAGCCCTGCTTTGGCCCAAACAGCAGGTTTCAACCACATATGAGGGGTATAGGTGTACCCAGGAGAAATTGCCAAACACATTTTGGGGTCCATTTATTTCTGTTAGGCTGGTTTCACATTTGCGTTTTTTTGGGTGCGTTTTTGCGGTAAAACGCAAAAAAAACGCATGGTGAAAAAACGCATGTAAACGCGTGCAAACGCTGCGTTTTTTTGACGCATGCGTTTTTGCATGTGGTGAAAAAAACGCGGCGTTTTGACGCGTTTACATGCGTTTTTTCATGCGTTTGCGTTTTTTAAACGGATGCTGAGAAATGTGTGACAGCTGCCAATCAAAATAAAGTAAAAAACCCACTATAAACAGAAAGAGTTAGGGTTAGGGATCATAACCCTAACTCTAACCCTAAAGGGATCCTAACCCTAACCCTACCGCTAACCCTAAGGGATCCTAACCCTACCCCTAACCCTAAAGGGATTAGGGTTAGGTGTAGGGGTAGGATCCCTTAGGGTTAGGGGTAGGGTTATGGTTAGGATCCCTTAGGGTTAGGGGTAGGGTTATGGTTAGGATCCCTTAGGGTTAGGGGAAGGGTTAGGATCCTTTAGGGTTAGGGGTAGGGTTAGGATCCCTTAGGGTTTAGGGTTAGGGGTAAGGTTAGGGTTAGGGTTAGAGGTAGGGTTAGGGGTAGGGTTAGGATCCCTTTATCACCTTTATGTTGGGGGGTGGCATATCAGTGTTTTCTGGTTTTTTAATAGAAAAAAACGCATGCACAAAAAAACGCATGCGTCCCCATTGACTCCAATGTATTTTTTGACCCCAAAAAAACGCATGAAAACGCATGCGTTTTTTTTGGTAAAAAAAAACGCCTCTCAAAAATACTACAAGTTGCATTTCTGAAAATGAACGCATGCAGTAAAAAAACGCATGCGTTTCAAAACGCGACCAAACACGTACAAACAAAAACGCATGCGTTTTCAATGTTAAATATAGGAAAAAAAAACGCATGCGTTTTTTTGAAAAAAAACGCTGCAGACAAATACGCAAGTGTGAAATCACCCTTACCCTTGTGAAAATGAAAAATCTTGGAATAAAGCAACATTTTTGTGAGAAAAATTTAATTTGTAATTTTCCTGGCTGTGTGCCATAAAATTCTGTGAAGCACCTATGGGTTCAGGGTGCTCTTCACAGCTCTAGATAAATTATTTGGACGAGTGTAGTTTCCAAAATGGGATAATTTGTGGGGGGTTTCTATAGTTTATGACAACAGCGACTGCAAACATGACATGGAAATCTGCTATCTATTCCAGCCAATTTTGTGCTCCAAAAGTTAAATGATGCTCCTTCCCTTCCAAGCTCTGTAGTACGCCAAAAAGTAGTTTTCTACCACATATGGGGTGCTGGCATACACAGGAGAAATTGCACACCACATTTTGTGGTCCATTTTCTCCTTTTTTGCCGATGAAAATGAAAAACTTGGGGCTAAAGCAACATTTTTGTAGGAAAATCTTTTTCAAATTTCTCCTTCCACATTGCTTTAATTCCCGTGAAGCTCCTAAAGGGATAAATACATTTATTGAATGTGGTTTTGAACACTGATTGGTGTAGTTTTTAAAATGGTGTCACTTTGGGATATTTTCTTTCACATATGGGCAAAGTCACTTCAAATGTGATGCCCCTAAAAAAATTGGTTCTGTAAATTTTGTTGCAAAAATAAAAAATGTTAATAAACTATATAGTTTGCGCAAAAATACCTTGTGGAAAAAAAACAAACATTTATTATAAAATCCATAACACACTGAATTCAGCCAATCGGCTGATCATATTAGGATCCACATAAAATAAATACCAAAAAAGTTCCAGATGTTAAGTTGATTAGTTCCGAAGCATATGGAGTTAGAACGATTGATGCATAGAGTCCCCCACGCTGAGTGGGTTTGAAGCAGTGGTATATAATGCGTGATATTAATGTTACCTCTAAGATCAAGATGCTGGAGTCCGTGATGTGGAAATCTTCTCTGAAGATAGTAGCAGCCAGAGAAAAAGAAAAAAGCTTTTCAGGAGCGCGGTCCCAGCCGGTGACACACGCTCCCTGAGACTGTTCCCTGCCGGCGTGCGAGAGTTCGTGATTGAAGTCTGTAGTAATGGAGTAGACTAGCAGGACCTGGCGTGACGTGGGTAGTCACATGACCGGCAAGGGTAAGAGGCGTAGTGAGGACCAAAATGAAAAATTGTTGATACATTTTTAACTTTCTAATAAAAAAAGATGTTAAAAAAATGATGATGATGTAAAGTACACGTAGTAAATTTTCTTAGACATTATTTTGTATGGTATAACTATCTGGTTTAAGGGCATCAAAATTCAAAGTTTGAAAATTGCAAAATTTAAAACAATTTTTTTTCAAATTTAAAACATTTTCATAAATAAATGCAAATCATAAATCAATATCACCATTACACACTGAACGGGAAACCACTGGGTAAATCTGACAGGGAGAAGGACTTGGGGATCCTAGTTAATGATAAACTTACCTGGAGCAGCCAGTGCCAGGCATCAGCTGCCAAGGCAAACAGGATCATGGGGTGCATTAAAAGAGGTCTGGATACACATAATGAGAGCATTATATTGCCTCTGTACAAATCCCTATACTGTGTCCAGTTTTGGGCACCGGTGCTCAGGAAGGATATAATGGAACTAGAGAGAGTACAAAGGAGGGCAACAAAATTAATAAAGGGGATGGGAGAACTACAATACCCAGATAGATTAGCGAAATTAGGATTATTTAGTCTAGAAAAAAGACGACTGAGGGGCGATCTAATAACCATGTATAAGTATATAAGGGGACAATACAAATATCTCGCTGAGGATCTGTTTATACCAAGGAAGGTGACGGGCACAAGGGGGCATTCTTTGCGTCTGGAGGAGAGAAGGTTTTTCCACCAACATAGAAGAGGATTCTTTACTGTTAGGGCAGTGAGAATCTGGAATTGCTTGCCTGAGGAGGTCATGATGGCGAACTCAGTCGAGGGGTTCAAGAGAGGCCTGGATGTCTTCCTGGAGCAGAACAATATTGTATCATACAATTATTAGGTTCTGTAGAAGGACATAGATCTGGGGATTTATTATGATGGAATATAGGCTGAACTGGATGGACAAATGTCTTTTTTCGGCCTTACTATGTTACTATGTAACCTAAAGTTACAACTAACATGAACTACAATGTGTCACGAAAAAACAATCCTAGACTGATAGAGGTAAGATGAAGCGTTTCAGAGTTATTACCACATAAAGTGATACTGGACAGAATTGTAAAATTTGGCCTGGTCATGAAGGTGAAAACAGGCTTCGGCAGTAAAGGGTTGAAGAAAGGTAATCTGATGTAACTTGTTAAGTGGGTTTCATACAGATAACATGTTGTGACATAACTAGCTTTAGTAAGGTAAGCCACAAAATATCACACGAGTGTTGCAGACATTTTTCACATCAAAACTCTGTCAGGTAAGCTGCTGTGACATCACGGGTGGTCTTCCATTTGCAGCTGGAAATTTTTGCACATGGCCATTTAGCTGTTGTCTGCCCCTTTAGTCCAGTCAAAATAAGAAAAAAAAATACTTTACCCTGAATAAATTCCAAGAAAGCGTTTTATAGTTTTTTTTGTAGTATTACATGTAGGGAAAAACATACTAAAAGTTTACCAAGATAGGGCTACCACAAAGGGTCCAAATGTGACATCAAAGAATATGGCCGCCAAAGCTGTAAAATTTTAAATGCGACTCGCCTTGCAGTGTCTATCAAATTGTCCACCTCTTGTCCACCAAAAGAAACGGATTATCAGCTCACTCTCGTACCAGTAAACTATGGCTGAATTACCAACAGATGGTTGGAATAGCAAGGGAGCTTATCGAGGCCGATCGTACAGGATCCTGGCTGATGCACCTTCATGCTGTAGCCGAATGTTTGCCCATTCTTGCAGCTACTGGGCATGGGAACTATGTGAAGGCCGCCTACCTTTACCTCCAGTCTATGATCACTCTGGAAGATGATATGCCACCAGTCTTCCATAGATTTATGAATGGCTTGCATGTTGTAAGGCGGACTGATCAGTACTGGGGAGGCCTAGGTGGCGACCTAGTCATCGAGCAAGCTCTGATGTACTCCCTAAAAAATGCAGGAGGACTCACCAGAGGAAGTGGAATGTCCGAACATCAGAGGGCCTTGTGGACTCGGTCTGTGCCAGTGTCCTCTTCCTACAGTGATGCAGTGCAGGGTTTCACTCACCAGAGCTTTGTCACCAGTGAACAACACAAGGAGGCAAGAACGTCAAGGACGAGAAGAGATTGTGAAGACCTGGAGAAAATTGTAGATAAACTCAAGACCTTTTCATCTTTCTCTGATGAAGTGTCTCTTCGCAACATTATCACCGGTGTCAATGCAAATAAGGATGTGAATGTTCATAACCTGTTCACCATTGGCAGAGAAATAGTGGCAACAATGGAGGGTCAATCACTGTTTTGAGTTAAGTACAAGCGGTCAATGAAAGCCAAGACCCTGGCATCCAGTGAGGCTATTGACGTTGATAAGGACAAAACAATAGACACCGCTCTTTTGTTCCAAAGGTTTCTTGTGGTGTCTCAAACTGCTGATCTTTCCCTTGATGAGGTGATGGCCTATGAACTTTCACCATACCCACCATCCCTGTTTGAGGCAAAACATCTCTTATGCAAACCAAACAAAGCACAACTGATGGCTGCTATAAAAGAAAAGAGTTCACATGATGCAGTACTCAAGGATGTACCCGAAGTGGAACATTATGTTCTTGATGGAGGTTCTCTTCTCCATCGACTGAAGTGGTCAGAAGGAAAGACATATTGTTCAATCGTTGAAGACTATGCATGTTTCACACTAAAGCACTATGGTAAGGCTTCGATAGTATTTGATGGTTACATTGGAGGACCAAAGACTAAGGACATAAAGGCCCCGTCACACATAGCGAGATCGCTAGCGAGATCGCTGCTGAGTCACAAGTTTTGTGACGCAACAGCGATCTCAGTAGTGATCTCGCTATGTGTGACACGTAGCAGCAATCAGGCCCCTGCTGTGAGATCGCTGCTCGTGTCGGAATGGCCTGGGCCATTTTTTGATCGTTGAGGTCCCGCTGATATCGCTGAATCGGCGTGTGTGACACCGATTCAGCGATGTCTTCGCTGGTAACCAGGGTAAACATCGGGTTACTAAGCGCAGGGCCGCGCTTAGTAACCCGATGTTTACCCTGGTTACCATCGTTAAAGTAAAAAAAACAAACGCTACATACTTACCTACCGCTGTCTGTCCCCGGCGCTGGGCTTCTCTGCTCTGGCTGTGAGCGGCGGGCAGCCGGAAAGCAGAGCGGTGACGTCACCGCTCTGCTTTCCGGCCGCTGTGCTCACAGCCAGACCAGAGAAGCAGAGCGCCGAGGACAGACAGCGGTAGGTAAGTATGTAGCGTTTGTTTTTTTTTAACGATGGTAACCAGGGTAAACATCGGGTTACTAAGCGCGGCCCTGCGCTTAGTAACCCGATGTTTACCCTGGTTACCGGGGACCTCGGGATCGTTGGTCGCTGGAGAGCTGTCTGTGTGACAGCTCTCCAGCGACCAAACAGCGACGCTGCAGTGATCCGGATCGTTGTCGGTATCGCTGCAGCGTCGCTAAAGTGTGACGGTACCTTTACCCATCAGCCACAGCGCAAAAAACAAACAAGTAACAAAGTGAACATTGCTGAAGGAATGAAATTTGTCGGGAAAAAGGAAGACTTCCTTTCGAAAGTGGAGAACAAACAGTCTCGTATCAATCTCGTTTCACAGCTCATGAATGACAAAGGTTGCCACATAATACAATCAGAGGGGGATGCAGATGTGGAGATTGCTAAGGCAGCAGTGTCAATGTCATCCAACAAAAGTACTAGTCTCATTGGCGAAGATACAGATCTTTTGGTGTTGTTACTTCATCACGCGTCAACCAGCGATGGCAGCAAGCTTTATTTCTACTCAGATAAAGGGAGTCCTGCAACAGTATACGACATTAAGGTTATGAAGAAGTTCCTGGGGAATCATGCCTGCAGCAGTCTTCTGTTCCTTCATGCATTCACGGGTTGCGATACCACTTCCGCGGTTTTGAAGGGAGACTCGGTCTTAAATAGCTGTGCTAAAATCTTTTCCACACCTAACAAAAACAGAGCTGAGATTGAAGACGCTGGATGTAAAGGTACCGTCACACATAGCGACGCTGCAGCGATACCGACAACGATCCGGATCGCTGCAGCGTCGCTGTTTGGTCGCTGGAGAGCTGTCACACAGACCGCTCTCCAGCGACCAACGATGCCGGTAACCAGGGTGAACATCGGGTAACTAAGCGCAGGGCCGCGCTTAGTAACCCGATGTTTACCCTGGTTACCATCCTAAAAAGTAAAAAAACAAACGCTACATACTTACCTTCCGCTGTCTGTCCTCGGCGCTCTGCCTCTCTGGTCTGGCTGTGAGCGCCGGGCAGCCAGAAAGCAGAGCGGTGACGTCACCGCTCTGCATTCCGGCTGACTGACGCTCACAGCCAGAGCAGGAGGAGTGCAGAGCACAGCGCTGGAGGACAGACAGCGGTAGGTAAGTATGTAGTGTTTGTTTTTTTACTTTTAGGATGGTAACCAGGGTAAACATCGGGTTACTAAGCGCGGCCCTGCGCTTAGTTACCCGATGTTTACCCTGGTTACCAGCAAAGACATCGCTGAATCGGTGTCACACACGCCGATTCAGCGATGTCTACGGGGAGTCCAGCGACGAAATAAAGTTCTGGACTTTCTTCCCCGACCAGCGATCTCCCAGCAGGGGCCTGATCGCTGCTGCCTGTCACACTGGACGATATCGCTAGCGAGGACGCTGCAACGTCACGGATCGCTAGCGATATCGTCTAGTGTGACAGTACCTTAAAGCGATGGTGGCATTGTTTGGGGGTAAACCTGGAGACAATCTGTCTGCAATCAGGTATTCTACTCTCTGCAAAAAAGTTGGTTCAGCCAAAATCTTTGTTACACCTGAACGACTGCCAACGACCTCCTCTGTAACGAATTATCATGCCCTTTGGAGTTACCTCCAAGTCATGCTTTGGATGGACAATGGTGAGGCCATGGACACTACTGAATGGGGATGGGAATTGCAGAACAACAGTCTAGTTCCAGTGATGATGGATAGTTCACCCGCGCCAGAAACACTTCTGAAAGTAATTCACTGCAATTGTTCTCGTGGTTGTAGTACACTTCGGTGCACTTGCAAAAGACACAGACTTACCTGTTCACGGGTATGCGGACCATGTCAAGAAGGGCATTGTGACAATATGAGTGAGGAAGCAGTGTCTGATGATGAAAATAGTGATTATTGACCTGACACGCTTATTCAGTGATGAAGTAGGTCTTAAAATGCACTGTGTATTAATTCTATAATTTGTAGAAATGTACATGTATGTCATGACGTCATGGATGACGTCATGACTTCGCCTGTCCATGTACAGCACAGACCAAAAGTTTGGATACACCTTCTCATTTAAAGATTTTTCTGTATTTTCATGACTATGAAATTTGTACATTCACACTGAAGACATCAAAACTATGAATTAACACATGTGGAATTATAAACTTAACAAAAAAGTGTGAAACAACTGAAATCATGTCTTATATTCTAGGTTCTTCAAAGTAGCCACCTTTTGCTTTGATGACTGCTTTGCACACTCTTGGCATTATCTTGATGAGCTTCAAGAGGTAGTCACCGGGAATGGTTTTCACTTCACAGGTGTGCCCTGTCAGGTTTAATAAGTGGGATTTCTTGCCTTATAAATGGGGTTGGGACCATCAGTTGTGTTGTGCAGAAGTCTGGTGGATACACAGCTGATAGACCTACTGAATAGACTGTTAGAATTTGTTTTATGGCAAGAAAAAATCAGCAAAGTAAAGAAAAACGAGTAGCCATCATTACTTTAAGAAATGAAGGTCAGTCAGTCCGAAAAATTGGGAAAACTTTGAAAGTGTCACCAAGTGCAATGGCAAAAACCATCAAGCGCTACAAAGAAACTGGCTCACATGAGGACCGACCCAGGAAAGGAAGACCAAGAGTCACCTCTGCTTCTGAGGATAAGTCATCAGCCTCAGAAATCGCAGGTTAACAGCAGCTCAGATTAGAGACCAGGTCAATGCAACACAGAGTTCTAGCAGCAGACACATCTCTACAACAACTGTTAAGAGGAGACTTTGTGCAGCAGGCCTTCATGGTAAAATAGCTGCTAGGAAACCACTGCTAAGCACAGGCAACATGCAGAAGAGACTTGTTTGGGCTAAAGATCAGAAGGAATGGACATTAGACCAGTGGAAATCTGTGCTTTGGTCTGATGAGTCCAAATTTGACATCTTTGGTTCCAACCACCGTGTCTTTGTGCAACGCAGAAGGGGTGAACGGATGGACTCTACATGCCTGGTTCCCACCGTGAAGCATGGAGGAGGAGGTGTGATGGTGTGGGGATGCTTTGCTGGTGACACTGTTGGGGATTTATTCAAAATTGAAGGCATACTGAACCAGCATGGCTACCAAAGCATCTTGCAGCAGCATTCTATTCCATCCAGTTTGTGTTTAGTTGGACCATCATTTATTTTTCAACAGGACCATGACCCCAAACACACCTCCAGGCTGTGTAAGGGCTATTTGACCAAGAAGGAGAGTGATGGGGTGCTACACTAGATGACCTGGCAAGATGATGGTTTGGGGAAAGCTGTACCGCACAGAGTGAAGGCAAAAATGCCAACAAGTGCTAAGCATCTCTAGGAACTCCTTCAAGATTGTTGGAAGACCATTCCCAGTGACTACCTCTTGAAGCTCATCAAGAGAATGCCAAGAGTGTGCAAAGCAGTCATCAAAGCAAAAGGTGGCTACTTTGAAGAACCTAAAATATAAGACATATTTTCAGTTGTTTCACTTTTTTGTTAAGTATATAATTCCACATTTGTTAATTCATAGTTTTGATGCCTTCAGTTAATTCATAGTTTTGATGCCTTTCATAGTCATGAAAATACAGAAAAATCTTTAAATGAGAAGGTGTGTCCAAACTTTTGGTCTGTACTGTAGCTAGTATAAAACTTTGTATGAAAATTGTTATATGAAAATATATTGTATACAAAATGTAAACTCTTCTGTAACCTAAAGCTACAGCTTTGAAATATGGAAATATTCGTTATTTTTAGTGCGATGGCTGTCATCGTCTCATGACATCATAGTTAGGACCTTTGTGGTGATCAGTTTTTGGAAAACTTTTAATATGTTGTTCCCCACATATAATAGTAATAAAAAAAATCATAAAACGCTTTCTTGGAATTTGTTCCGGGTCAAACCTTATTTTGACTGGACTACTTGTCATTAGTTATGTAGGACCTCTGAAATAGCTAACTTGCTCTACAATAATTGACTTCTACGGCAGTTTTGGATTACTACATACATGGTCTACATTTTCCAGTCAATGAACAGAACCTTTTGAAGTCTAAGAAGTTTCTATTTTTTGAAAATCTTTATAGGTGTGAAAATTGCTCTCTTTCTTAGGCCTGTTTCAAACGTCCTGGTATTTCCGCTACGTTAAAAACCGGAACTGGGGATGTCAGTATCTGTGTGTGTAATACTTGTGGCACACTAGCTTCTGAGAAGCTGGGCTGGGTACTGAAGATCGGTGCAGGTGAGAATGATGACGCCTATATTCAACTGATAATAGAGACAGCAGGTGGCAGCTGATGGGACTATAACTCCTATCAGCCTACACCTGCTGCTGCTAATACCAGTGAGAGCAGGTGGTGGCTGAGGGGAGTATTAAACGCTGTTAATAGTTGAATATATCTCTCAGAATTCTCCCCTGCTCACGTTGATCGCCAGCAAAGCAGGGGAGAATGATGAGAGTAGTCTTCGGCACCCGGCGCCGGGGAACACCGATTACTGTACCGCTGCTTCTCAGACGCTGGTGTGTGTCACACGGATGACATGCCCATGTGTACGTTTGCGGGACGATTTGCGGCTTGTAAATGGACACGTCAGCGTTTCTTGCCCACGGACACACGGTCCATGGAAACACACTGACATATGGTCCGTGGAAACACACTGACATGTGCACAGACCCATTCACTTGGTTCAGTCTACTTGTGTCTCCAGTACGTGTGAAAACTGTCACAACAAAGACATGTGAAAGAGGCTTAAAAGTGAAGTCATCAGCAGCTTTAGTAGCTTTAGAAGCTTCATGGCTAGCTTAAAGCAAATCTCAATTTTTTCTCTTATTGCAGCGCTGGAGTGGTGTAACTAATTTAAGTTTCCTGTCCCTAGTCTTATACTTACCAGACAAAGTCATCTTTTATGAGCACCATTTCAGTCGTCTTCTGCAGTTTGTTACCTGCCTGATCACTCCAGTGGTTGCTGGGCGATCTGGAAGTCACAACTCAATGAAAGCCAGAAAAAACCTGTAACAAACTTACATTGAGAGCTTACGATCATTACTCCGACTTCCGGTCAGTCAGAAGTTGCGATCACAAGAAGGGGGCGTGGGACCAGAGTGGTGTCGGGAGCAGCTGAAGATTGCGGCTGGTAAGTATAAAAGTATAAGACTAGGATAAGGGACTTAGATTAGTAGCACCACTCCAGTGTGGAAATAAAAAATGCTGAAGTTTGAATATATACAAGTGCTTCTCACTAAATTAGAATTTTATCGAAAACTTAATTTATTTCAGTTCTTCAATACAAAAAGTGAATCCCATATTATATAGTCATAACAGAGTGATCCATTTCAAGTGTTTTTTTCTGTTAATGTTGATGATTATGGCTTACAGCCAATGAGAACCCAAAACTAATATCAGTAAATTAGAATACTTTATAACACCTGCTTAAAAAATTATTTTAAAATCCGAAATGTTGGCCTACTGAAATGTATGTACAGTAAATGAACTCAATACTTGGTTGGGGGTGATTTTTGCATCAACTGCTGCATCAATGCGGCGTGGCATGGAGGCGATAAGCCTGTGGCACAGCTGAGGTGTTATGGAAACCCAAGTTGCTTTTTATAGCAGCTTTCAGCTCGTCTGCAGTTGGGTCTGGTGTCTCATTTTCCTCTTGACAATACCCTATAGATTCTCTATGGGGTTAAGGTCAGACGAGTTTGCTGGTAAATCAAGCATAGTGATGCTGTTGTTTTTAAACCAGGTATTAGTACTTTTGGCAGTGTGGACAGGTGCCAAGTCCTGTTGGAGAATCACATTTCCATCTCCAAAAAGCTTGTCGGCAGAGGGAAAAATGAAGTGCTCTAAAATTTCCTGGTAGACGGCTGCGCTGATATGATGGCAGAATAAAGCACTTTTAATCTTTCATCACCTGGATGGGATGCTGTTCCTTTTTTGTACTGGGCTGCGCTGACTTTCATCTTGATAAAACACAGTGGACCTACACCAGCAGATGACATGGCTCCCCAGACCACCACTGATTGTGGAAACTTCACACTAGACCTCAAGCAGCTTGGATTGTGTGCATCTCCACTCTTCCTCCTGACTTAGGGACCTTGAGTTCCAAGTGAAATGCAAAATTTACTTTCATCTGAAAACAACACCTTGGACCACTGAACAACAGTCCAGCTCTTTTTCTCCTTGGCCCAGGTAAGACGTTTCTGGCATTGTCTATTGGTCATGAGTATCTTGACACAAGAAATGCGACACTTGTAGCCCATGTCTTGGATACGTCTCTGTGTGGTGGCTCTTAAAGCAATAACTCCAGCAGCAGTCTTCTCCTTGTGAATCTCCCCCAAATTTTTGAATTGCCTTTTCTTAACAATCCTTTCAAGGCTGCGGCTATCTGGGTTGCTTCTGCACCTTTTTATACCACACTTTTTCCTTCCACTCAACTTTCCATTAATATGCTTGGATACAGCACTCTGAACAGCTGGCTTGTTTAGCAATGACCTTTTGTGACTTAACCTCCTTGTGGAGTGTGTCAGTGACTGCCTTCTGGACATCTGTCAAATCAGCCGCCTTCCTCATGATTGTGTAGCCTACTGAAACAGACTAAGGGACCTTTTTAAACGCTTAGGAAGCCTTTACAGGTATTTTTTGTTAATTATTCTAATTTACTGAGATAATGACTTTTGGGTTTTTATTGGCTGCAAGCCATAATCATCAACAATAACAGAAAAACACTTGAAATAGATCACTCTGTTTGTAATGACTCTATATAGGAGATTCCCTTTTTGTATTGAGGAACTCAAATACATTAACATTTTGATGATATTCTAATTTAGTGAGAAGAACTTATATGTATGTACACACACATACAATATAGCTCTGGCAAAAATTAAAAGATCACCACATCAAAACCCTGTCATGGGCAGCCCAATCTCCAGACCTGAATCCCATTGAAAACGTCTGGAATGTAATCAAGAGGATGATGGATAGTCACAAGCCATCAAATAAAGAAGAAATGCTTACATTTTTGTGCCGGAAGCTGTGTGAAAGACTGGTGGAAAGCATGCCAAGACGTATGAAAGCTGTGATTAAAAATCATGGTTATTCCACAAAATATTGATTTCTAAACTCTTCCTGAGTTAAAACATTAGTATTGTTGTTTCTAAATGATTATGAACTTGTTTTCTTTGCATTATTTGAGGTCTGAAAGCAATTGCTGGATCACCAACAAATCCATTATCATTAAACGGAAAGAACATGATACCACAACAAACCTGCCGAGAGAGGGTCGCCCACAAAAACTCTCAGCCGGGGCAGGAGGGCATTATTCAGGGAGGTAGCACAGAGACCAACGGAAACCCTCAAAGAACTGCAGAGTTCTCAAGCAGAGACTGGAATATCTGTCCATACGACCTCAATAAGCCGTACACTCCATAGAGGTGGCCCTAATGGAAGAGTGGGCAGAAAAAAACCTTTTACGGACACACAAACATTGTTAGGCTTGCTTTAAGTTTGGCAAAAGACATGTGGGAGACTCAAGAAGGTGCTGTGGTCAGATGAGAACAAAATGAAACTTTTTGGATATCAAGATAAACTCTCTGGAAATCATCTATCTTGAAGGAGCTGGGGCAGTCTTGCCTTGAGGAATGGGCAAAAATCCCAGTGGCAAGTTGTGGAAAGCTCATAGAGACTTATCCAAAGTGGCTTGCAGCTGTAATTGCCACAAAAAGAGACTTTACAAAGTACTGACTTGAGGGAGATGAATACTTATGCACAATGCAGTGTTCAGTTATTTTGTTCTGTTTGTTGTTTGCTTCACAATAAAAAGAAAATCGAAATGTTCACAGTTCCAGGGATGTGTTTGCATGAACTGATGCAAACCATAAAAAAAAAAAACCAAACAGTGAAATCCAAGGTTGTGCGGTAGCAAAAGACAAAAAATGCAAAGTATTGCATACTTTTGCAAGCCACTGTACATTGTAAAATAATGCAGTATAATGTGGTAGCATTACGACCACTGGAATATCGCAACCACAACAAACAAGTTGCAAAAAGTCAGAACTATTTAGGGTACGTGCCCATGATCAGGAAATAGCAGAGCTTTGGACGCAGCGTATTTTAACTGTGTTCTAATCACGCAGGTAAATCTGCATGTGTTCACTGATTTACCGCATCTAATACATATTTATTGCGGAAGTTTCTGTTGCAGATACTAGCATCTGAGCAACAGAAATCAGGGCTGTGGAGTCGGAGTTGTGGAGTCGGAGTTAGTTTTGGTTGGAGTCGGTAGAAATGTACCGACTCCGACTCCAGCATTAAAAAAAAATGTATTAATATTTCATAATTGAACTTTCATAAGAATTTTATAACTGTTACTCAAATATATATGTTCTATCAAACTATGAACAACAATGATAAGCAGATAAGAACACAGCCAGTACATTTCATCAGAATTTTTCATGTGCACTAAAAGAAATTGAGAAATTTGACCGTTCATCAAAAACAACAGTTCAGCAAGCGATTCCTCTGTATCCTGACATTGTCAGAGATGTTGCCCGAGTGGTTACTGCTTTGCCACCAACCCAAGTTAGTGTAGAGAGGTTGTTCTCTGCTCTCAAAATAATTCAATCAGATTTGAGGGCATCCTTGAAGGAGGATCTGACAGAGGCAATACTTTTTCTGAGGACAAATTTATAGATTTCTTCTTATTAACTGCATAACAGTGTTTATTGCATATTTACTTACAAGAGTTTAGAAAAGTTTATAAAAGTTATTTGCTATATTCTAATAAATATAGTTTTTGCTCTAAGTGGTCTGATTACTTATATGATGGTGAGAAACTGAATAAGCACGATGTTAATATTTGACAACATTAAATTTATTGTTACGAATTGGCCATTTATGAAGGAGTCGGAGTCGGAACCTGATAAAATCCAGGAGTCGGAGTCGCAACTGTGGCTTACCGACTCCACAGCACTGACAGAAATTGACGTGTTTGTGTACCCACGTCGCGGGTCAGTATACACAATGTCACATAGAAGCCTAGTAACCTAGAACGCGGCGTTTTGAACACGGAGTAAGTGTGCTGCGTCCAAAACGTTGCTACTCCTGATCGTGGGCACATTCCCTTAGATTTTTTTGTGACTTGCTGGCACTATCCCCACTCACCTGCATTCCACTGCAATATACAGTAACTGCTGAAGAAGCTTTGTAGCCACAGGCTTATTCCATTACATATTTTTATTATACATTTCTATAAAGTTTATAGTTTTTTAGCTCACATAACTTCCGCTAATATTTTATGCTACTTATACAGTATATAATATCTATCTATATAATCGTCTAAGGGTCACTTCCGTCTGTTTGTCTGTCACGGAAATCCCACGTCGATGATCAGCGACGGGCACAGTCCAGCCGCGAATTTGCTCTTCCCTACTCCCCTCCAGTCAGTGCCCCCTCCCTACTCCCCTGCAGTCAGCGCCCACATAGCGTTTTAGCAGTCCGTTAAACAGACTGCGTTACACCGTGGCATAACGGTGTAACGCAGTCAGTTAACGCTATTAACCCTGTGTGACCAACTTTTTACTATTGATGCTGCCTATGCAGCATCAATAGTAAAAAGACCTAATGTTAAAAATAATTTAAAAAAATAAAAAATTGTGATATTCTCACCTTCCGGCGCCTTTCCAGCTCCTCGCGATGCTCCGGACCCAAGCATGCATTGCGGCAATGACTGGAGATGACGTAGCGGTCTCGCCGCTACATCATCACGTATTATTGCCGCAATGCATTCTTGGGACCGGAGCATCGCTAAACGCCTGGGCTGGATCCGGGAGCGGCCGGAAGGTGAGTATATAACTATTTTTTATTTTAATTCTTTTTATAACAGGGATATGGTGCCCACATTGCTATATACTATGTGGGCTGTTAGATACTACGTGGGCTTTTATATACTGTGTGGCCTGTGTTATATACTGCGTGGGCTGTGCTAGAATCAGGCCACCATCTAATATATATATATATATATATATATATATATATATAATGAAAAAAATGGAACAGCATCAAAATACTACCTAAAAAAATGTGCAGAGCTTCCCAAGCCACTGTTCATGGCGACTCAAAATATAAACGGCAAAAAAGGAAAACAGCACTGTAATTTCATTCTTTACAGTGCTGTTTTCCTTTTTTTCGGTATATATATATATATATATATATATATATATATATATATATATATATATATATATATATATATATATACACACACACATACATATACATACACAAACAGTACAGACCAAAAGTTTGGACACACCTCATTTAAAGATTTTTCTGTATTTTCATGACTATGAAAATTGTACATTCACGCTAAAGGCATCAAAACTATGAATTAACACGTGGAATTATATACTTAGCAAACAAGTGTAAAACAACTGAAATTATGTCTTATATTCAAGGTTCCTCAAAGTAGCCACCATTTGCTTTTAGTTGGACCATCATTTATTTTCCAACAGGACAATGACCCCAAACACACCTCCAGGCTGTGTAAGGGCTATTTGACCAAGAAGGAGAGTGATTGGGTGCTACGCTAGATGACCTGGCCTCCACAGTCACCAAACCTGAACCCAATCGAGATGGTTTGGGGTGAGCTGGACCGCAGAGTGAAGGCAAAAGGGCC
This sequence comes from Ranitomeya imitator, assembly GCF_032444005.1. Taxonomy (NCBI): domain Eukaryota; kingdom Metazoa; phylum Chordata; class Amphibia; order Anura; family Dendrobatidae; genus Ranitomeya; species Ranitomeya imitator. The sequence goes on along the minus strand of NC_091285.1, from coordinate 330,240,909 downwards.
AACACATGCTAAGCATCTCTGGGAACTCCTTCAAGATTGCTGGAAGACCATTCCCGGTGACTACCTCTTGAAGCTCATCAAGAGAATGCCAAGAGTGTGCAAAGCAGTCATCAAAGCAAAAGGTGGCTACTATGAAGAACCTAGAAAATAAGACATAATTTCAGTTGTTTCACAATTTTTTGTTAAGTATATAATGTGTTAATTCATAGTTTTGATGCTTTCAATGTGAATGTACAAGAATGTGTCAAGAAAATACAGAAAAATCTTTATATGAGGTGTGTCCAAACTTTAGGTCTGTACTGTATATATATATATATATATATATATACAGTGGGGCAAAAAAGTATTTAGTCAGTCAGCAATAGTGCAAGTTCCACCACTTAAAAAGATGAGAGGCGTCTGTAATTTACATCATAGGTAGACCTCAACTATGGGAGACAAACTGAGAAAAAAAAATCCAGAAAATCACATTGTCTGTTTTTTTAACAATTTATTTGCATATTATGGTGGAAAATAAGTATTTGGTCAGAAACAAACAATCAAGATTTCTGGCTCTCACAGACCTGTAACTTCTTCTTTAAGAGTCTCCTCTTTCCTCCACTCATTACCTGTAGTAATGGCACCTGTTTAAACTTGTTATCAGTATAAAAAGACACCTGTGCACACCCTCAAACAGTCTGACTCCAAACTCCACTATGATGAAGACCAAAGAGCTGTCAAAGGACACCAGAAACAAAATTGTAGCCCTGCACCAGGCTGGGAAGACTGAATCTGCAATAGCCAACCAGCTTGGAGTGAAGAAATCAACAGTGGGAGCAATAATTAGAAAATGGAAGACATACAAGACCACTGATAATCTCCCTCGATCTGGGGCTCCACGCAAAGTCCCACCCCGTGGGGTCAGAATGATCACAAGAACGGTGAGCAAAAATCCCAGAACCACGCGGGGGGACCTAGTGAATGAACTGCAGAGAGCTGGGACCAATGTAACAAGGCCTACCATAAGTAACACACTACGCAACCATGGACTCAGATCCTGCAGTGCCAGACGTGTCCCACTGCTTAAGCCAGTACATGTCCGGGCCCGTCTGAAGTTTGCTAGAGAGCATTTGGATGATCCAGAGGAGTTTTGGGAGAATGTCCTATGGTCTGATGAAACCAAACTGGAACTGTTTGGTAGAAACACAACTTGTCGTGTTTGGAGGAAAAAGAATACTGAGTTGCATCCATCAAACACCATACCTACTGTAAAGCATGGTGGTGGAAACATCATGCTTTGGGGCTGTTTCTCTGCAAAGGGGCCAGGACGACTGATCCGGGTACATGAAAGAATGAATGGGGCCATGTATCGTGAGATTTTGAGTGCAAACCTCCTTCCATCAGCAAGGGCATTGAAGATGAAACGTGGCTGGGTCTTTCAACATTACAATGATCCAAAGCACACCGTCAGGGCAACGAAGGGGTGGCTTCGTAAGTAGCATTTCAAGGTCCTGGAGTGGCCTAGCCAGTCTCCAGATCTCAACCCTATAGAAAACCTTTGGAGGGAGTTGAAAGTCCGTGTTGCCAAGCGAAAAGCCAAAAACATCACTGCTCTAGAGGAGATCTGCATGGAGGAATGGGCCAACATACCAACAACAGTGTGTGGCAACCTTGTGAAGACTTACAGAAAACGTTTGACCTCTGTCATTGCCAACAAAGGATATATTACAAAGTATTGAGATGAAATTTTGTTTCTGACCAAATACTTATTTTCCACCATAATATGCAAATAAATTGTTAAAAAAACAGACAATGTGATTTTCTGGATTTTTTTTTCTCAGTTTGTCTCCCATAGTTGAGGTCTACCTATGATGTAAATTACAGACGCCTCTCATCTTTTTAAGTGGTGGAACTTGCACTATTGCTGACTGACTAAATACTTTTTTGCCCCACTGTATATATATATATATAATACTGTGCAAACTTATACAGTGTATTTTACAACCCCCAAAGTGGGTTACTTTCTTATGTAATTTCCAAGTTTGCACTTCCACAGTCTCCTTTCTCTTCTCTGCTAAGAATATTGTTCTGATGACTTCTTGATGGGTTCTGCTTGGTCTGAGCAGCCGGCTGTCATTCCAGTCTCTTATTTGTTTCGCGATGACAGGTGTTTTGGGCACTTCTCCACACTCAGTACATGGCTGTCATTGGGATTATTGTTTCATGCTGGGTTTTAAATTGATTTTGGTGAGGATACCACGATGTTCTGATTTGTCTATCTCAGGAACTTTTTGTTTAGCCTTTTATTTATTGTTAAAGATTTCTGAGGCAAAATACATTTCTTCAAACGCCATACTTTAACCCCTTCACCTTGAAGCTTGTTTTCACCTTCCTGACCAGGCCATTTTTTTCAATTCTGACTGGTGACACTTTATGTGGTAATAACTCTGGAACGCTTCGATATGACTTGTGTTTATTTGTGAAAAAAAAATGGAAATTTGGTGAAAATTTTGCAATTTTCAAATTTTTTATTTTATGCCCATAAATCAGAAAGTTATGTCACACAAAATAGTTAATAAATAACAATTTTTGAAGCATGATTTGTTTTTTCATTAGGAAGTTATAAGGGTTAAACGTTGACCAGCGATTTCTAATTTTCACAACAAAATTTACAGCTTTTTTTTAGGGACCACCTCACATTTAAAGTGACTTTGAGGGGCCTACATTACAGAAAATACCCATACCCCCAAAGATAAATCATTCTAAAAACTGCACCCCTCAAAGTGCTTAAAACCACATTCAAAAAGTGTATTAACTCTTCAAGTGCTTCACAGGAATTAATGGAATGTGGAAATAAAAAAAAAAATGAATATTTTAACTCCCCCCCCCCCCCCATTTTTTTTTTTTTACCTTAGACCATTTTGTTTTATTTTCTCATGGGCAACAGGAGAACTATTGTTTGGGTGCACGGCAAGGCTTTGAAGGGAAGGAGCGCCATTTGACTTTTTGAATGCATAATTTGTTGGAATCATTAGTGGACGCCATGTCACGTTTGGAGAGCCCCTAATGTGCCTCAAGAATGGAAAGCCCCCACAAGTGGCCCCATTTTGGAAACTAGACCCCTCAAGGAACTTATCTAGATGTGTGGTGAGCACCTTGAACCCCCAGATGCTTCATAGAAATTAATAATGCTGAGCAGTGAAAAGAAAAAAGAAAAAAAACTACACCGCTCAATGAATTAATCTAGGGGTGCAGTGATCATATTGACACTACATGTGCCTCACAGAATATTATACCATTGGGCAGTGAAAAAAAAAGTACATTTTTAAACACAAACATTTTGTTTTAGCCCCTGATTTTACATTTTCACACTGGCAAATGAGGAAAAAGGCCCCAAAATTTGTCCCACAATTTCTGCTCAATGTGGCAATAGCTCATATGTAGCTTTACAGTACTGCTTAGCCATACGGAGAGACTCGGGAGGGCCGGACTGCTATTTGCCTCCTGGAGCGCAGATTTTGCTAGAACAGTTTGCGGACTCCATATATAGAGCCCCCTAAGTGCTAGAAGAGCATAATTCCCCCTCAAGTGACCACATTTTGGAAATTATACCCTTTTGAAAGTTTATCTACCGGTATAGATTTTGACTCCATGGGTGTTTTCTTGAAACAAGCAGTAGTGGATGTTGCTGTGTGAAAATTGAAAACTGCCATTGTAGTCACCAGTACATTGTGGTGCAAAACTCATGCACCTGTAAATTGGTGGCCTGTTATCGCTACAGAAATGCCAAACATGTGGATGTTACATGTGGTTTAGGCACCCTGTGGGGCTCAGAAGGAGGGGGTTATTTGGATTTGGGAGCGCAGAATTTCTTTTGGGGTATGAGGAGCTATTGCGCTTTTCCAGAGCCTTTGTACTGTCAGTAACATGGAAGCCCTTTATATTTCCACTAGATGGTGGCCTGATTCTAACGCATAGGGTATTCTAGAATATGTATGTAGTTTATTTATGAAGATTTTAGAATAATACAATAAATACACAGAATTCGGCTGGCCGGGCGTTACCAAATAGCGAAACATGGTTCAAATCCCGCGCCAATTCGCGGCCGGACTGCGCCTGTCGCTGATTGTTCGTGGCCGGCCACATAGCGTATAACACAGCCACGTAGTATATAACACAGCTCACGTAGTGTATAACACAGCCACGTAGTATATTGCACAACCACGTAGTATGTAGCACAGCCCACGTAGTATATTGCACATCCCACGTAGTATATTGCACAGCCACGTAATATATTGCACAGCCACGTAGTATATTGCACAGCCATGTAGTATATTGCACAGCCCACATAGTATATAGCACAGCCACGTAGTATATAGCACAGCCACATAGTATATTGCACAGCCCACGCAGTATATTACACAGCCACGTAGTATATTGCACAGCCGACGTAGTATATAACACAGCGATGTAGTATATAACACAGCCCATGCAGTATATAACAGCCCACGTAGTCCCATGTAGTATATAGCACAGCGAAGTAGTATATTGCACAGCCACTTAGTATATTGCACAGTCCACGTATTATATAGCACAGCCCAAGTAGTATATAGCAGGGGTCCCCAACTCCAGTCCTCAAGGCCCACCAACAGGTCATGTTTTCACTATTTCCTTTGCATTGCACAGGTGATGCAATTATTACCTGGGCAAGACTAAGGAAATCCTGAAAACATGACATGTTGGTGGGCCTTGAGGACTGGAGTTGGGGACCCCTGGTATATAGCACAGCCACATAGTATATTGCACAGCCGACGCAGTATAACACAGCCCACGCAGTATATTACACAGCCACGAAGTATATTACACAGCCCACGTAGTATATAGCACAGCCACATATTATATTGCACAGCCGACGTAGTATATAGCACAGCCCATGCAGTATATAACACGGCCCACGTAGTATATAACACTGCCCATGTAGTATATAACACAGCCCACGCAGTATATAACAGCCCACGCAGTATATAACACAGCCCACGTAGTATATATAGCAATGTGGGCACCATATCCCTGTTAAAAAAAAGAATTAAAATAAAAAATAGTGATATACTCACCTTCCGTCGGCCTTGGATCCAGCCCAGGCGTTAACCGATGCTCCTCGTGACGCTCCCGTCCCAAGAGTGCATTGCGGTCTCGCGAGATGATGATGTAGCGGTCTCACGAGACCGCTACGTCATCATCTCACGAGACCGAAATGCATGGACCAGTCACCGGAGCGTCGTGAGGAGCGGGAAAGGCGATGGAAGGTGAGAATATAATGATTTTTTTATTTTTTTTAACATTATATCTTTTTACTATTGATGCTTCATAGGCAGCATCAATAGTAAAAAGTTGGTCACACTGGGTTAATAGCAGCGTTAACGGAGTGCGTTACACCGCAGCATAATGCGGTTCGTTAACGCTGCCACTAACCCTGTGTGGGGGCTGACTGGAGGGGAGTATGGAGCGGGCACTGACGGCAGGGGAGTAGGGAGCAGCCATTTTGCCGCCGGACTGTGCCCGTCGCTGATTGGTCGTGGCCATTTTGCCGCCACTAATCAGCGACTTGGGATTTCCGTTACACACAGAAAGAAAGACAGACAGACAGAAAGAAAGACAGAAGTGACCCTTAGACAATTATATAGTAGATTAACAGATGACGGACAAAAGTGGGGACTTGCTTTTTTGTGGACGGAGTTGAAGCTTTTTGTTGGGAACATTTTACATAACATTTGGGATCACATTTATCCGGCACTCTACGCTGAGCACTTACATTGGTATTTCCATCTAAATCTACAAGTGACGTGACTCAGATGACTTCGCATCAGATGCTATAGGCTAGTTGTGACTCTGGCCTTACTCTGGACTCCGTCTGGCCTTTGTTCAGCGGTGTTGTCCTTTTCAGAAGTGCACAAAACTGTGACGGACTGTGCTTTTATGCATGTCTAAAAAGATGGACACAGTCGATCACAGTTCAGACTGCACCCACAGCGCCTCCATCTGCCTCATTATAGGGAATCTTCTATTATGGTTTCCGTCTGAATCACATATTTCAAAGTTTTCCTAATTTTTCGGACTGACTGACCTTCATTTCTTAAAGTAATGATGGTCACTCGTTTTTCTTTACTTAGAATTTGTATTATGGCAAGAAAAAAGCAGCTAACAGTCTATTCAGTAGGACTAAAGCTGTGTATCCACCAGACTTTTGCACAACACAACACATTTATAAGGCAAGAAATCCCACATATTAAACCTGACATGGCACACCTGTGAAGTGATAACCATTCCCGGTGACTATCTCTTGAAGCTCATCAAGAGAATGCCAAGAGTGTGCAAAGCAGTCATCAAAGCAAAAGGTGGCTACTTTGAAGAACCTAGAACATAATTTCAGTTGCTTCACACTTTTTTGTTAAGTATATAATTCCACATGTGTTAATTCATAGTTTTGATGCCTTCAGTGTAAATGTACAATTTTCATAGTCCTGAAAATACAAAAAAAATCTTTATGTCCAAACTTTTTGTCTGTACTGTATATGTGTGTGTGTGTGTATATATATGTGTATATATATGTATATATATATATATATATATATATATATATATATATATATATATATATATATGTATATGTATATATATATAATACATAGAGCCCATCAAATCTCTCTTCTGACCCATTTTGCCAAAAGAAAGGAAGCTGCCTAATAATTAAGCACACCTTATATAGGGTTTTGATGTCATTGGACAACACCTATATATATATATAGAGAGAGAGAAAGAGAGAGAGAGAAAAAAAAATATTTAGAATTGAGAGTCCTCAGTGGTTGATACCCTTTAATGGCTAACTGGAACAAACAAATTACAAGCTTTCGAGACTAGGGAGAGGAGACCTGTGTAGTCTCGAAAGCTTGCAATTTGTTACCAACTTTTCAGTTAGCCATTAAAAGGTATCAACCTCTGAGGACTCTCAATTCTAAATATTTTTCTATCTACTGGCTAACACGGTACCAAGGCATATATCTTTCCTGTATCAACACATAGATTTATATATATGCTGCATGTTAATCCTGTTCCTTTGGGAACAAGAAAGAATAAGTGATGAATTTTACAAGAAACAAGAAAGAACAAGAAAGAAGAAGAAAGAATAAGTGATGAATTTTACCAACGTAGGTTATCGATCATTACTTCTTTAGTCACTTACTATGCTTCAGTGAGAGTGATACACACAAGGTGAAGACGAGAAATAATTAAAAGATTGATTTTATTTGCAGCAGGACAAATACAAGGCTCACCAGCATTTTTTTTTACATTACCCTCCCATACAGTCAACAAATCACTAGCAGGCAGTATTGTGCCCAGCCACCATATGAAGGCACCCGCTTTTAAAGCTGGCAAAAATCTTTTCGGTCCAAGGAGTAAACCTTACCTGATCAGTGGATCAATTTGATGTGGAGCTCCCCATCTATCATCATTGGAAACATATCAGTAACATGCAGAAATCACACTAAAATGCAGCTTTTTCACATTCATGGGAAATATTTATGCCGCTGTAAATGTACATGCCGTGCTGCACCATGATATAGCAAAGCATATAAATAACGGTCACCCACGCTGTTTACGCAACATGTCAAAGCCACCTCTGAACGCCCACACATCGCCGTGCTCATGGAAGGCTATCATTACTATAGATGGGAAGGAAGTGCGGATGAACAAGAATGTCTACAACAGATTCTGTCCCACAGTGAATCTGACAAATATATTTGTTTGAGAATTGTTTGTCACAAAACATTTCAGAGTTGGTTGGACTGAACAGGCCATCATTAGGGACAGTTGTGCGCAATATTCAGATTACAGCGATATAAGAAAGATTTACTACAACCGGAGTGGTACAAGCTAGTAATTATATATATTTATTATCTCCATTACATTAATCTAGAGATCAGTTTACCTACATGTCTTAGATAGACATAAAATGTAGGCTGGTGTCATATGTCTGCAGTAGTTCTCGGCTTCACGACAATAACCAAAGGATGGAAGGGATGGCAATTATTCATGTTGGAGAGTATGCTCCCAATTAGCCCAAAAGTGACCCCCATATATTGCATTAACCGTACTATATGTCATCAGTTCAATAGCAGTAATGCTGCCAAGTGTGGTTTTATGGTAACCACAAATGTACTTTAAGGGTCTGCACAGTCAACGTCCATCTGTACTAAAAGCCCTCTATGTGAAATCATCCAGCTGCTCAACGTTCACGCTTGTGACCCGACCTTGTTTATGTAGCTAGATGAATTCGGCCTTGATCAATGCTCAGACCAAGGAGAACGTTACTGGCCTGTGGATGACAATGAATAAGGCTACACTCCAAGTATTGTTCCGCAGACATCTGATACCTTCACTGACATTCATATAGCAGATGTCTAGAGAACATGAAGTTTAGAAAATTACATGCGATTGTGCTTGTGTGTAGCATTAGAAAAATGACAGGTTCTCATTGAAAATGATATTTCCAGAAAAGGTGATGGGTTTATGGCAGCAGTTATGAGCTACAGTGATGGTATCTTCAGAACACTCTTGTCTTTGGTCAACAGAAGCCTTTCACGGTGCAAAAGCCAAAGCCAATACTGTAATTGTCCGTTGTGAGGAGGAGAAATGGCAATCTTTACTGTTCAATTTCAAGATTATCGATTTTAATATCAGGCGGCTTAAAGCTGACCACTTCCTCATATGTAATCTCTGGTGGAAAAGCAAAGCAAAATAAAATTATTCAACACATAAAATAAAATAGCTTCAATATTAACATTTCACATAAAAATATGTAAAAAAAAGCGTAGTGTGAATAAGAAACATGTAGTTGTTATTTGCCTTCAGTGACAATAAGGAAAATGGTGCCAGGCTTTGCTCTGGGGACATTAAACACATGAAGCCTAGGCCTATGTGGGCAGCCGACACCAAACATTTTTATTTTGTTTATTTTTTTTTAATCATTGGATGCCAGAATTTTTTTTCCAAAATTGATCAAAACAGCAGAATTACTGTTTTGTGTTTTTTTTTTTTTTTCGGTTTCAAATTTGACAATATTCACAGTGCAGATACAATTTTAACTTTGTTGTGTGGGTCAGTGCAATTGCAGCAATAAATTTATACAGTTATTTATGTTTTGTAACATTTCTACAATAAATACGGTCGTAGAGAAAAATTGTAAAATTCATAAAGACATCTCCGGACAAGGGACATGTCCCCCTCACATTGAATTATAACTGGGGAAGTGAAGGTACCGTCACACTTTAGCGACGCTGCAGCGATACCGACAACGATCCGGATCGCTGCAGCGTCGCTGTTTGGTCGCTGGAGAGCTGTCACACAGACAGCTCTCTCCAGCGACCAACGATCAGGGGAAAGACTTCGGCATCGTTGAAACTGTCTTCAACGATGCCGAAGTCCCCGGGTAACCAGGGTAAACATCGGGTTACTAAGCGCAGGGCCGCGCTTAGTAACCCGATGTTTACCCTGGTTACCATAGTTAAAGTAAAAAAACAAACGCTACATACTTACCTACCGCTGTCTGTCCCCGGCGCTGGGCTTCTCTGCTCTGGCTGTGAGCACAGCGGCCGGAAAGCAGAGCGGTGACGTCACCGCTGTGCTCTGCTTTCCGGCTGCCCGGCGCTCACAGCCAGAGCAGAGAAGCCCAGCGCCGGGGACAGACAGCGGTAGGTAAGTATGTAGCGTTTGTTTTTTTTACTTTAACGTTGGTAACCAGGGTAAACATCGGGTTACTAAGCGCGGCCCTGCGCTTAGTAACCCGATGTTTACCCTGGTTACCAGCGAAGACATCGCTAAATCGGCGTCACACACCCCGATTCAGCGATGTCAGCGGGACCTTAAGGATCAAAAAATGGCCCAGGCCATTCCGACACGACCAGCGATCTCACAGCAGGGGCCTGATCGCTGCTACGTGTCACACATAGCAAGATCGCTACGGAGATCGCTGTTGCGTCACAAAACTTGTGACTCAGCAGCGATCTCGCTAGCGATCTCGCTATGTGTGACGGGGCCTTGAGACAGAGCTGACAGTCAACCTCCATTGAAGTAGAGTGCCTCCTGCCGTGAACACACAATTACAACAAGGAATCTGATGAGAACCAGTCAAAAACGCTAGGATTCCTCTACTCCAAGGCGGAGAAGTACACTTCCAAGGCAAGAGCTTCCTCTTTTCAAAAAAGTTATCTTAGACTTTCTGGAGCCAGTGGTCAATGATCAATTTGATATTTATGGGAGAAATATTTTCAGCTTTGTAGCGAAATGACGACCATAACACATTCACTCACATCACAGCAAGGATATTCTAACACCTCCAACTTAAATATCGGCAGATGGATAATGCTATCCATGCCATGTTTCATCTCTATAGAAAGGTAAAATGGTAACAGGAAACATGACAATGATACAGTATCTCCCACATGGGACTTCCTGGGAAGAAGATATCCTAAAAGTTGGGGATCTCAAAGTTCACAAAGACCTAGCAGATCCCATGACCAGCACCCAGATGAGCTCACGAAGGGGAGGTATGTCGGCATAACCTTCATCTAATAAAAGTCAGAGTTTAAGGTTTGGTCATTTGTCAGTCTTGTAAGGTCCAGCTTTCTGTAGTTCTGTCAGTGTTCCTAAGAAGTACGTCAAATCATCGGCAACCTCCACTTGCGACATGTTGATGTTGAATCCTTGATCACTCCCCTGATGAGCTAATGACGAAACGCGTCGGGAGAAAGGAGATACCAGGAGATGGAAGTCCACGAATAATTACTAGATCGGGTGAGACCATTCCTTAATTTACAATAGTCGCAATAACCCTCTAAACAATTTTAAGAAAGAGTCGGTTATAAGGGGTCAAATATGGGCTTAAGAAGGACTTAATTATGGGCAAAGCAGCATGCGATGATTTGAATGACCTATAAACCCTCCCCTATACTATTGCCTTGTTAAATATATAATGTACATGTGCTGCTGATGACCAGGTGGTCGAATGGCTGCTATTCCTGAAGGGATTCTGTTGATTGCTACAGCTAGACCACTGGATGAGTACGAGTATTTGATGCTAATATTCTTGTGGAAGTTGAACCACTTGTCTGTTTAGTAATACAGTTAGGTCCACATATATTTGGACAGAGACAACATTTTTCTAATTTTGGTTATAGACATTACCACAATGAATTTAAGCAAAACAAGTTAAGTTGAAGTTCAGACTTTCATCTTTCATTTGAGGGTATCCACGTTAAAATTGGATGAAGGGTTTAGGAGTTTCAGCTCCTTAACATGTGCCACCCTGTTTTTAAAGGGATCAAAAGTAATTGGACAGATTCAATAATTTTAAACAAGATGTTCATTTTTAGTACTTGGTTGAAAACCCTTTGTTGGCAATGACTGCCTGAAGTCTTGAACTCATGGACATTACCAGACGCTGTGTTTCCTCCTTTTTGATGCTCTGCCAGGCCTTCACTGCGGTGTTTTTCAGTTGCTGTTTGTTTGTGGGCCTTTCTGTCTGAAGTTTAGTCTTTAACAAGTGAAATGCATGCTCAATTGGGTTGAGATCAGGTGACTGACTTGACCATTCAAGAATATTCCACTTCTTTGCTTTAATAAACTCCTGGGTTGCTTTGGCTCTATGTTTTGGGTCATTCTCCATCTGTAGTATGAAACGACGACCAATCAGTTTTGCTGCATTTGGCTGGATCTGAGCACACAGTATGTCTCTGAATACCTCAGAATTCATTCGGCTGCTTCTGTCCTGTGTCACATCATCAATAAACACTAGTGACCCAGTGCCACTGGCAGCCATGCATGCCCAAGCCATCACACTGCCTCCGCTGTGTTTTACAGATGATGTGGTATGCTTTGGATCATGAGCTGTACCACGCCTTCGCCATACTTTTCTCTTTCCATCATTCTGGTAGATGTTGATCTTGGTTTCATCTCTCCAAAGAATGTTCTTCCAGAACCGAGCTGGCTTTTTTAGATGTTTTTAAGCAAAGTCCAGTCTAGCCTTTTTATTCTTGATGCTTATGAGTGGCTTGCACCATGCAGTGGACCCTCTGGATTTACTTTCATGCAGTCTTCTCTTTATGGTAGATTTGGATATTGATACGCCTACCTCCTGGAGAGTGTTGTTCACTTGGTTGTCTGTTGTGAAGGGGTTTCTCTTCACCATGGAGATTATTCTGCGATCATCCACCACTGTTGTCTTCCTTGGGCGCCCAGGTCTTTTTGCACTGATGAGTTCACCAGTGCTTTCTTTCTTTCTCAGGATGTACCAAACTGTAGATTTTGCCACTCCTAATATTGTAGCAATTTCTCGGATGGGTTTTTTCTGTTTTCGCAGCTTAAGGATGGCTTGTCTCACCTGCATGGAGAGCTCCTTTGACCGCATGGTTACTTCACAGCAAAACCTTCCAAATGCAAGCACCACACCTCAAATCAACTCCAGGCCTTTTATCTGCTTAATTGAGAATGACATAACGAAGGGATTGCCCGCACCTGTCCCTGAAATAGCCTTGGAGTCAATTGTCCAATTACTTTTGGTCCCTTTAAAAACATGGTGGCACACGTTAAGGAGCTGAAACTCCTAAACCCTTCACCCAATTTTAATGTGGATACCCTCAAATGAAAGCTGAAAGTCTGAACTTCAACTGCATCTGAATTGTTATGTTTAAAATTCATTGTGGTAATGTCTATAACCAAAATTAGAAAAATGTTGTCTCTGTCCAAATATATATGGAGCTAACTGTACAAATGCTTTCATAGGCACTAACTGCAATGCGTCTAATAGACCTATGAATTGGTCATTGATGGGAATTTTATTTTTTCCGCAAGCTTGCTTTAGGATATTGTGTCTATGTGGACTGCACACAATGTACGATTCCCTTCTTGGGGTCTAGTTTCAGATCAAATTTACTACATCATTTTTCTATCTTCGAATATGAGCACCCAGGCAGAGGGACGGGAGAAAACGTGCTGAAATCAGCCTATATTGACCTTTGGGTATGCAGCATGATATTTGTTGTCTGTCTTTTGCATGTGCACTTTTTATTATTAATTTTTAAATATTTAAAAATAAAGTTTATTAGTTTTATTACCAATCATTACTCCAATACGCTAGTTTCTATCTATTTAGATTGGAATTACCATATGCTACTAAATAATACTATTCTGATGCCTGCAGCTGATTTATACTTGTAAGCAGCACATGGCCGTGACGCCATGCGCTGCTTCCAAGCAGAGGACAGCTGCCGGAATACTCACTGCTCCTCACGCCGGGACTATGGGTGTGTAAAGCAGTGAATATTCATTGATCTTTAATAAAGGGTACAGTAACCTCAGCCGCTGGCTTGCTGCAACGGCCGGGCGATCACATGTGCCCGCTATTAAAGGGAATGAATATTCACTCCTCTTCGCTCCCATGGGCGTAGAGAGGAATAGCGGGCACACATGATCGCCCAGAAGCTGAAGGAAGCGACTACTGTACCCGCTATTAAAGATCAATGAATATTCACATCCATGGGAGTGAAGAGCAGTGAATATTCATTCCCTTAAGTAGCAGGCACACTTCAGAGCCCAGCAACTGCAGGAAGCAGGTGGCTTCGGCTAATAGCGTGTCCGCTATTAAAGAGAAATTAATATTCATTGCTCTCCACTCCCATTGGCGTAGAGAGCAGTGAATATTAATTTCTCTTTAGCAATGGGCACAACTGTTAGCCATGCAGCCGACTCCTGCCTCCTGTGACCCGCTGCTCTGCTGCTGCGGCTCCCCCACCTCCCCATCCAAAGCCACAGCAGGTACATCGGGACTATATGACGCACTCCCCATTTTCCTCCAAATTTTGAGGAAAAAAGTGAGTCTTATAGTCCGAAAAAATACGGTATATAACTTTTCAGGAACCCCATTCACTATTTAGTAGAATTACAGGTAGCTGATGGGTTGCTGTGACAGCCAGGGGTCTGCTGAAGACCCCCGTGCTTTATTACGGAGCTCCTGATACCCAGCCTGTTCTTATAGAAGCCAGACCCATATAGTAGGCATCACTTGCAATGTCCCAACGTGTTTTCCCCAGAAGCCCTGGGGTTCATTATGGGAACCTGTTTGTAGCCACAGGTCACAGCCAGCATTTCCCTGATGAACCCCAGTGCTTCTGGGGATAAATGCGTTGGGACATTGCAAATGATACCTACTACATATGGGTCTGACTTCTATAAGAACTTCAATATGGTAGTACACATTGCAGATGAATATATTATCTACTATTATGCCTCTATTTAAAGACTTATTTATTAAACACTGGTTATGTCTTTGTATGGTTAATATTGGGGACATCATATATTTTTTTGTGAGTGCAGCAGCTGAGAGGTTTCGGGACACTGTAAATGATGCTTATTATATGGGTTTGGCTCTTATGAGAAATTTAACAAAACTATTAGACACTAGATGGTGGCCCGATTCTAACGCATCGGGTATTCTAGAATATGCATGTCCACATAGTATATTGCCCAGCCACGTAGTATATTGCCCAGCCACATAGTATATTGCCCAGCCACGTAGTATATTGCCCAGCGACGTAGTATATTGTCCAGCCACATAGTATATAGCACAGCCCACGTAGTACGGTATATTGCCCAGTCACGTAGTATATTGCCCAGCCACATAGTATATAGTAGAGCCACGTAGTATATTGCCCAGTCACATAGTATATTGCCCAGCACAGAGCCACGTAGTATAGAGACTTAAAAAAAAAAAGAAATAAACATATACTCACCTATAGCCCGTTGAAGTCCTGCTATACTCACCCTCCGCTGCCTTTCTCGCTCCTCTCCACGCTCCCGGGATCGCTCCATTGCAAGCAGTAGCTTCCGGTCCCTCCCAGGGCTGTTGTGAGCAGGACCTATAATGACGTCGCGGTCACATGACCGTGAAGTCACGGCAGGTCCTTGTCGCACACCAGCCCTGGGACGGGATCGGAAGCTGCCGCTTGCAATGGAGCGATCCCGGGAGCGTGGAGAGGAGCGAGAAAGGCAGCGGAGGGTGAGTATAGCAGGTTTTTTTTATTATTATTATTATTTTAAACATGACATATTTTTACTATTGATGCTGCATAGGCAGCATCAATAGTAAATAGTTGGGGACACACAGGGTTAATAGCAGCGGTAACGGAGTTCGTTACACCGCGGGCCGTTACCGCTGCCATTAATCCTGTGTGAGCGGTGAGTGGAGGGGATTACGGAGCGGGCGCTGGGCAGTGATTGCAGGGGAGTAGGGGAGGGACTAATCGGACTGTGGCCGTCGCTGATTGGTCGCGGCAGCCATGACAGGCAGCTGCCGAGACCAATCAGCGAACGAATAACCGTGACAGAAGGACAGACAGACGGAAGTACCCCTTAGACAATTATGTATATAGATTGCAGATAAGTAGTGATGAGCGAGTGTACTCGTGGCTTGGGTTTTCATGAGCACGCTCGGGTGATCTCCGAGTATTTATGACTGCTCGGAGATTTATGGTTCACACAGGACGTTTTTGCTGCTTTTTTATGCTAATTTTCAGCTGCTTTTTACAGTACCAGCAAAGCCTATGAGATTTCAGAAATCTCATGCACACACATTGGTTTTTTGTATCATCAGTATTTTGTGCTTTGCTGCTTTTTTTTTTACATAGAGCATGTCACTTCTTTCAGCGTTTTTGCTGCATTTTTTCACCCATTGACTTGAATGGGTGTTGAAAAAAACTCAGCAAAAATGCAGCAAAAACGCAGGTATCATCATTTGCTGCGTTTTTACTGCTGAAAATCCAAAAACATTAGCATGGACAAAGAGAAAAAAAAGCACAAAAAAACGCATAAAAAAACGCAACAAAACACACACCTAAACCTACATTTTTGGTGCAGCTTCTTTCCTGCCAAGATGATCAGGTTTTGCTGCAGAAAAAAAAGCAGCAAAAACGTCCTGTGTGAACTTATCCTAAATTTTCATCGTGGCAGCTGAATGATTTACAGCTACTAGCCAGGCTGAGTAAATGTGGGAGTTGCCTGGTTGCTAGGGAATCCCCAGATATAATAAAGTAATAAAGCAGGCTAGTAGCTGTAAATCATTCAGCTGCCACGATGAAAACAATCTCCGAGCAGTCATAAATACTCGGAGGTCACCCGAGCGTGCTGTGGAAAACCCGAGCAACGAGTACACTCGCTCATCACTACAGATAAGCATATCATCTATTTCTATGCTTCCATTTACAGACTTTTTTTTATTAGATCTGAGGACATTTTAACTATTTAATATATGCGATACCCACTCCTGAACGCAGTAATTGATAAATAGCCAATACGTTATACTCACTTTCTAGGATTTAAAAGGGATATCTACCCTAATTCAGACTATCACCTATTTTTGTGATACCACATATTCTCTTGCATTGTTCATTACTTGGTCGCCTCTTTACACATAGCCGTGTTTGTGTTTTTTTGGTTTTACTACACAGGTTAAGGGTATATTAGAGGCTCCATAAAATAGAAACTTAGGGTGCCAACCTCCACTGATAGGTAGGGCATCCCCTAGGGAATTTTAGGACATATCTGCCCACGCATTCTCTGGTTTATGTGCACTCCTTCAGGGTTTCCTGTTCCCCTATAACCCTATTTTTTACAAAAGTATATTCTTTGGGAGTCTTTCAATTTATTCTTTCAGTAGTATTAATAATTAATACATTTAAATATGTATTTTTCATTGCTTTGCTATGAACTGTTTGTGCTATATCCCTTTAACCTATTTTTGCGAAATTGTTTTAAACTTACTAATAAAAGTTACATTTTAGAGGCCCTTTTTTGTTTTTGTTTTTGTACATAATTGGGACCTTATCATATAGGTTTCTTTTGGTCTTCGCTATGGTCTGATGAAACCAAGGTTGGACTTTTTGGCAATAATTCTGAAACAGTGCCAACAGTGTACAACAACAACATAATAATAATCCCACAGTGAAATATGGTGGAGGCAGCATTTAATCAAGGTGGGAGCAATTAGGAACAGTCCCAAAAATCAGTCAACTTTGAGACAAAGCCTTCAAGCCTCTGAAGCTGAAGAGGAATTTCACCTTTCAGAATGACAATGACCATGTACATACATCAACTCAACATATGAATGGCTTCCCCAGAAATTAATCAAAGTTTTAGGATGGCCAAATCATAGCCCAGACATGAATCCAATTGAAAGTCTGTGGGTTGATCTAAAGAGGGTGATGCACACAGGAGATTCCCTTGCTATCTGACAGATTTGCGCTGTACACAGATTTCCTTGCGCTAAGGCAAGGAAAAGTGGGCAAAATTTGCCAATTCTAGATCTGCCATGCTGATTGACAGCATTCATTCTTGTTGAGAGGAAGTCTAAGTCAACCACATTATTAATTTTTTTTCCACCCAAAATTGATTTCAGTTCATTTTTCAATTGAACTGTACAGATTGTAGGTCACATTAAGAGCGGGGTCCCATTAGCGTACGGCATCTGATAATTCTCTCATGCGAGAGCGTCCGATGAGATATTCCAATGACCCTCGGCTCCTGCTCTGCTGTGAACGGGAGCTGAGTGTCAGTGCTCCATGCTCCGATCCCCTGACATGACAGGATCAGAGCACAGCTGCGGAGGAGAAGGAGAAATTAATTTCTCCATCTCCTCTGCTGCCGGTGGGAAACGCACTGCACCCGGGTGATATCTGAGTGCAGCGCAATGTTCCACAAGCACCCTTATACTTATATGGGTGCGAGTGATCAGATTCTCGGGTGCAATCACAGCACGCTGCTATTTTTTTCACATGCTGAATTGCAGATGCGAGCTGTACAATAGAGAAACATTGGGGCGAGTGCAATCTGATTTTTTGCACTGGTCTGATTGCATCGCAAGTGGGAATGAGCCCTAAAGATGGAAAAGTTCTGAAACGATTCCTCTTGGCATGACTTTTTTACATGGAAAAAAACATGGCTTTTTATATATCCAATGCATATACAGCAAGTTATTTTCATTAAAGGGAATCCGTCAGCAGGTTTTCGCCAATTAATCTGAGAATATCATGACATAGGGGCAGAGAGCCCGATTCCCAGAAAGTTTCACTTGCTCAGCAGCTTGTGTCGTGTCAATACAATCAGTGTTTTACCAGCAGAAGATTATTACTGCCAGACTAGGTGTCACGTGATGAGCTAATCTCTGCAACCCCACCACCAATTGGAAGCTTGCTAACAATGTAGAGTGTACACTGGGAGATGTCAATCAGTGGTGTGGATGGTGTTCTACACAGCTCAGCATTCTGACCACTGCTACATCTACAGCGGAAAACAGGGATTTTATAAAATCTACACCAAGCAGTCTAATAAGTGATACATCACTGGAATCAGGTTCTCTGCCCCTACATCATGCATCTCTCATATTCCATAGCAAAAACCTGCTGACAAATCCCCTTTAAGGAGTTAAAGGCATTTTCTGGGACTTGATGGCTAATCAATATCACGTTGGTGAGGTCAGATTTAACTGGAATGCTCATCCCTCGGTTACATAGCAGTCACAGCTCTGCACATTCAGTAGTGGCCATATCAGGCATCACCTCAATGACACTGGGTTGCAGGCACAGCTTCTATAACATGTACATATAGGTACGCCTAGCAAGCAATTAGGGGGATGCTGCAATCAGTCATTTTATGCGGCACACTCGAGCATATCCCTGTACCTTTCCATTCCTCTATTGTGCGCTCTTTATTCTCTGTAGACTCATCATATGGCTCAGCCTCCGGCTCATCTTCGGGATCGTGATACTGCTCAAAGTAAGGATGTGCCAGGGCGTCCGTGGCTGTGATCCGATTATCACTGTCTAAAATCAGCATCCGCTTCAGCAGATCAATTGCTAAAAAGAGAAGACATCTCTTGTCAAAATCTCGCGGCTTTGAAAGTGATGAGATAACAGTAACAAGAGCTTCCATGTTCGCTAAAAGCGAAGATGCGTGAATGAGGAGTCTGGGCATTTCCAGTGATGCAGAGAGTTACAGACACGGCCGCTGGTCGGGCGCATTCTGGATCATTTCCCAACTCATATTTCCATGTCTTGCACAGCTTTTTTGATAATACTGATTAGATGACAATAATGGTAATGGCTACCAGAACTACTATATACTGTGATGAGCTCCCTGCTCCAGGCATACTGCAGAAGAGGAGGCACATACCTAGAGGGTTGGCACCGCGGAACACCTCGTTCAGATCCTGCTGCGGCATGTGTGGCAAGGACTCAATATACCGCCGAGCCTAGTTAGACAAGCACAATTGGGATTACTGATAAGGGGTGCTAACAGAGTGACTTCAGTGTGCTCGGATACTATGCCCGAGTCCCTGTTAGACAGCCACAACACATGCAGGGAATGATTAATAAACAGGCAATCTCTGTATGTGTTGTTGCTGTCGAACAGCCCTGAGACATGCAGCTGCTGGGGACTCTAACATATTTCTTGAGCACACTGAAGTCACTGGGTTAGCACACGAGCATGCTCAGATAACACCTTATTCGAAAATGTTCACTCATCTCTAGTACTTACTAGTCTTGACTTGAAACAGAATTTTTTTTTTATTCCATATAGAAATTTCCCAGGCCACGGACCTGGCCAGTAATTATAACAGACACCAAATGTTTGTTGGATCAGCAGAATCCTCATCATAAGTCATTGCTTTGTAGCACAGGTTAAGGTACCGTCACACTTAGCGACGCTGCAGCGATACCGACAACGATCCGGATCGCTGCAGCGTCGCTGTTTGGTCGCTGGAGAGCTGTCACACAGACAGCTCTCCAGCGACCAACGATCCCGAGGTCCCCGGTAACCAGGGTAAACATCGGGTTACTAATCGCAGGGCCGCGCTTAGTAACCCGATGTTTACCCTGGTTACCATCCTAAAAGTAAAAAAACAAACGCTACATACTTACCTACCGCTGTCTGTCCTCGGCGCTCTGCTTCTCTGGTCTGGCTGTGAGCGCCGAGCAGCCGGAAAGCAGAGCGGTGACGTCACTGCTCTGCTTTCCGGCCGCTGTGCTCACAGCCAGACCAGAGAAGCAGAGCGCCGAGGACAGACAGCGGTAGGTAAGTATGTAGTGTTTGTTTTTGTACTTTTAGGATGGTAACCAGGGTAAACATCGGGTTACTAAGCGCGGCCCTGCGCTTAGTTACCCGATGTTTACCCTGGTTACCAGCGAAGACATCGCTGAATCGGTGTCACACACGCCGATTCAGCGATGTCTGCGGGGAGTCCAGCGACCAAATAAAAGTTCTGGACTTTCTTCCCCGACCAGCGACAGCACAGCAGGGGCCTGATCGCTGCTGCCTGTCACACTGGACGATATCGCTAGCGAGGACGCTGCAACGTCACGGATCGCTAGCGATATCGTCTAGTGTGACGGTACCTTTAGAGTGTGTGACAATTAAAATATTGGACATACGACACAAGGATATTTCAATATATAATATTGCCAAACTTTTAATCGTTTTTACTTCTTTGTTTTACTTTAGGGATTGACAATTATCAATATGATCGCCCAATAACAACAGATCTAAATTATCGGTACATGAGATCATAGCTTTAAGCATAAAGAACTCACATGTTCGGATGAGATCTTCATAAGAAATTCAGAATTAGGTGTGCCGACAACTTCCATTATCCTTTTCAACTGATCGATATCTGAACTTATTTAGGAAAATGGTATGTATATTACAAAATAACAAAACACTTGACTGTTCCTTCACGAATTACATTTAATATGTCTGTTCATGCAACTCAAGGTTCCCATGAACGCTAGTTTAAAGGGAAGTAATCAAAAAAAATACATGTGTATTTTTTTTTTATTTTGGGAAAGTTTATTTTTATTTTTTTTAAATCAGATATTACAATTTGTATTAAACATAAAAAAAATAAATCTTGCAATTTTCACACCGGCCACTAGAGCTTTTTGTAGACTGTTTCAGGAAATAACACATGTACATAGCCACAATCAGCAAAGTCCAAATACAATCTTTTGTACTAAAGTATCAAATTAGTGTGCGAAAAGGTCATTGTGAAGGGAGGTAGAGGATTGTCCATTATCAAATCTCCCATTGTGAATGGTGGAACCTTTGTTATGAGCAGTGTACAGAGGTGTTATCAGTTATTGTAATCCTGTTTACACTTCCTGAAAGGACAGAAAGTGTGTGCCTACAAAAAAAACCATTGGCTGGTGAGAAAATTGCAAATTACTATTTATTTATTTTTAAATAAAGATTGGGATATTAAAAAACGCATTTAAGCAATTTGTCATTTTCCGTGGATAGACGGCTAAATACAATAATTACCGTATCTGTGTACTGGAGCCTCCTGAGATGCTCTGGAGAGGGACAGAAGCGCACAAAATAGGGCAATGGACAAGTGAAAGCCATGGTAGCGCTCAACTGAAGGTGTCGGATGCACGCACATCTCCTATAAAAGCGTGGAAAGCCGCTGCGGCGTGGCTGGAGGAGAATGTGTAGAAGATGTATAATAGCAAAAACGGAAACTGGAATGTTTAGACAGGCTGCGCTGCGAGAATGAAGATCCTTGGGATTCCAAACGTTTTTTTTTATTAATACCAACGCATCTCTATGCCAGACCAGCGCCTTTCTCAAAGTTAACAAATCAAGTGTGTGACAGTTTCCATTTCTGCTATTGGAGCCTATGACTCTTCTATATTTATTATATTTTCTAAAGTTGGATCCTGTTGCTAATGATTCCTATTGTGTAAAAAAAAAAAAAAAAAGTATGGATACTGCTTACTGTCCCATCAAAAAACAGTAGCCGTGCCTCTACACGTTTTTTTTTAGTTTTACATCACTTTATCTCCAGTATAATATTATTAAGAACATTTATTATTTATTTTGACACAATTACCGATAAACTAGAATAATTGACATCTTGCCATCTAACTTGTAAGGAATATTTTTCAAGCTATCAAGATCAGTGATCTATAAAGGGAATTATTTTCAATATAATTTCCATTTTACAATTTGTCATCTAAAATATTAAGTTAAACGGTGATAAGAGGATACAGTCATTCCCTGGAAAAAGGGCTTTTCCTTTCAAAAGCTCCGCCATAATGCATCCGACTGACCAAATGTCAACTGCAAACATAAAATAGTTGTAAAGGTACATAAAAAAAAATACATGTGAAAAAATAAAAGCAAACTTTTGTATTATAAAAGATATAAAGTATAATCTTTATAACCCAAATAGAACAAAAAATAGGAGTAAAGAACGTCCAAATAGAAAAGAATAATTTTATTAACAAATATAGAAACAATGTAATGGACTGGGATCAAATAGTGATGGCCACTAATGTCCGGACACACAGAAAACATAAATGGGCAAGTACATAAAGTGCTACGTGCATATTGTAAATAAGGGAATCAGAGAATGCAAGGCATAAACCATCTAGCACCGCAACGGCGGTGAAACAATTGTGTACACAATAGACAAGGCTCCCGTTCCCTCCTCTTATCCTAGCTTACCCATAATGTGACTGCGGCCGGACAAGCGCCACGCCAGCACCGACGCGCGTTTCGCTAAACTTCTTCAAGGTGCGCACCTTGAAGAAGTTTAGCGAAACGCGCGTCGGTGCTGGCGTGGCGCTTGTCCGGCCGCAGTCACATTATGGGTAAGCTAGGATAAGAGGAGGGAACGGGAGCCTTGTCTATTGTGTACACAATTGTTTCACCGCCGTTGCGGTGCTAGATGGTTTATGCCTTGCATTCTCTGATTCCCTTATTTACAATATGCACGTAGCACTTTATGTACTTGCCCATTTATGTTTTCTGTGTGTCCGGACATTAGTGGCCATCACTATTTGATCCCAGTCCATTACATTGTTTCTATATTTGTTAATAAAATTATTCTTTTCTATTTGGACGTTCTTTACTCCTATTTTTTGTTCTATTTGGGTTATAACATTATCTCGGGAGTGTCCTTGTGGTGCAGATTCCCACATGGGGATCAGTTGTTGTAGCACCCTATTGTATATTTGGCCCTTAGTGGTCTTGTTTTCAAAGTATAATCTTTGTCTAATTAAACAGATGAAAATAAGTGAACACCGATGAAAAATCAATTAGAAACAACAGAAAGGCCAATGTAGCTTTTGGCTGTATGACACCTTATCGGGAAAAGTAACATAGTAACATAGTTAGTAAGTCCATCCAGTTCAGCCTATATTCCATCATAATAAATCCCCAGATCTATGTCCTTCTACAGAACCTAATAATTGTATGATACAATATTGTTCTACTCCAGGAAGACATCCAGGCCTCTCTTGAACCCCTCGACTGAGTTCGCCATCACCACCTCCTCAGGCAAGCAATTCCAGATTCTCACTGCCCTAACAGTAAAGAATCCTCTTCTATGTTGGTGGAAAAACCTTCTCTCCTCCAGACGCAAAGAATGCCCCCTTGTGCCCATCACCTTCCTTGGTATAAACAGATCCTCAGCGAGATATTTGTATTGTCCCCTTATATACTCATACATGGTTATTAGATCGCCCCTCAGTCGTCTTTTTTCTAGACTAAATAATCCTAATTTCGCTAATCTATCTGGGTATTGTAGTTCTCCCATCCCCTTTATTAATTTTGTTGCCCTCCTTTGTACTCTCTCTAGTTCCATTATATCCTTCCTGAGCACCGGTGCCCAAAACTGGACACAGTACTCCATGTGCGGTCTAACTAGGGATTTGTACAGAGGCAGTATAATGCTCTCATCATGTGTATCCAGACCTCTTTTAATGCACCCCATTTCCTATTGTTGTTCTAGGTCCAAATAAATGTTTGTTCGTCAGTCTAAAACGACGTGTAAAGGGATTCTCTGATTCTCCGGACCACAGGCAGCAGAAAGTAAAGACCCGCTCCTGCCGCAGCAGCGTTTCAGAGAAAAGCACTGATAAAATTGCAGCCGGGGACAAAGTGACTAGTCCAAGCAGTTTGTATGAAGGTTCTCTTCATATGCACGCACAGAAAGAGACCCGTCACTCTCGGTGAGCACGCGAGAACACCTAGTCACCAAGTAACTGATCACGCTTTTTTATCAAATGCTGGAGTACATGCTGCCTGTGATTCGGTCAAAAACCGGTCTCATGACTTCTGCCATATTCATGTGTTGTAGCCACTTTCTCCACCATGTAAGATGAGGGGTGTGTGGCCTCGCCTAACCAGGAACGTGGCTAAGTAACTCAGTGCGCTAACATTTTGGCACATGTTTCAGGCACAAAATAAGCCAACCTATAGTTGGTGTAAACTTAGACCACACAGTCTTAAAATTAGACAGCTTTATCAAACATCATGAACCACTTTAATAAATCTGGCACATTTTAAGACTGCCCAGTCTCAGTGGGCACTTCCTTAAAATTAGAAAGCATTGATAAATATGTCCCAGTAACTTAATTTTTGATACAGGAAAAATATATCTTTGTACCGTGTTAGTCAGTAGATAGAAAAATATTACAATTTCAGAGTCCTCAGTGGTTGATACCTTTTCAGTGCTAACTGAGAAGATGGTAACAAATAAGCTTTGGAGACTACTCAGGGCCCTTCATCAGGCTCAGATCACCAATGTTATAAAAGCTCGAGTTTATGATTTTGTGCATCTTTGTTTCCACTACCTGTCTGATTGTAGTGCATCCAATTCAGCATGATCTCTGGAGCTCGATACCATCTGGTTGCTACATAGCCAGTCATTTCATCATCTGTCTGCCTTGCCAGCCCGAAATCTAAAATCTGCAAGATGGAGAATAAGCATAAATACCATGCGTTATCTATGACTCCTATCATTAATTAATAAGATGAGGTCTTGAAGTGAATGTCATCACAAAATGACTTATCTTTAAAATTCTATTTTGTTCGTGGCAGTATCACAGTGGTTTTTTTTTTATTATTTCAGCACTGGAGTGGTGTTACGAATATACGAATATAAAGTCTCTGCCATTAGTCTCATATTTACCAGCCCCATCTTCACCTTTTATCGGTGCTGCTCCGGTCGGTCTCCAGCAGCTTCTGACCTGCCGGATCATTCCAGTGTTTGCTGGAGCGGGCCAGAGGTCACTCCTCAATATAAGTCTATGAGAGCCTGGTGCTAGCCCTCAGACTTGCATTAAGAGCTTGTGACCATTACCTCTGACTTCCATTCAGCCAGAAGATGGCGCCGCGGGACCACAGCAGCACTGGGGAGAGTGGACTATGATGAGGGGGGAGGCATAACATTAGGCGCAGGGATCTTTTGTTTGTTGCACCAATCCAGGGCTGAAATTTACCGGTATTCTTTACATTTTCCATATCACTATTAAAAAATAAATGCTAAATTCTGGCAGTTTTTCACTGTGGTCCCCAAGCCTAATAGGTTGCCAGGCCCAGTTCTCTTGAGATTATTTTACTGACAACGGTCAGGTGCAGCTAGTCACAGCTCACCTACTCCCTTCTCCCTGCTCAGTGACCACTTACAACATGACTAAGCATGTCTGGAAAACTCTTCCATAGAAGTCAGAACACACGGTCTATGGTTTCCCAAGCACACTTGGCTGCGGCTCGGCACAGCTCTGAATAATGGAATCAGACTGCAACATAATCATGTACAGCAAAAAAATAAAAATAAATCTAATACCAGAGTATTAAAACACAGAAAAAGATATCAGTACTTCTACATAAAAACTGATATACAGTGGGGAAAATAAGTATTTGATACACTGCCAATTTTTCAAGTTTTCCAATCTACAAAGAATAGAGAGGTCTGTAATTTTTATCGTAGGTGTACTTCAACTGTGAGAGACATAAAAACCAGAAAATCACAGTGTATGAAGTAAGTATTTGATCACTTACCAACCAGCAAGAATCCTGGCTCTCACAGACCAATTTTTTTTATTTTCACAAGTGTAAAAAGAGAAAATGAACCACAAAATATGTTGTGCAATTTCTCCTGAATATGCCGATACCGCATATGAGGGAGGTAAACCACTGTTTGGGCGCACGGAAGAGAAGGAGCACCATTTGACTTTTTCAGTGCAGAATTGGCTGGAATTGAGATGGGACGCCATGATGTATTTGGAGAGCCCCTGATGTGCCTAAACAGTAAAAACCCCCCACAAGTGACAACACTTTGAAAACTAGACCCCTTAAGGAACTTATCTAGATGCGTGGTGAGCATTTTGAACCCCAAAGTGCTTCACAGAAGTTTATAACGTAGAGCCATAAAAATAAAAATAAATATTTTTCCACAAAAATGATCTTTTCTCCCCCAAATTTTTATTTCACAAGGGTAACAAGAGAAATTAGATCAAGAAAGTTGTTGTGCAATTTGTCCTGAGTACCCTGATACCTCATATGTGGGGGGGGAACCACTGTTTCGGCGCATGGCAGGGCTTGGAAGAGAAGGAGCGCCGTTTGGAATGCAGACTTTGATAGAATGGTCTGAGGGTGTCATGTTGCGATTGCAGAGCCCCTGATGTGCCTAAACAGTGGAAACCCCCCACAAGTGACCCCATTTTGGAAACTAGACCCCCCAAGGAGCTTATCCAGATGTGTGGTGAGCGCTTTGAACGCCCAAATGCTTCGCAGAAGTTAATAACGCAGAGCCGTGAAAATAAAAAAATATTTTTTTTTCACAAAAATGTTTTTTTTAAGCCCCAATTTTTTATTTTCCCAAGGGTAACAGGAGAAATTGGACCCCAAAAGTTGTTGTCCAATTTGTCCTGAGAATACTGATGCCCCATATGTGGGGGTAAACCACTGTTTGGGCACACGGCAGAGCTCAGAACTTTTCGAACGCAAAACTGGCTGGAATCAATGGTAGCGCCATGTCACGTTTGGAGAACCCCTGATTTACCTAAACAGTGGAACCTCACCAATTCTAACTCCAACCCTAACCCCAACTGTTGTGAATTCTGTGGCTGAATTCACTCCTGTGGTCACAAGTGGCATTGCAGCCTCTGGGCTTCCTCCCTCAGGTGTTTTGGTGAGCTCGTTGGCTGCCTTGCTATTTAACTCCACCTGAGTCTGTCTTCCTTGCTCCTTGTCAATGTTCCAGTGTTGGATCTGAGCTACTGCATCTTTCCTGTGGCCTGCTGCTCTGCTAGATAAGTGTTACTTTGTTTTTGTTTCCGTTTTTTCTGTCCAGCTGTGCTATTCTCTTTTGCTGGAAGCTCTGAGACGCAAAGGGTGCACCGCCGTGCCGTTAGTTCGGCACGGTGGGTCTTTTTGCCCCCCTTTGCGTGGTTCTGCTTTAGGGTTTTTTGTAGACTGCATAGTTCTCTTTGCTATCCTCGCTCTGTCTAGAATATCGGGCCTCACTTTGCTGAATCTATTTCATTTCTACGTTTTGTCTTTTCATCTTGCTAACAGTCATTATATGTGGGGGGCTGCCTATTCCTTTGGGGTATTTCTCTGAGGCAAGTCAGGCTTGTATTTCTATCTTCAGGCTAGTCAGCTCCTCAGGCAGTGCCGAGTTGCATAGGTAGTGTTAGGCGCAATCCACTGCTGCTTTTAGTTGTGTGAGGATAGGTTCAGGTGTGCAGTCTGCAGAGATTCCACATCTCAGAGCTTGTTCTATTGTTTTTGGGTTATTGCCATATCACTGTATGTGCGCTGATTACTGCACACTGTGTTGCCTGATAGCACAGCATAACAGTACAAGGAGCCAAAACCAATGATTCTCAATAGAGGGAAAAAAGAAGTCCTGACATCATTTTTTTTTCCTCAGCTCTGTCTTCAGTTTTTTTTTTTTTTTTTTTTCCCCTAGACATTAGAGTGCTTCAGGACACAGGTGTGGACATGGATATTCAGGCTCTGTGCTCCTCAATGGATAATCTCGTTATAAATGTACAAAAGATTCAAGATACAATTGATCAGAAATCTATGCTAGAACCAAGAATTCCTATTCCTGATTTGTTTTTTGGTGACAGAACTAAGTTCCTGAGCTTCAAAAATAATTGTAAGCTATTTCTGGCCTTGAAACCTCATTCTTCTGGTAATCCTATTCAACAGGTTTTGATTATTATTTCTTTTTTGCGCGGCGACCCACAGGACTGGGCGTTTTCTCTTGCGCCAGGAGACCCTGCATTGAGTAATGTTGATGCGTTTTTCCAGGCGCTTGGATTGCTTTACGATGAGCCTAATTCAGTGGATCAGGCTGAGAAAAATTTGCTGGCTTTATGCCAGGGTCAGGATGATATAGAAGTATATTGTCAGAAATTTAGGAAGTGGTCAGTACTCACTCTGTGGAATGAATCTGCACTGGCGGCTTGGTTCAGAAAGGGTCTCTCTGAAGCTCTTAAGGATGTCATGGTGGGATTTCCTATGCCTGCTGGTTTGAATGAGTCTATGTCCTTGGCCATTCAGATCGGTCGTCGCTTGCGCGAGCGTAAATCTGTGCACCATCTGGCGGTATTGTCTGAGAGTAAACCTGAGCCTATGCAGTGCGACAGGACTATGACTAAAGTTGAACGGCAAGAACACAGACGTCTGAACAGGCTGTGTTTCTACTGTGGTGATTCCACTCATGCTATTTCTAATTGTCCTAAGCGCACTAGGCGGTTCGATAGCTCTGCCGTCATTGGTACTGTACAGTCCAAATTCCTTCTGTCCATTACCTTGATATGCTCTTTGTCGTCGTTTTCTGTCATGGCGTTTGTGGATTCAGGCGCTGCCCTGAATCTGATGGATTTGGATTATGCTAAACGTTGTGGATTTTTCTTGGAGCCTTTGCGGTGTCCTATTCCGTTGAGAGGAATTGATGCTACACCTTTGGCCAAGAATAAGCCTCAGTACTGGGCCCAGCTGACCATGTGCATGGCTCCTGCACATCAGGAAGTTATTCGCTTTCTGGTACTGCATAATCTGCATGATGTGGTCGTGTTGGGGTTGCCATGGCTACAAACCCATAATCCAGTATTAGATTGGAACTCTATGTCGGTAACCAGCTGGGGTTGTCAGGGAGTACATGGTGATGTTCCATTTTTGTCTATTTCGTCATCCATTCCTTCTGACATCCCAGAGTTCTTGTCTGACTTTCAGGATGTATTTGAAGAGCCCAAGTCTGATGCCCTACCTCCGCATAGGAATTGTGATTGTGCTATCAATTTGATTCCTGGTAGTAAATTCCCTAAGGGTCGTTTATTTAATTTATCCGTGCCCGAACACGCCGCTATGCGCAGTTATGTGAAGGAATCCCTGGAGAAGGGACATATTCGCCCATCGTCATCACCACTGGGAGCAGGGTTCTTCTTTGTAGCCAAGAAGGATGGTTCGCTAAGACCGTGTATTGATTACCGCCTTCTTAATAAGATCACTGTTAAGTTTCAGTATCCCTTGCCATTGATATCTGACTTGTTTGCTCGGATTAAGGGGGCTAGTTGGTTTACTAAGATTGATCTTCGTGGTGCGTATAATCTGGTGAGAATCAGGCAGGGAGATGAATGGAAAACGGCATTTAATACGCCCGAGGGTCATTTTGAGTATCTGGTGATGCCGTTCGGACTTGCCAATGCTCCATCTGTTTTTCAGTCTTTTATGCATGACATTTTCCGTGAGTATCTGGATAAATTCCTGATTGTTTACTTGGATGACATTTTGATCTTCTCTGATGATTGGGAGTCTCATGTGAAGCAAGTCAGTATGGTTTTCCAGGTACTGCGTGCTAATTCCTTGTTCGTGAAGGGATCAAAGTGTCTCTTCGGTGTGCAGAAAGTTTCATTTTTGGGGTTCATCTTTTCCCCTTCTACTATCGAGATGGATCCGGTTAAGGTCCAGGCCATCCAGGATTGGACTCAGCCGACATCTCTGAAAAGTCTGCAGAAATTCCTGGGCTTTGCTAATTTTTATCGTCGCTTCATCTGTAATTTTTCTAGCATTGCCAGACCATTGACCGATTTGACCAAGAAGGGTGCTGATTTGGTTAATTGGTCTTCTGCTGCCGTGGAAGCTTTTCAGGAGTTGAAGCGTCGTTTTTGCTGTGCCCCTGTGTTGTGTCAACCAGATGTTTCTCTTCCGTTCCAGGTCGAGGTTGCTGCTTCTGAGATTGGAGCAGGGGCGGTTTTGTCACAGAGAGGTTCTGGTTGCTCAGTGTTGAAACCATGTGCTTTCTTTTCCAGGAAATTTTCTGCTGCTGAGCGTAATTATGATGTGGGCAACCGAGAGTTGCTGGCCATGAAGTGGGCATTCGAGGAGTGGCGTCATTGGCTTGAGGGAGCTAAGCATCGCGTGGTGGTATTGACTGATCATAAGAATCTTACTTATCTCGAGTCTGCCAAGCGCTTGAATCCTAGACAGGTCCGTTGGTCGTTATTTTTTGCTCGTTTTGATTTTGTGATTTCGTACCTTCCGGGCTCTAAAAATGTGAAGGCGGATGCTCTGTCTAGGAGTTTTGTGCCCGACTCTCCGGGGTTATCTGAGCCGGCGAGTATCCTCAAGGAAGGAGTCATTGTGTCTGCCATCTCTCCTGATTTGCGGAGAGTGTTGCAGAAATTTCAGGCTAATAAACCTGATCGTTGTCCGGCCGAGAAACTGTTCGTCCCTGATAGGTGGACTAGTAAAGTTATCTCTGAACTTCATTGTTCGGTGCTGGCTGGTCATCCAGGAATCTTTGGTACCAGAGAGTTAGTGGCTAGATCCTTCTGGTGGCCATCTCTGTCACGGGATGTGCGTGCTTTTGTGCAGTCCTGTGGGATTTGTGCTAGGGCTAAGCCCTGCTGTTCACGTGCCAGTGGGTTGCTTTTGCCCTTGCCGGTCCCGAAGAGGCCTTGGACACATATTTCGATGGATTTCATTTCTGACCTTCCCGTTTCTCAAAAGATGTCGGTCATTTGGGTGGTCTGTGATCGCTTTTCTAAAATGGTCCATCTGGTGCCCTTGGTTAAATTGCCTTCCTCCTCTGATTTGGTGCCTTTGTTCTTTCAGCATGTGGTTCGTTTGCATGGCATTCCTGAGAATATTGTTTCTGACAGAGGTTCCCAGTTTGTCTCGAGGTTCTGGCGAGCCTTTTGTGGTAGGATGGGCATTGACCTATCTTTTTCCTCGGCCTTCCATCCTCAGACTAATGGCCAGACCGAACGAACCAATCAGACCTTGGAAACATATCTGAGATGTTTTGTTTCTGCTGACCAGGATGATTGGGTGTCATTTTTGCCGTTGGCTGAGTTCGCCCTTAATAATCGGGCCAGCTCGGCTACCTTGGTCTCTCCATTTTTCTGCAATTCTGGGTTCCATCCTCGTTTCTCTTCAGGACAGGTTGAGTCTTCGGACTGTCCTGGTGTGGATTCTGTGGTGGACAGGTTGCAGCAGATCTGGACTCAGGTAGTGGACAATTTGACCTTGTCCCAGGAGAAGGCTCAGCTTTTCGCTAATCGTAGATGCCGTGTGGGTCCCCGACTTCGTGTTGGGGATCTGGTTTGGTTATCTTCTCGTCATATTCCTATGAAGGTTTCCTCTCCTAAATTTAAACCTCGTTTTATTGGTCCGTATAGGATTTCTGAGATTCTCAATCCGGTGTCTTTTCGTCTGACCCTCCCAGACTCCTTTTCCATACATAATGTATTCCATAGGTCGTTGTTGAGAAGATACGTGGCACCTATGGTTCCATCTGTGGAGCCTCCTGCCCCTGTTTTGGTGGAGGGGGAATTGGAGTATATTGTGGAGAAAATTTTGGATTCTCGTGTCTCTAGACGGAAACTCCAGTATCTGGTCAAATGGAAGGGTTATGCTCAGGAGGATAATTCCTGGGTTTTTGCCTCTGATGTCCATGCCCCAGATCTTGTTCGTGCCTTTCATGTGGCTCATCCTGGTCGGCCTGGGGGTTCTGGTGAGGGTTCAGTGACCCCTCCTCAAGGGGGGGGTACTGTTGTGAATTCTGTGGCTGAATTCACTCCTGTGGTCACAAGTGGTATTGCAGCCTCTGGGCTTCCTCCCTCAGGTGTTTTGGTGAGCTCGTTGGCTGCCTTGCTATTTAACTCCACCTGAGTCTGTCTTCCTTGCTCCTTGTCAATGTTCCAGTGTTGGATCTGAGCTACTGCATCTTTCCTGTGGCCTGCTGCTCTGCTAGATAAGTGTTACTTTGTTTTTGTTTCCGTTTTTTCTGTCCAGCTGTGCTATTCTCTTTTGCTGGAAGCTCTGAGACGCAAAGGGTGCACCGCCGTGCCGTTAGTTCGGCACGGTGGGTCTTTTTGCCCCCCTTTGCGTGGTTCTGCTTTAGGGTTTTTTGTAGACTGCATAGTTCTCTTTGCTATCCTCGCTCTGTCTAGAATATCGGGCCTCACTTTGCTGAATCTATTTCATTCCTATGTTTTGTCTTTTCATCTTGCTAACAGTCATTATATGTGGGGGGCTGCCTATTCCTTTGGGGTATTTCTCTGAGGCAAGTCAGGCTTGTATTTCTATCTTCAGGCTAGTCAGCTCCTCAGGCAGTGCCGAGTTGCATAGGTAGTGTTAGGCGCAATCCACTGCTGCTTTTAGTTGTGTGAGGATAGGTTCAGGTGTGCAGTCTGCAGAGATTCCACGTCTCAGAGCTTGTTCTATTGTTTTTGGGTTATTGCCATATCACTGTATGTGCGCTGATTACTGCACACTGTGTTGCCTGATAGCACAGCATAACACCCAACACACCCCTAACCCTAATCCCAACCCTAACCATAACCTTAGACTGCTTTCACACATCAGGGTTTTTCTTTCAGGCACAATCCGGCAGTTTCAGGCACAATTCGGATCCATTTTTTTTCTTACACCGGATCCGTTTTTCCCCCATAGAGTTGTATTAGCGCCGGATTGTGCCTGAAGGACACGCGTTTCATCCGTTTTGTGCCAGATCCGTCCCTTCAGGCTTTTTTGCCGGACACAAAAAACGTTCCCTGCAACGTTTTTGGTGTCCGGCGAAAGCCCAAAGGGACGTTTCCGGCAATAAACGCATGTAACGGATGTGTGAATGAACGTTTCCGGCTACCGAATCCGTGTGTCTCTCTCTCTCTCTGTCAAAAATCCATGCGCAGTAAAGAGAGCCGGATCCAACTAAAAAAACGGATCCGGTGCATAAGTTTTTCACAATTTACACCGGATCAGTTTTTTGGCAAATTTGCCGGATTTAGCCTGAAACCAAAAACCTGATGTGTGAAGGCAGCCTTAATCACAACCCTAACCCCAACACACCCCTAACCCTAATCCCAACCCTAATCTCAACCCTAACCCCAACCCTAATCCCAACACACCCCTAACCCTAATCCCAACCTTAACCCTAATCCCAACTCTAACCCTAATTTTAGCCCCAACCCTAACTTTAGTCCAACTCTAACCCTAATAGGAAATTGGAACCAAATATATTTTGTTTTATTATTTTTCCCTAGCTAAGGGGGTGATAAAGGGAGGGAGGGTTTATTTACTTTTTTTTTTTTTTTTGATCACGGTTTGATCTTGTTACCTGTATAAAAGACACCTGTTCACACACAATCAATCACACTCCAAGCTCTACACCATGGCCAAGACCAAAGAGCTGTTTAAGGATACTGGGGACAAAATTGTAGACCTGCACAAGGCTGGGATGGGCTACAAGACAATAGGCAAGCAGCTTGGTGAGAAGGAAACATCTGTTGGAGTAATTATTAGAAAATGGAAGAAACACAAGATGACTGTCAATCTTCCTCGGTCGGGGGATCCATACAAGACCTCGCCTCGTGGGATAAGGATGATTCTCAGAAAGGTCAGGAATCAGCCCAGAACTACATGGAGGACCTGGTCAATGACCTGAAGAGAGCTGGGACCACAGTCACAAACATTACCATTAGGAACACAATATGCTGTCATGGATTAAAATCCTGCAGGGCACGCAAGGTTCCCCTGCTCACTCCAGAACATGTCCAGGTGCGTTTGAAGTTCACCAATTACCATCTGGATGATCCAGAGAAGGCATGGGAGAAAGTTCTGCGGTCAGATGAGACCAAAATAAACCTTTATGGTATTAACTCCACTCGCCATGTTTGGAGGAAGAAGGATGAGTACAACCCAAAGAACACCATCCCAACAGTAAAGAATGGTGGGGGAAACATGATACTTTGGGGAATGCTTTTCTGCAAAGAGGACATGACGACTGTACCGAATCGAAGGGAGCATGGATGGGGCCATGTATTGCAAGATTTTGACCAACAACCTCCTTCACTCAGAAAGAGCATTGAAGATGGGCTGTGGCTGGGTCTTCCAACATGGCAATGACCAAAAACATAAAGCCAGGGCAACTAAGGAGTGACTCCATAAGAAGCATTTCAAGGTCCTGGAGTGACCTAGCCAGACGCCAGACCTGAACCTAATAGAAGGGCCAGCCCTGAAAGATCTGGAGAAGATCTGCATGGATGAGTGGGCCAAAATCCCTGCTAGTAGTGTGCACAAACTTGGTCAAGAGCTACAGGAAGGCAGACACACTGCATATGCTTTGGCATTGTCACAGATTGTCCTCCTTTTGGATCTTAGTGTTAAACCATGGTGTATGGGTGCATCATCCCTAGGGACCCACTGACATATACATGTAATTTAACATGAAAGAAGTATTTACACCAAGAGGAATAAACAGGAATATTTCCAACTAAAACTATAGCAGCCATGGTTGGATAGGATCAATTAGAGTGACACCTGTCTGTACCATTGTAGCGCAAAACTCATGGTAAACTGTAACATTGTTGGATAATTGTTAATAATGGTGGGGGTAAGGGAAGGGGGGGGGGATTTATTATAATATTAAATTGTGCAAAAAAAAAAATCACACACTCATTTTCGGTTTTTATTTTCTTTAAGATTGTCTTACAAGTGAAGTGTACCTACAATAGAAATTACAGATCTATCCGCTCTTTGTAGATGGGAAAACTTGCAAAATCGGCAGTGTGTCAAAAACTGATTTGAATTAATACCTTTAAGGATTTCAGCAAGAAGCAAATCAGAGAGACAGATAGTGGCATGCTTACCCTTAATTCACAATCTTCATTTACAGCTAAATTGCTGGGCTTCAAGTCCTATAAAATAGCAAAAATTAATATGTAATCCCATTGATGGGGAAACATTATATAGAGCAACATATGAAAGGATTAGAGTCCAATAAAGAAAAAAATAACACACCCTGATCATTTCTGGAGGGCAGACATGTGAGACGGGGACCGTTCTGATTCTAGACTAAGAAGTGGAATTGGCAGCCATCGTTTATGGCAGATACTTTCAATAAGGGTTCCAATGTTAACATGCCTTTACGTTGTACTGAGGCCCTTGGGATTGGTTCAAGGCAACATTGGGGCCCTCAAACCCTTAAAGGTTATGGAGGAATGTTATATACCAACATAACCAGCCCTTTCCATACAAAGACTAACAGACTAGCAGGGACACACGCTGACCTGACTTGTCTGTATTCACATGAGCCTGCAAATCAAACCAAGCCGAAAACGGAATGTCTTAGGATAGGGTCACTTCATTTGACATGCAAGATTGATTTTATTTTAGCATTTTCTCTGAGCAGCATCTCCCTGTTAGGTTGAATTTGTCCAATCAGGTTGGAGCCGATTCTGTGGCCACCTCAGACTTGGGTACCAGGCTATTTACAACCATTGCATTTGTTGGGCTCAGAGTATATTCTCTGTTGATTCTGTATGTGCTTGATTTTAATGGGGTGGTGTTGTGATGTATAGAGATATACATTACTTACTCTGTGGATGATTCCTGCCGAATGAATGTACTGTGGAAACAAACAAAGCATACATTAATATTTTTAGAATTTGTCCATTCATATCAGTTTTGCAATATTGCTTTTTTTGGTCCAATACAGCACTGAGTAGAGTAACAGCACAGTAGTCTCCAACTTGCTAAGTAAATGCTATGTACACTGCAAATGTTTGCCGATAGTCAATAGGGACATATCCATATCTCACGACAGAGCATCGCCTGATCAGGACAAAACTGGTAGCAAACAGAAGATAACCAATTAAATATCATCATTGCCTTAGAGGGAATCTGTCATCAGGTTTTTCCTACCTAATCATAATGTGGGGACAGAAACCCTGACTCCAGTTCACTTACTGTAGTTTTAATAAAATCATTGTTTTATCACCAAGAGGATTAGTAAACCTGCTGCCATGCAGTTCTCCATATTCATGAACTCTGCCCTCACCACTGACTGGTAGATTTCTGCCTATGCACAGTAAACAGAAGGCTGTCAGTCATTCCCAAACATTTACACGTTTCCCATTAAACCACTCGAGTGTTGTTTGGCAGTATGCTATGTGTCATTTTCTTGTTGGAAGGCAAACCTCAGTCCCTGTCTCATATCACTGACAAAAACAAGGTTTGCTTCCCTGTATTTCCATCTTCCCCTCCACTCTGGCCATTTTCTCTGTCCCTGCTGCTGAAAAAGATCCCCACAGCATGATGCTGCCATCACCATGTTTCACTGTGGGGATGGTGTTCTTGAGGTGATGAGCTGTGTTGGTTTGGCGTCAGGCATAGTGTTTACCTTAATGGCTAAAAAGATACATTTTGATCTCATCTGACCACAGCACCTTCCTCCATACATTTGGGGAGTGTTCCACATGTCATTTGGCAAACAAGTTTAAGACTTTTTTCTGCCCACTCTTCCATAAAAACCACCTCTATAGAATGTATGGCTTACTCTGGTCGTATGGACAGATATTCTAGGCTCTGCTTGGGAACTCTGCCGTTCCTTCAGGGTTATCTTTGGTCTCTGTGCTGTCTCTCTGATTTTTGGCTTCCTTGCTCGGGTTGAGCGTTTTGGTGGGTGGCCCTCTTTGCAGGTTTTTTGTGGTACCATATTCTTTCCATTTGATTAGGGATTTGATGGTGCTCCGGGGATGATCAGAGATTGGGATTTTTTTTTAATAACCCAACCCTGACTTGTACTTCTCAACATCTTGGTCCCTGACTTGTTTGGAGATGTCCTTGGTCTTCATGGTGTTGTTTGGTTAGTGGTGCCTCTTGCTTAATGGAGATGCAGCCTCTGTGGCCTTTCAGAATGGTGTGTATATACGGACAGACCACGTGACACTTAGATTGCACACAGGTGGACTTCCTTTCACTAAGCATGTGACTTAGGCCGGGTTCACATTTGTGTTCGAGGGCATTGCGGAGGGCTGCGTACATCCTCTGTTAAGCCCCGGCTACTTCCTCATACTTCTGCATGTGTCCTGCGTACCTATCTTTAACATACACAGGCCATGCGGATGTATGTGGACGCCTCCGCATGCATCATTTTGACTCTGTGCTGAACTGCGTCGAGTGCAACATGTTGCATTTTGTTGCAGTCGGCGCAGCATGAAAACGACACATGCGGAGGCATCTGCATACATTCGCTTGGCCTGCATATCCAATGTTAAAGATAGGGTACGCAGGACGAATGCAGACGTAAGCGGAGCTAAATGAAGAGGCGCGACAGTGGGTGGGGCTTAACGGAGGAAGAAGGCTGCCATCCGCAGCCCTGCCGAGTGCTTGTGTGAAACCAGCCTTAGACTACTTAGTGCTGATGCATCACACACAAACCGGATTACAAAAATATTTAAACCCCTTTAAAAGGGGTCACTAACTTTATGCAGCCAGAAGCATCATTTGTTTTGATTGACTAGTATTTCCCCATCTGCACATAGAGACTAGTCAATCAGGCAGAACGGGGCAGGGAAAAGTCAGAGGAGAGCACCCGTGGATATTTAAGGAGAGCTTAAAGAGATTGTCCAGTCTTAACCCCTTCATGATCCAGCCTATTTTGACCTTAAAGACCTTGCCGTTTTTTGCAATTCTGACCAGTGTCCCTTTATGAGGTAATAACTCAGGAACGCTTCAACGGATCCTAGCGGTTCTGAGATTGTTTTTTCGTGACATATTGGGCTTCATGTTAGTGGTAAATTTAGGTCAATAAATTCTGCGTTTATTTGTGATAAAAATGGAAATTTGGCGAAAATTTTGAAAATTTTGCAATTTTCACATTTTGAATTTTTATTCTGTTAAACCAGAGAGATATGTGACGCAAAATAGTTAATAAATAACATTTCCCACATGTTTACTTTACATCAGCACAATTTTGGAAACAAAATTTTTTTTTGTTAGGAAGTTATAAGGGTTAAAATTTGACCAGCGATTTCTCATTTTTACAACGAAATTTACAAAACCATTTTTTTTAGGGACCACCTCACATTTGAAGTCAGTTTGAGGGGTCTATATAGCTGAAAATACCCAAAAGTGACACCATTCTAAAAACTGCACCCCTCAAGGTACTCAAAACCACATTCAAGAAGTTTATTAACCCTTCAGGTGCTTCACAGCAGCAGAAGCAACATGGAAGGAAAAAATTAACATTTAACTTTTTAGTCACAAAAATTATCTTTTAGCAACAATTTTTTTATTTTCCCAATGGTAAAAGGAGAAACTGAACCACGAAAGTTGTTGTCCAATTTGTCCTGAGTACGCTGATACCTCATATGTGGGGGTAAACCACTGTTTGGGCGCACGGCAGGGCTTGGAAGGGAAGGAGCGCCATTTGACTTTTTGAATCAAAAATTGGCTCCACTCTTTAGCGGACACCATGTCACGTTTGGAGAACCCCCGTGTGCCTAAAAAGTGGAGCTCCCCCACAAGTGACCCCATTTTGGAAACTAGACGCCCCAAGGAACTTATCTAGATGCATAGTGAGCACTTTGAACCCCCAGGTGCTTCACAAATTGATCCGTAAAAATGAAAAAGTACTTTTTTTTCACGAAAAAATTATTTTAGCCTCAATTTTTCATTTTCACATGGGCAACAGGATAAAATGGATCCTAAAATGTGTTGGGCAATTTCTCCTGAGTACACCAATACTTCACATGTGGGGGTAAACCACTGTTTGGGCACATGGTAAGGCTCGGAAGGGAAGGAGCGCCATTTGACTTTTTGAATGAAAAATTATTTCCATCGTTAGCGGACACCATGTCGCGTTTGGATAGCTCCTGTGTGCCTAAACATTGGAGCTCCCCCACAAGTGACCCCATTTTGGAAACTAGACCCCCCAAGGAACTTATCTAGATGCATATTGAGCACTTTAAACCCCCAGGTGCTTCACAGAAGTTTATAACGCAGAGCCATGAAAATAAAAAAATTTTTCTTTCCTCAAAAATGATTTTTTAGCCTGGAATTTCCTATTTTGCCAAGGATAATAGGAGAAATTGGACCCCAAATATTGTTGTCCAGTTTGTCCTGAGTACGCTGATACCCCATATGTGGGGGTAAACCACTGTTTGGGCGCACGGCAGGGCTCGGAAGGGATGGCACGCCATTTGGATTTTTAAATGGAAAATTAGCTCCAATCATTAGCGGACACCATGTCACGTTTGGAGAGCCCCTGTGTGCCTAAACATTGGAGATCCCCCAGAAATGACCCCATTTTGGAAACTAGACCCCCAAAGGAACTAATCTAGATGTGTGGTGAGGACTTTGAACCCCCAAGTGCTTCACAGAAGTTTATAACGCAGAGCCATGAAAATAAAAAAAAAAAATTATTTTCTCAAAAATGATTTTTAGCCTGCAATTTTTTATTTTCCCAAGGGTAACAGGAGAAATTGGACCCCAAAAGTTGTTGTCCAGTTTCTCCTGAGTACGCTGATACCCCATATGTGGGGGTAAACCACTGTTTGGGCACATGCCTGGGCTCGGAAGTGAAGTAGTGACGTTTTGAAATGCAGACTTTGATGGAATGCTCTGTGGGCGTCACGTTGCGTTTGCAGAGCCCCTGATGTGGCTTAACAGTAGAAACCCCCCACAAGTGACCCCATTTTGGAAACTAGACCCCCAAAGGAACTTATCTAGATGTGTGGTGAGCACTTTGAACCCCCAAGTGCTTCATAGAAGTTTATAATGCAGAGCCGTGAAAATAATAAATACGTTTTCTTTCCTCAAAAATAATTATTTAGCCCAGAATTTTTTATTTTCCCAAGGGTTACAGGAGAAATTGGACCCCAAATGTTGTTGTCCAGTTTCTCCTGAGTACGCTGATACCCCATATGTGGGGGTAAACCACTGTTTGGGCACATGCCGAGGCTCGGAAGTGAAGTAGTGACGTTTTGAAATGCAGACTTTGATGGAATGCTCTGTGGGCGTCACGTTGCATTTGCAGAGCCCCTGATGTGGCTTAACAGTAGAAACCCCCCACAAGTGACCCCATTTTGGAAACTATACCCCGAAAGGAACTTATCTAGATGTGTGGTGAGCACTTTGAACCCCCAAGTGCTTCATAGAAGTTTATAATGCAGAGCCGTGAAAATAATAAATACGTTTTCGTTCCTCAAAAATAATTATTTAGCCCAGAATTTTTTAATTTCCCCAAGGGTAACAGGAGAAATTGGACCCCAAGAGTTGTTGTCCAGTTTCTCCTGAGTACTCTGATACCCCATGTGTGGGGGTAAGCCACTGTTTGGGCACACGTCGGGGCTCAGAAGGGAAGTAGTGACTTTTGAAATGCAGACTTTGATGGAATGGTCTGCGGGCGTCACATTGCGTTTGCAGAGCCCTTGGTGTGCCTAAACAGTAGAAACCCCCCACAAGTGACCCCATTTTGGAAACTAGACCCCCCAAGGAACTTATCTAGATGTAAGGTGAGCACTTTGAACCCCCAAGTGCTTCACAGACGTTTACAACGCACAGCCGTGAAAATAAAAAATCATTTTTCTTTCCTCAAAAATGATGTTTTAGCAAGCATTTTTTTAGATTCACAAGGGTAACAGGAGAAATTGGACCCCAGTAATTGTTGCGCAGTTTATCCTGAGTATGCTGGTACCCCATATGTGGGGGTAAACCACTGTTTGGGCACACGTCAGGGCTCGGAAGTGAGGGAGCACCACTTGACTTTTTGAATACGAGATTGGCTGGAATCAATGGTGGTGCCATGTTGCGTTTGGAGACCCCTGATGTGCCTAAACAGTGGTAACCCCTCAATTCTACCTCCAACACTAACCCCAACACACCCCTAACCCTAATCCCAACTGTAGCCATAACCCTAATCACAACCCTAACCACAACCCTAATTCCAACCCTAACCCTAAGGCTATGTGCCCACGTTGCGGATTCGTGTGAGATATTTCCGCACCATTTTTGAAAAATCCGCGGGTAAAAGACACTGCGTTTTACCTGCGGATTTACCGCGGATTTCCAGCATTTTTTGTGCGGATTTCACCTGCGGATTCCTATTGAGGAACAGGTGT
This sequence comes from Ranitomeya imitator, assembly GCF_032444005.1. Taxonomy (NCBI): domain Eukaryota; kingdom Metazoa; phylum Chordata; class Amphibia; order Anura; family Dendrobatidae; genus Ranitomeya; species Ranitomeya imitator. The sequence continues at coordinate 330,199,618 of NC_091285.1, read as the reverse complement.
AAAATGCTGCGGAATCCGCACAAAGAATTGACATGCTTCGGAAAATACAACGCAGCGTTTCCGCGCGGTATTTTCCGCACCATGGGCACAGCGGATTTGGTTTTTCATATGTTTACATGGTACTGTAAACCTGATGGAACACTGCTGCGAATCCACAGCGGCCAATCCGCAGCCAAATCCGCACCGTGTGCACATAGCCTAATTCTAAAGGTATGTGCACACGCTGCAGAAAACGCTGCGGATCCGCAGCAGTTTCCCATGAGTTTACAGTTCAATGTAAACCTACGGGAAACAAAAATCGCTGTACACATGCTGCGGAAAAACTGCACGGAAACGCAGCGGTTTACATTCCGCAGCATGTCACTTCTTTGTGCGGATTCCGCAGCGGTTTTACAACTGCTCCAATAGAAAATCGCAATTGTAAAACCGCAGTGAAATGCGCAGAAAAAAAACGCGGTAAATCTGCCATAAATCCGCAGCGGTTTAGCACTGCGGATTTATCAAATCCGCAGCGGAAAAATCCGCAGAGGACCAGAATACGTGTGCACATACCGAAACCCTAACCCTAGCCCTAACCCTAACCCTAACCCTACCCCTAACCCTACCCCTAACCCTACCCCTACCCCTATTCTAACATTAGTGGAAAAAAAATTTTTCTTTATTTTTTTATTGTCCCTACCTATGGGGGTGACAAAGGGGGGGGGGGTCATTTATTATTTTTTTTATTTTGATCACTGAGATATAATCTATCTCAGTGATCAAAATGCACTTTGGAACGAATCTGCCGGCCGGCAGATTCGGCGGGCGCACTGCCCATGCGCCCGCCATTTTGGAAGATGGCGGCGCCCAGGGAGAAGACGGACGGGACCCCGACAGGATCGGTAAGTATGATGGGGTGGGGGGGGGACCACAGGGGGGGGGGGAATCGGAGTGTGGCAGGCGTGGAACGGAGCACGGGGGGCGTGGAACGGAGCACGGGAGGGCTGGAACGGAGCACGGGGGGGCTGGAACGGAGCACGGGGGGGGTGGATCGGAGTGCAGGGGGGGTGATTGGAGCACGGGGGGGTGATTGGAGCACGGGGGGAGCGGACACAAGCACGGGGGGGAGCGGAGCACTGGACGGAGGGGAGCCGGAGCAGTGTACCGGCCAGATCGGGGGGCTGGGGGGGGCGATCGGAGGGGTGGGGTGGGGGCACATTAGTATTTCCAGCCATGGCCGATGATATTGCAGCATCGGCCATGGCTGGATTGTAATATTTCACCAGTTATAATAGGTGAAATATTACAAATCGCTCTGATTGGCAGTTTCACTTTCAACAGCCAATCAGAGCGATCGTAGCCACGAGGGGGTGAAACCACCCCCCCTGGGCTAAACTACCACTCCCCCTGTCCCTGCAGATCGGGTGAAATGGGAGTTAACCCTTTCACCGGATCTGCAGGGACGCGATCTTTCCATGACGCCACATAGGCGTCATGGGTCGGATTGGCACCGACTTTCATGACGCCTACGTGGCGTCATGGGTCAGGAAGGGGTTAAACTACAAGCCTGCAGTCACTCCATTTTACTGTAGACTTGTAAAATCTCACATTCGCACAACATGTTCTATGAGGATTCTCTGAAGTTGGTGCAGAGAGAGGAGGGGACGTGACTGCAAGTATGAGATTTGGGTACTTGCAGTCACATGCCAACAAAACTGTATCTGGCCTCACTTAATGCAAGTGTATTGAGAGATGCCGGATACAGTCTAGTTGGAATGGAATATGACCATAACTATACAAATCTCATACTTACCATCACATGATTGCTCATTGATGGCGCAAGAGAATCCTCACAGCACGCAGCGTGGGCGCAGTGAGAATTCACCAGTCTGCAGTCACAGAGTGACTGCAGATGTGTAGACTGGACAGCCTCTTTAATACCATGTTCAGATGGTCAGTATTTGGTCAGTATTTGTAAGCCAAAACCAGGAGTGGGTGATAAATGCAGAAGTGATGCATATGTTTCTATTATACTTTTCCTCTGATTGTTCCAATCCTGGTTTTGGCTTACAAATACTGATGTAAAATACTGACCGAACACTGACCATGTGAATGTGGCCTAAAACTGCTCTGCAGCAATTTAGAGTAAAACATAATTCTTTGTAATGATGATTTTATGCTGCCCATTGTATCAAGCGTGCATAAAATTTATGACAGGTTCCCTTTAATATTTTGATCAATTCTTTTATAATGGTAAGCATATATTAGCATCTAAAACAATTTTTGATAAACATCCCACGTGAAGTGCTAAGGTGAGCGCCACAGAACAATAACACCACATATAAGCATTATTATATTGTTCTAAGTCTGACATTTATGCAATTCCTTAATATGGTCTGAAATGTGCGCAGAAGAGAATACGCATTCTGACTAGCATTGTTTTTGTGTAAGGGTAAACAATAATGGATAATGCCGTGAATGTCATCTGTGCAGAGAAGAGAAATAAAAGGAACATAAAGGAGGCATTCACATACGATAAAGAAATAGGAGGGACCCTGGAAACACATGTATATTCATGCGAGCTCTAACTGTGCGTTCAATAGGTTGCAACAGCACATTTCTGCTTTTCGCTGCCTACAGGTAGAGTACAATTATATGACTTAAGACACACTTGAAATAACTGACATCACTCTGTCGTCCTTAAAGGGAATGTGTCATCAGAAAATGACCTGTTGCTTAAATTAGGTGAGCAAAGGGTAACACTGTTTTGAACTTTTGACTTTCAGGTTCCAAATGTAAGACTACCATCATTTTATAGGCAATCATCTTGGCTATATAATACATAGATTTGACTTGCAACTAATTAGCCTATGATTAGTTTAGCAGATTCCTGTCATGACACTGCATTATTACTGTTTTTCTCCTAAAAAAAAAAATTACATTTTAATTATTTTGTAAATCCACCATTGGCTTTCAACACTGCCTGAATCCTTCTGGACATGCTCTTGATCAGATAAAAGCATATCTCGACCGAAATCTGATCCCGGGTCTCTTCTACACGTTCCCAAAGTTGGTGCATACAGGTCGATTCACTTGGGAATGTATACAGCTTTTTATCCAGCTCTACTCACAAGTTTTCAATTGGGATGAGGTGTAGGGACTGTGGAGGCCAATCCATCACCTCTACTTCATGGTCATTGAACCATTTCTTCGCCAATCTTGATGGGTGGTTCGGGTTGTTGACCTGCTGGAACACTGCATTCCTTGTCATACCCATAGTACTTGAGTGTACAAAGTAACTCGTCTATACTCACATATAGCTAGCTCAGCATTGAGACCACCATAGATCCTGGCCAAGTATCCAACGCCTTTCATCAGACTTCCTCCACCAAACTTGACAATACCTTCAATTTCTCTAGACCCTTTTTCCCTTGTTTCTTCTAGACCCATTTGCACCAATCAGAGCCTAGTCTATTGACTTTTTTCTTATCACTTCAAATCACCCATTTCCAATCTTCTACTGTTCACCTTTCATACTTTTGTGTTAACTTGAGCCGATGTTTCTTATGACAATATTGAACTCGAGGTTTTTTCACTTTTCTCAAGCCACCATTCCAGACTTATGCAACATACGTCACACGGTGCTCTCATGGACATCTGTGATCTCACTATAACGAAGTATATGAGCCACGTTTGTTGTGCCAGAACGGATAGACCTTTGGATGAGCCGACTTGTTGACTCCAATATTTTGCCTGGATGTTCATCTCTTGGCTTCTGAATGGATGGACTTCATTTTGTGTTCTTCCAACTGTCATGGCACTTTCATGATGTAGTGTGTCAATTTTCTTGGCTGGGTGACCGCCATGGATGAGCTGGATGATGCGGTTTCTCTTTTCTTGGTAAATCTTCTTCATGGCTGCTTCTCGATTGGAGCCTATGACCTTTTCCTTGGGAATCAACCTAATAACACACTGCACTATTAGGGAATGTGACAACAGGTTGTAGATTGTAGTATACAAGAAAGATTTTACCACCACCAGGAGCAAAACCGTAACAATCTAGTAACATGACAGGAATCTTTATAACTAATCATATGCTAAACAGTTGCAAGTCAAATTTATGCATGAGATAGCCAAGATGATTGTCTATAAAATGATGATGGCTTCACCTGGGAAGCAGAAGTGGATAGTGAGATATGGAGCCTGAAAGTCAAAAGCTCAAAACATTGTTACCCTTTTTGCTTGTCACTATAAATACACACACACATTATATATATATATATATATATATATATATATATATATATATATATATATATATATATATATATATATATATATATATACACACACACACACACTATAAAAAGTCTTATTTTGCGCAATAACCCCTCCATAAGAGGAGTTAAATTGAGATCAGAGGAACACAAGTGATATCCTCTTATATGTTACCTACCCCATAACTAGCATACCCAATATCATTTTAGAATTATCGAAATTCGGTCACCTAAGCAATTTCAAAATTAATTCCCATGAATCCATGGCCTTAAACATATCCCTACCACCATCTGAGGTGAGTGGGCTGCGAACCTCTTTCCCGTTTGGTTGGCGCTTCGATTCACTTCCATATCTGGGGATCAGAATAACAGCCAAAACATCTGGTTTGTACGATGCAAACTTTAAAAAGGCGTTGCAAAAAGCGGAGCTGGACTTAGAGAAGTGGCATAAATTTCAACTGTCTTGGTTTGGTAGAGTTTATGTAATTAAAACGGACTTATTGCCTCGCCTTTTATATTATTTCCAGACAATCCCGTTATATCTTCCCGCGTCCTTCTTCTCGCGACTCAAGAAAGCGGTCATCCGATTCGTCTGGTCTCATGCTAGATCAAGAATATCACATTTTGTATTAAGCAGGTCCAAGAAGAGGGGGGTAATTGGCCTACCAGATTTCCTAGTATATAGTCGTGCCTCATTCGGTACTTGCATTTTAGACTTATACCACAGCAGTAACAACAAGAAATGGGTGGGCCTGGAGGGTGATCTCGTTGGCGGGGATCCTCAGACGTTACTATGGAACACGGGGGGGGGGGGGGGGGGTCGAACCTTCCATTCATGACTAGGAACATGCTTCTACTTGTACGACAGAGTGGCAGAAATACTATAACCTCTACAGCCCCGGGTCCACTAACCCCAATTTACGACAATCCTCACTTCCCCGCAGGTCTCCGTAGGGAAAATTTCCTGAGTAAAAATAGAGCTTCAAGACCCATTATATTTGACTTCATAAATCAGACAGGTATTAAGTCCCTACACGAAATATACCGGGGGGGGGAAGGAACCTCCTGAGGGCTCTTGGTTCTTTTACGGACAGCTAAAGAGCTTCATAGGCACATCATTTGAACTTAATAAGTCCATGGGGGTGTTAACCCCTTTCGAGAAAATGTGTCTCACTGAGGAGCCTCTGTCTCGTAAGGTGTCCCTCTTATATAATCTTTTCCAGGAGAGTCAGACCCCAACACATGACTTCCCAACGTTTTTCTCAAGATGGGAGAGTGACTTGGGGATTTCATTGTCCCAAGAGGAAAGAGATAAGATTTTTTTGTTCACCTTTAGGACTTCGCTGTCGGCTGTGTCACAGGAGAGGAGTTACAAGGTTCTGTCGAGGTGGTATAGATGCCCCTGCCAGGTTCATACTATGTTCCCGGTGATACCGGATATTTGTTGGAGATGCACATCACAAAAAGGGACTTATGTCCATATCTGGTGGAAATGTCCACCCATAAAGAAATTCTGGATGCTAGTTTTCGATCTCCATAACAAATTATCCTTTCGCAAAATACAACCCACAGTGGAACTAGCCCTCTTGTCTCTGTGTGACATGTCGATCTCTGGTTTTAAGAGGAGTCTTCTCAGACATTTTCCTACGGCTGCCAGGAATTTGATTCCTAGATACTGGAAGCAGGATCGTTACCCCTCAGGCTCTGATTTTGTTGCGGAGCTTAACAACATTTACAGAATGGAACAATTGATAAGTGAATCCATGGGGGATTCGGCAAAATTTTTTAACACTTGGGCTTCATGGATTGTATTCAGGGAGACCCCGGAGTTGGACGTATGGTTGTCCAGGTCCTAATTCATATCTGGAGCCGATATGGGAGCGTTCGCATAATGGTTGTTGCCCCTACCCTCTGGCCTGCTGTCGTGGCCTAAAGCCAATGTTGGTGACTCAATGTTCTTCTCTCCACTACATGGGGCCTATGATCAGCCCGGGAGGGGTGCAGCATTCCTCATACCTAGCGTACCCTCTTACCTTCACCCGCTTTCCTTTCCCCCCCTCCTCCCCACCCCTTTCCTCCCCCCCCCCTTTTTTTAAAATCTTTTTCTCTTCTTTCTTTCCTCCTCTTTCCGTTTCTTTACTTCTTTCTACTTCTGCTTACTTCTTATATCTAGCGACATTTTATACTAATATAAACGATTAAATATAGCTAGTAATGCTTGATTGCCTTTGATGCTGTTTATATGTTTCAACTATGAAAAGTATCATTGCTAACTTGAAAGTGTTATCGTTGGCAGTGGCCAACTACATTTAATACTTGCTGAGACTTTCTCCTTTTGTACGATCTACGGGTTGTACCCCGTAATGTTTAACAATTGTTTCAGCACTGTACCATTGTTTGTATTGTTTATTTGCTTCAATAAACCTGATTTATACAAAAAAGTCTTATCTTATCCCTATGTTGCTTATTTTTTTTCTTACAGATTTGAAGCAGTTTCAAATCTGCAGCATGTCAATTCTTTCAGTATTTTTGCAGCATTTATCCACTCTAATGACTAAAAAAACCTTCCAAAGTGCATAAACAATACATGCAAAACTATTTTTTTTAATTCATCGATTATCCTGCAGAAATGACTGTAACAAAAACTTAGCATGGCACATACCCAATCTGTGGGCAACATGCATTTGTTTGTCTCTGAAATGCCCCAGCCTGTCATTGTGAATCTGCTGTGAATGCTGGCCCATGGAGAATTCTACTATACAGGTCACAAGCGATCCAACAATCGATAGTAGCTTTGAGTCAGAAAAAAGTGTGAAAAAGAGTTCTAAAAGTAAGAAAACCCACAAAAGTTCAAATCGCCCCCTTTTAGCCAATTGAAAATAAAACAACCAAAAATAAAAAATACACTTTGATATCGCTGTGTTCAGAAATGTACAATCTATCAAAATATGATCGACTGTTAAAAGAACTAAATGGTTGATTAAATCCGCCATCAAGTGTGGGGAAAGATGTGAGCTCACATCTAAGACAGGGATGCAAAGGGGTTAAAATAACGCCTGGAGCAAATTGCCATGCAGAAAACTATGGATTTCTCTGGAATAAAACATCAGATATCATTTTATGCAGCTTCCTATGACCTGCATGCCCATACATTAGGAGGACCGATCCTACTGACAGATTCATTGTACATAACCTATGATAAGGATAGCATCAATACAACAGTCCCAGAAAAACCAGTTAATGTATGCTTATAGCAATCAGAGCTGCTGTACTGATACTCTGCTCCAATCCCAATGCTCCCTCTACTGGTGACCAATGCCAATGCAGGGAATCTGCATGAAAAAAACAGAAACTGATCACTATAAAAATATATTAGGAAATTAAAAAACACTGAATTCTGAACCTACTGAAATTAAGTTGTCATACCAGACACAGAACAGACAAGTGGTATTATTTTAGAAGGTAAAGTTTTTTCTTTAATCTGGTAAAACCCTCATAGACCTATTTCATGTGGCCCCCTCCTGGTACGTTCAGTATAAAGAGACTATATTGTTTTGTTGGTTGTTTGGGGTCTGAACACAACAGGTCCACATTTTTGGAGGTAAATGAAAATGGGCAGGGCTAGCATGATGGCTCAGTGGTTAGCACTGGGGTCCTGGGTTCACATCCCACTACGGACAACATCTGTAAGGAGTTTGTATGTTCTCTCCGTGTTTGTGTGGGTTTCCTCCGGGTTCTCCGGTTTCCTCCCACACTCCAAAGACATACTGATAGGGAATAGCGATGATAATGTGTGTAAAGTGCTGTGGAATATGATGGCACTATATAAGCTGCTACTAGCAGATGTGTAGATGTATCACCTTTAGTCCTCGAAGTAACTGATATATAAGGAATTGGATATGATCATCTGTCAGCTTCTGGCACTTCACAATGTTATTTAGATCCGCTCCCATTAGATTGGTTACTAGATACCTGTAGAATAGAAACAAGTAAGAAGATTATAGCATGAGACAGCAGCACCACCATACTCAGCACTTTACCTACTAGACCATTATCCTGAGAAGAAGCTTCCTCCACAGCAGGTAACATACGAACGTCAGTCATCTCTGGGTATAAAACCATTTATCACATCATTATGACAAAGGAAGGCTTTACTGACTCCATACATGTAATACTGGAGCACATATTTGTGAGTCTACAAACACAGACTGGTTAGATGTGCTTATAAATAGTCTTTACAGGTCCCATAATAAACCCAGAAGATGAGCTGGGCTAGTGACCAGTAACGTCTCAGGCCTTTGTAGTGAAGCTGCCGTTGCCTCCACCCTGCTGACTGGGCCGTCTGCTCCAATGTGTGAGTAACGATTACCAGACACAGATAATGAATGTTGTAGTACTGAGTGTCTGCCTATTAGACCATGGACAGTGGACACCGGTCTATGAATTAGGACCACTTTAGTAAGTCAGTCCCACTAAGTGTCTGCCTATTAGACCATGGACAGTGGACGCCGGGCTATGAATTAGGACTACTTCAGTAAGTCAGTCCCATTGAGTGTCTGCCTATTAGACCATGGACAGTGGACGCCGGGCTATGAATTAGGACTACTTCAGTAAGTCAGTCCCATTGAGTGTCTGCCTATTAGACCATGGACAGTGGACACCGGGCTATGAATTAGGACTACTTCAGTAAGTTAGCCCCACTAAGTGTCTGCCTATTAGACCATGGACAGTGGACGCCGGGCTATGAATTAGGACCACTTTAGTAAGTCAGTCCCATTGAGTGTCTGCCTATTAGACCATGGACAGTGGACACCGGGCTATGAATTAGGACCGCTTTAGTAAGTCAGTCCCACTGAGTGTCTGCCTATCACACCATGGACAGTGGACGCCGGGCTATGAATTAGGACCACTTCAGTAAGTCAGACCCACTGAGTGTCTGCCTATTAGACCATGGACAGTGGACGCCAGGCTGTGAATTAGGACCGCTTTAGTAAGTCAGTCCCACTGAGTGTCTGCCTATCAGTCCATGGACAGTGGACGCCGGGCTATGAATTAGGACCACTTTAGTAAGTCAGCCCCACTGAGTGTCTGCCTATTAGACCATGGACAGTGGACGCCAGGGTGTGAATTAGGACCGCTTTAGTAAGTCAGTCCCACTGAGTGTCTGCCTATCACACCATGGACAGTGGACGCCGGGCTATGAATTAGGACCACTTTAGTAAGTTAGCCCCACTAAGTGTCTGCCTATTAGACCATGGACAGTGGACGCCAGGCTGTGAATTAGGACCACTTTAGTAAGTCAGCCCCACTGAGTGTCTGCCTATTAGACCATGGACAGTGGACGCCAGGCTGTGAATTAGGACTGCTTTAGTAAGTCAGTCCCACTGAGTGTCTGCCTATCACACCATGGACAGTGGACGCCGGGCTATGAATTAGGACCACTTTAGTAAGTTAGCCCCACTAAGTGTCTGCCTATTAGACCATGGACAGTGGACGCCGGGCTATGAATTAGGACCACTTTAGTAAGTCAGTCCCACTGAGTGTCTGCCTATTAGACCATGGACAGTGGACGCCAGGCTGTGAATTAGGACCGCTTTAGTAAGTCAGTCCCACTGAGTGTCTGCCTATCACACCATGGACAGTGGACGCCGGGCTATGAATTAGGACCACTTTAGTAAGTTAGCCCCACTAAGTGTCTGCCTATTAGACCATGGACAGTGGACGCCGGGCTGTGAATTAGGACCACTTTAGTAAGTCAGCCCCACTGAGTGTCTGCCTATTAGACCATGGACAGTGGACGCCAGGCTGTGAATTAGGACCGCTTTAGTAAGTCAGTCCCACTGAGTGTCTGCCTATCACACCATGGACAGTGGACGCCGGGCTATGAATTAGCACCACTTTAGTAAGTTAGCCCCACTAAGTCTCTGCCTATCAGACCATGGACAGTGGACGCCAGGCTGTGAATTAGGACCACTTTAGTAAGTCAGCCCCACTGAGTGTCTGCCTATCACACCATGGACAGTGGACGCCGGGCTATGAATTAGGACCACTTTAGTAAGTTAGCCCCACTAAGTCTCTGCCTATTAGACCATGGACAGTGGACGCCGGGCTGTGAATTAGGACCACTTTAGTAAGTCAGTCCCACTGAGTGTCTGCCTATCACACCATGGACAGTGGACGCCAGGCTATGAATTAGGACCACTTTAGTAAGTCAGCCCCACTGAGTGTCTGCCTATCAGACCATGGACAGTGGACGCCGGGCTATGAATTAGGACCGCTTTAGTAAGTCAGTCCCACTGAGTGTCTGCCTATTAGACCATGGACAGTGGATGCTGGGCTATGAATTAGGACCACTTTAGTAAGTCAGTCCCACTGAGTGTCTGCCTATCAGACCATGGACAGTGGATGCTGGGCTATGAATTAGGACCACTTTAGTAAGTCAGTCCCACTGAGTGTCTGCCTATCACGCCATGGACAGTGGATGCTGGGCTATGAATTAGGACCACTTTAGTAAGTCAGTCCCATTGAGTGTAAGCCAACACTTAATGGGACTGACATGTTAATAAGGAGACACTGATGATTTTATTTCAATATTCAAGCAGATTTGTGGAATTTGTGAAATAGTGATCCTGATGTTATAGCTGGACAAATTGGGTTTTCTATTTTAATTTTTTTTTTGTAATCCATCAGCTTCCTGTGCACACAAATAAAGACCGCTCTACTAAATCACTGCCCAATCAGCCACCCTTCTGGTCTTATTGTAACTGCAGCAATGATGTTGACATGATGTGACAATTGTATCCAATCAATGGACTTAGCAGTGATGCCGATGTAGACGGCAGTGGACTTCTGAGCTCTGTGATTGGCTGCAACTGTCAAGTCATGTTCACGTGATGTCAGTGGAGTATATGGATAATGCCTAATATCATGTACAGTTGCTGATGGCAGGGGCGTAACTTGGGGGTGGGGACCTATATACTGCATGTGCACATGTGCAGTCAGATTAGTATCTCACTTCATGGCACAACATGAGGTGTTTCCCAGTGGGTGGCAATTTGTCACCTCCCAACCTCTCCATGGCTGTTGCTGTCACTCCTGCTCTGCAGAGTAGGAGAGGATGGGTGGAAGATAACCACTCCAATGGAACTGAAGATTTATAGGGAGGAGTGTGAGGGGACAGAATAGGGGGAGGCGAGTGTGAGGAGGCACAGTGTATAGAGACTCGGTAGTGTCAAGTGACCATATAGAGAGGGGCCAGCATAGGGAGACAGTGTGAAGGGACAGTATGGGGGTGGGGAAACGGTGAGAAGGGGCACAGTAAAGAGACTGGGCAGTATGGGGTGAGGCACAATGTGAAGAGGGGCCCTGTATGGAAAGGGTGCAGGGTGGGAGGACACTGAGGATAGGTATAGTGTGGCGGTTATCGCTAATAAAGGGCAGACAAAGTGGCAGTTATCGCTAATAGGGACAGACAGTGTGGCAGTTACATCTAATAGGGACGGACAGTGTGGCAGTTACAGTTAATAGGGACGGACAGTGTGGTAGTTACAGCTAATAGGGACGGACAGTGTGGCAGTTACAGCTAATAAGGACGGACAGTGTGGTAGTTACAGCTAATAGGGACGGACAGTGTGGCAGTTACAGCTAATAGGGACGGACAGTGTGGCAGTTACAGCTAATAGGGAAGGACAGTGTGGCAGTTACAGCTAATAGGGACGGACAGTGTGGCAGTTACAGCTAATAGGGACGGACAGTGTGGCAGTTACAGCTAAAAGGAACGGACAGTGTGGCAGTTAAAGCTAATAGGGACGGACAGTGTGGCAGTTACAGCTAATAGGGACGGACAGTGTGGCAGTTACAGCTAATAGGGACGGACAGTGTGGCAGTTACAGCTAATAGGAACGGACAGTGTGGCAGTTACAGCTAATAGGGACGGACAGTGTGGCGGTTATCGTTAATAAAGGGCAGACAAAGTGGCAGTTATCGCTAATAGGGACAGACAGTGTGGCAGTTACAGCTAATAGGGACGGACAGTGTGGCAGTTACAGCTAATAGGGACGGACAGTGTGGCAGTTACAGCTAATAGGGACAGACAGTGTGGCAGTTACAGCTAATAGGGACAGACAGTGTGGCAGTTACAGCTAATAGGGACGGACAGTGTGGCAGTTACAGCTAATAGGGACAGACAGTGTGGCAGTTACAGCTAATAGGGACGGACAGTGTGGCAGTTACAGCTAATAGGGACGGACAGTGTGGCAGTTACAGCTAATAGGGACAGACAGTGTGGCAGTTACAGCTAATAGGGACAGACAGTGTGGCAGTTACAGCTAATAGGGACGGACAGTGTGGCAGTTACAGCTAATAGGGACAGACAGTGTGGCAGTTACAGCTAATAGGGACGGACAGTGTGGCGGTTACAGCTAATTACTCTGACCCTGAGGAAGATGCTGAGTGCGTCGACACGTGTTGGTCCAGGACTCTGACAGGGCCAATATGACACACTATGCCCAGCAGACTAGGGCTCTAGGACGTTGGGCGCCGCGTTTGTTGTAGGTTGGGTAAGAATGGTGGCACTATTTTGATACGCCCTGCTTTATTTGTAGCTGGGGCTGTGTTGATATCTAGCCTGTTAATACAGGTGTGGGCATTTTTTGGTGCTATAGCCGTACTACACCTGCGCTATTGGGGCAGTAGCCTAACAGTAGCCTGCCATTTGCACACCTTCTTGGTACCCTCTTTATATTATGTATTGCCCTGTGTGCTTTGTATTGGAGTGCCTATTAGGGTTATACAATTAGACCTCTCATCAGGGGGGTTTGCCTACACTTATGTGGCATATACTTCTTTTGTACTCTGATTATGTACTATTTATGAATTTTCTCATGTAGAATCTATTGTTATTATGGTCTATGTACAATATCTACCTTGTGTGGCCTGTCAGTGGATTCTTGTGCAATAAAATGTTTGTATAAAGTTATATTGTGGACCCGCCACCTCTACTTATGTGGTGGAGGCTTTTTAAATGTTTTTAAATGTTCTTTGTGTGTTGTTCTCAATAAATAAAATTGAATATTTTGTTCACTAAGATTGTACCGGTGATCCCATTTCCTTGCATACTTCTTTCTCTTTATGATGTTTTATGGTAATATGCAAAGGGTGATCCCGTAATGATATATTTGATGGTGCTAATAGGGACGGACAGTGTGGCAGTTACAGCTAATAGGGACAGACAGTGTGGCAGTTACAGCTAATAAGAGCGGACACTGGGGTGGTTATAGCCAACAAGGGCGGACAGTGTTGTGATTATGGCTAATAACGGGGGACAGTGTAGCAGTGTGGTGGTTGTAGATCATAAGGGGCAGGATGGTTTGGAGGGAATACTTTATAGGAGAGAACAGGGAGCAGAGTGAAGTGCAATTATTTATTTAGGGTCACAGAGAAGGGCAGATATTTTTATTAAGGGATATTATAATGACCCTGTTATTTTTAAGGGCATTGTGTCAGGATGACTTTTGATGACTCCCACTACTACTCATCAATGTTACATAGCTACATAGGTTGAATAAAGACCTAGTTCCGTTAAGTTGCACCTTTCTTCACCAATTGTACATTTTGTCACTAATCTAGCTATAACCCACAATATTATGTGTAATGAGGAAATCATCCAGCCCTTTTTTAAAAGCTGTTCTCGTGTCTGCCATTACTACCTCTTGTGGTAGAGTATTCCTGTCTGACTGCTCTTACTGTAAAGAACCCATTACTATTTAGCTACCAGAATCGCCTTTCTTCAATCCGTAATGAGTGCCCCCTAATCCTCAGGACAGTCCGTGGAAGGAATAAAGGTACCGTTACACTAAACGACTTACCAACGATCACGACCAGCGATACGACCTGGCCGTGATCGTTGGTAAGTCGTTGTGTGGTCGCTGGGGAGCTGTCACACAGACAGCTCTCTCCAGCGACCAACGATCAGGGGAAAGACTTCGGCTTCGTTGAAACTGTCTTCAACAATGCCGAAGTCCCCGGTGACGTCACGGCTGTGCTCTGCTTTACGGCCGGCACTGACACAGTCAGTGCGGGAAGCTGACGGCGGGGGACGTGACACATCGGAATGTGAGTATGTACTGTTTTTTTTTTTTACTTTTACAATGGTAACCAGGGTAAATATCGGGTTACTAAGCGCGGCCCTGAGCTTAGTAACCCGATATTTACCCTGGTTACAAGTGAACACATCGCTGGATCGGCGTCACACACGCCGATCCAGCGATGACAGCGGGTGATCTGCGACCAAAAAAAGGTCCTGATCATTCCCCAGCGACCAACGATCTCCCAGCAGGGGCCTGATCATTGGTCGCTGTCACACATAACGATTTCGTTAACGATATCATTGCTACGTCACAAAAAGTGTGACGTTGCAACGATATCGTTAACAAAATCGTTATGTGTGAAGGTACCTTAAGTCATGTGCCAGTCCTTTGTACTGGCCACACATATATTTATAAATGTAAATGAGATCCCCTCCCAGGCATCTTTTTACTAAGCTAAACAAGCCCAACTTTTCCAACCTTTCATCATATGAGAGGCCTTCCATCTAGTTGCCAGTGTTTGACCTGACTGTAACTTCTGAATATCCTTTTTAAAATGTGGATCCCAAAACTGGATCCCATATTGTAGATGTGGCCTCAACAGTGATTTATAAAGGGGTAATAATACGTTAGGATCACAGGATTTTATCTCTTTATACATGCTAAAATCTTGTTTGCTTTGGCAGCTGCTGCTTGACACTGAGTACTGCTCCTCAGCTTACTTGTTACCCGAATACCCAAGTCCTTCTCCAAATCTGTAGTCCTGAGTATACTGCCATTTAATGTATATGCAGCCATAGGATTACTCCGTCCTAGGTGCATTACTCTACATTTATCTACATTAAACCTCATTTGCCTAGTGTTTGCCCATTCAGTCATCTTATCCAGATCATTTTGAAATATTGTAATGTCAAGGTCAGATTTTAATATCCTACATAGTTTGGTGTGGTCAGCAAAGACTGACACTTTACTCTTAATCCCATCTTCAAGGTCATTAATTAATTGTCATTATTATTATTAATGTTAAAGGGAACCTGTCACCCCGTTTTTTCAGTAGGAGATAAAAATACCGTTAAATAGGGCCTGAGCTGTGCTTTACAATAGGGTATTTTTTGTCCCCTGATTCCCTACCTATGCTGCCGAAATACCTTACAAAAGTGTCCTTTTTCACCTGTCAATCAGGCTGGTCAGGTCAGATGGGCGTGGTCACAGCGCTGTTTCTCCCCCACATCTTGCTTATGTTCCCGTTGGTGGCGTAGTGCTTCTCGCATGCGCAAGTGCCGAATGCACTGCGCAGCTGTAGAAAAAGAGCGCGCTCGCCGCTATTCAGCGGTTTCTCGGTGGGCGCGGCCGTCTTCCTGAGGCCGCGCGTGCGCAGATGGAGTCTCCTGCTTCCCGGGGCTTCAGGAAAATGGCCGCGGGATGCGCAGATGGACATCGCGGCGGCCATTTTCTTGAAGCCGAGTTCGAATCTCGGCTTCAGGAAAATGGCCGCCGCGATGTCCATCTGTGCACGCGCGGCATCCCGCGGCCATTTTCCTGAAGCCCCGGGAAGCAGGAGACTCCATCTGCGCACGCGCGGCCTCAGGAAGATGGCCGCGCCCACCGAGAAACCGTTGAATAGCGGCGAGCGCGCTCTTTTTCTACAGCTGCGCAGTGCATTCGGCACTTGCGCATGCGAGAAGCACTACGCCACCAACGGGAACATAAGCAAGATGTGGGGGAGAAACAGCGCTGTGACCACGCCCATCTGACCTGACCAGCCTGATTGACAGGTGAAAAAGGACACTTTTGTAAGGTATTTCGGCAGCATAGGTAGGGAATCAGGGGACAAAAAATACCCTATTGTAAAGCACAGCTCAGGCCCTATTTAACGGTATTTTTATCTCCTACTGAAAAAAACAGGGTGACAGGTTCCCTTTAAGGACATGCTGATAGGTGTAGTCTACATAAATGTATATGGGTCTGGTCTGATATTGCAACTGATTGCTGTACTAAGCTTGGGGGATATACCGTATTCAAGTACTGATGATGGTCCTTGAACTGTATTCATTTACTGATAGTTCTGGTGATGTATTTCTAATTGCTGTACTGTTATTGGATCGGATTCTGTACACATGTAGCAATCCAGGACTAGCCAGATAACCTCAAATATGGCTATGTTAAAGAGAAGATATCACCATATTTCTACTATGTAATCTAAGAGCAGCATGATGTAGGGGATGACACACTTACAAATCTGCTTGTTGTCATTTTGACTTAAAAATTGTAAAAATACAATTTTATCTGCTGCAGATCTAGCAGTTCTCTGAATGCTGAGCTCTGTATAAGCCCACTCTCACCACTGATGGGCAGCTTTCTGTGTAAACAGTATATGGGCAGAAAGCTGCCAATTATTGGTGGGGGATGAGGTTATATAGGTCTCATGAATATGGATGATTACCTGGCAGCAGGTTTACTAGTCCTCTAGTAATAAACTCCTGCTGACAAAACACCAATTTTATCAGAACTACAGCAAGTAGCCCAGTAAGTGACATATAATTGGAATCAGAGTCTCTGCCTCTACAAAATAGTGCTCTCAGATTACGTCAGAAAAAAAATGTGGTGACAGATTACCTTTCATAAAGTATTATTCAGTACGACAAGTTAAGAAATACTATATCTGTATTTATGCTAGGAGAACTAATTATAAAATTAAGCACTGTAGCATGCCAAATCCTAACAGTGTGTACTATGCTCACGGTCAGGATTTGGCTTGGCTTGCTGGTTCCAAGAGTAATCAAATGACCACTCATATGTGATTTTCATGCTTACAGTCACATGCCAACTAGCTTCTCTTACTGCTTTTTTCACTGAAGCAGGAGTTGTTTTTTTCACTAAACACAGAGAAGCTAGTTGACATGTGACCAAGTCTGAGAACCGCATGAGTGGTGACATGATGAAAACTCAAAACTGCCTAAGTTGTGCACAGGAGGGGACACCAAACTAAATTATTACCCCGTTTGCAGGAAAACTTACTTTGGTCTCTAGTATATGGACAATGTCTAATACCATGTACTGATCCTGATGTGCGTTGTCTTGTGAGACAGGGGTGTCAAACTGCATTCCTCGAGGGCTGCAAACAGGTCATGTTTTCAGGATTTCCTTGTACTGCACAGGTGATAATTTAATCACCAACTCATTATGTGTGTAGGTGATTAAATTATCACCTGTGCAGTACAAGGAAATCCTGAAAACATGACCTGTTTGCAGCCCTCGAGGAATGCAGTTTGACACCCCTGTTGTGAGATAACCCCATCCCTTGCAAAAGTGTGCAAAAAAAAAGACCTGTAAAAAGAATGAGGTATCAGTTTCTGCAACTGTTAGCTGCTGAGCTAAAGTGGTAGACAAAAAAACAGAAAAGTAGCTTATTTTGTATATTCAATTTAGGTGTAAGCAACAAGGATTTATAGAAAAAAAAACAGGAATTGGGCTCTTAAAACAGAAATGAGAAGGTGCCCAAAGCCATCAGTGGTGGTCAGCAAGGAAACACATGGTGAGGTGTAAGCAGAACTGTCACCTCCTCATAAATGTACATCATTACAAGCCCGCTCTACTGTCACATGCTCATTAAAGGGGTTTTCCAGCTTTAAGCTAGACAGTCTGAACGCAAGACATGCAGTGTTGTAAAGAGGAGAGATTCACGCTGATGATGTATGTAGCTAACAGGACATTGTACAGACAACATAACTCAGAGAGGACATCCTCTGCTAGGAAACACTGACGAAGCTTTATGTATAGAAAACCATAAAACTCTTTCAATGACACATCAGGAGTCAAGATTAGAGATGAGCGAATCAATTTAGCAGGTGTCTGACATGGGAGCCTTGTGTAGCGCCGCCTGCTTTCTGTAATCCACGGCGCCTCTTCTTGATTAGTGTGCCTGGTGCAAGGCCACCTTTGCAGCAAGAGGCAACGTTGTGCAAGGTCTACACCAATGGCGAGATACCGGCAGGTAGGAGGCTGCTCGCAGGGAGTGGAGCACTGATGTGTCCTCTACGCCAGTGTCCTGTGAATTGGTCACTCATCTCTAGCCAAGATTGTGCTCCACTATGTGCAAATCTGAAAAATACATTTCATTTTAAAGATCCTTTCCATATTGTAAAACATCAGAAAGTGTACAGTGGACAACAACCTCAGTTGTCAATATACTTAACTATATTATCACCTTGGAGAAAATCATGCACGTTTCCATTGATGAAAGGCGTTGTCTCACTTTCGAGGGGCTTTTCACAAAAGTAAAAAACTCCTGATAAGCTATAGTTTATAATGAAAGCGTTGTCTGTAGGTTGGCGTGCCATGGGTATGGTTACGTGCATCTCTTCTCTTTGTACACTTGGTCCAAGCACTCTACATTACATTATTTAGCTGCACAATAACTTTTCACTTTGAGGTGGTGTTCTACAAGGGTGAAATTTCAACATTTTTTCAGTGGTGATTGAGGATGCATATCACTTTGTAATTTTGATTCTTTTTATACACACACACATTATATATGTATGTGTGTGCACTTCTATACATATATTTATGAATACACATGCATAAATCTCTTAAGGTCATTGCATTTTTAGGATTATTATTCAGTTTTTCACGGAAGAATAGGAGCTCCAGTTATAAGAACAAGCCAACAAAGTGTTAAAAATAATCTCGGCCTCTGTTATGACCCCAAGCGATAATCTGATCGCAGGATCCAATACAAGCTTCCTCACTGCTGCTGGCCCAGGGTAATTCATGGAGTCAAAGAAAAGCAGCTGAGCAAGATGTGACAGTATAAATACACCAATATGTTATAGTAATATTAGGAAAGCCTGGGTCACCAGAATTCTTCTTTAACCCATCTAGTGCTTTCTCAAGGTAACGTAAAATTGCATTAAATTCTATCTAAAAAAAATAGTTCCTCGTGACCAGTCTGGACTTTTTGTATGAACACTCAATCAGATGTGTACACCATGGCATGAAAATACTTACACTTCATTAAAAGTTTCAACTGAAGTAGATGGGGTAAAGACATCGAGTAGTCCTATCACCTGAAAAACAAGTGACATATTCAGTCAAGAACATTGCAAAGTTAAAAGACATCGAGTTCAAATAGGAGAAAACCACTGATCTATTTTATCCTAAAGATGTCATAGAAGGAAGGTGTCACGCAGCTCTGCTTGCAAAATACATCTACTGAGATTTAAAGGCTCATAAAGGTGCACTGAATATAGAGTTATGGCAGGTAACTAGAGGATCCAGAAATGTAGCAGCCAGCCAGCGATGGCTTGTTACCTGATGAATAACCATCAGGCAGAGATAAAGAGACAGTTCTCATTCTATTTCTTAGAAAGGCAATACCTTCTATATGCATTATATATAATAGAAATGGTTCCAACGGCAAATCTGGAGGCCACATACCATATCTGGCATGTCACTGACTAAGGCTACGTTCACATTAGCGTCTTGCAGTGGTGCTTCGGGCGCAGCCGCGGCGACGCATGCGTCATGCGCCCCTATATTTAACATGGGGGCGCATGGACATGCGTTTGCATGTGTTTTGTGACGCATGCGTCTTTTTTGCCGCAAGCG
This sequence comes from Ranitomeya imitator, assembly GCF_032444005.1. NCBI lineage: Eukaryota > Metazoa > Chordata > Amphibia > Anura > Dendrobatidae > Ranitomeya > Ranitomeya imitator. The sequence continues at coordinate 330,179,670 of NC_091285.1, read as the reverse complement.
TGAGGACGCAGCAAGTTGCATTTTTCTTGCGCCCAAAATCCGGCCAAAAAAGGACGCATGCGTCACAAACTATGCGTTTTGCATGCGTTCTTGTTTGCTTTGTGCATTGCGTCGCCGACGCAGCACCGCACAACGCAAATGTGAATGTAGCCTAATATGGGAACACTTAAATAGGGTTGTCTATCTTCAGGAGCAGCACCGCTCTCCTGCCTCCTAGCTTTCTGGTATCCACAGCGAGTTGTGCCCTCTCAGATTTACAATTTGGGCATCTGAATGGCAAAAATAGGGGCGTGGCAGCTGGCCGACTCCAGAAATGAACTCGCAAGCTGTATAGCAATAAGCTTGTAAGAGCATGCCCCTTGGACTAGGATACTGGTCACCTCTGATAGACTCCAGAAGTGGCTAGTAACCTAGGCAACAAGAAAAACAGCACTAAAAATCCCTCTTTTTACAGAGAGATTTTTTAAAAACTAGGTAAATTGCAAAGTTGCTTGTTTTTAAAAGCAAGTTACGATTTTGCTAGTGATGAGCTTAAGTGCTCGTTACTTGAGTTTGCCGAGGGTGCCCCAGTATGCGCGGGTGCGCGAGTGAGATGTTGGCGTCCCCGTTCCCGCACGTTAACATCTCACTCGTGCACCCTCGATACTCTCTACATACCGGAGCACCCTCGGTAAACTCAATTAACGAGCATTTACGCTCATCACTAAATTTTCCCTGCTAGGGTTGGGTTCACAAGAACGCCTTTTTTTAGTCCATCGGATGGCAATGCCCAAACTGACTAACAAGATACCGCCCCACAGACACCAGGCAGCAAATTCAGAAGACCAGCCGCCAGACCAGGCATTGCAGACGGTGATAAACCCTGGTGTGAACCCAGCCTGACGAAGTTGACTGCCACAGAGAAGACAACTCTAACGCCATTTTAAGACGTGTCTTGTTAGAGAGTAACTAATGAGATGTGACATACAGACGGCGGTTAGATGACAGACTGAGGATTTATAGCCTGCAAAAGCCTTTTATACATTCACCAATAGGGTTAATTCAATTAGAACATCTCCACGTAGGAGTACTTTTCAGAGACCGTCATAAATCACATTCTGATGGATTAGATCAGCAGTTATAATAAGATTGGAGCATAGAAATCAATGATAAAAATGAGCCTAAAAAGGAACCGAGGCTGATATTTCATAACATATTCTTTAGAACAGGAAAGTATTTCTTTCACCATTCCTCCATTTATCTGCGGCTAATACATGATATTACGGCCTCCACGGTAAAATGACAGCAGAAATTAATGTACGTGTAAGTAGGGTGCACAATGTGGAGATGACAGTGACTCGTGCCGACGATGCTTTCATGGAACTACACGAAGACATCTGATGTCTAAAAACAAGGAACAGTGATATTATCGAGGCGTGCCTGGACCAGAATCGATAAATATTTCCATATGTCTTCAAAGAAGAAAAAAAGTCATTGTATCAGATTTTGCAGTCTGACCATGTGTAACCTATGGCAGAGTTTATTGTATGCGTCTTATAATTGTGCTAGCTTTTTATTACATTGCTCATTCCGACTTGAGGAAAAACAACCTCGGTGGGTGAGTCGCCCCGTTACTGATGAGGCTTATAAACAGGGGGTAAGGAATCCAAGCAGTGGTTAGTTTACTATATGCTGAACTTTACTTCCTAAAATTACTAAATAAATGCACCAAGTAGCAATAAAAATTAAGTTCTTGACAAACATGGTGTCTACAGATTGTAAAGATACTTCTAAAAGCTAGTCCGTTAGCCTAAACTGACTGAGCTCAGCGATTAGCTGCAGTGGTCATGCACGCAGTCAACCTGACTTCACTGCTTCACCCAAAACAGAGACCAGATCATCTGCATAGAGCCGGCACTAATGGTAGGGCAATTACTATCTGGCTTTGTTATTTTTTACTACAGTAATCATATTTCTAAAAACGGAGAACCCCTTTATGAAACCGCTTCTTGTTCTATCCTGTATTTCATAGGGATTTACGGCTACGGATGAGTACTATTCTGCAGAATTCTCCAGCCTCCTAAATGCCTGTACTTGTGATAAAATCTGGTGAGGAAATGTCCACTCATTTCCAAATATAGATAACATTTATAAATACTGTATGTTCCCTGGTCAATAAAGGTGGATTGGAAAATCATTAACCATCTTTTGACGTTAGTTGCAGAAGTGTCAAATGTTGGAGAGTATTTACACGAGCCAATTATAAGAAACGAGCATTCCCGGGAACGGTCATTTCCCAATAATCTGCCTGTCTAAAATGCTAAGTGCTCGTTTGTTGAAATTATTTTTAAGATTGGTTAAAATCAATGTTCTCACGTGTAAACAGAATGTGAGCTTTCGAGAACAAAGACCTGATATTCGCACAGAAAGATTGTAGTAATGATCACTCTATGCGCATCGAAGTGCAATTGGACTATATAAAACTATATAAAAATGCTGTCAGACAACCGCTGATTGGCTACTTGTATTTAAACATCACAGAAAAAAAAAATAAAAAATTGGGACTATATTGAAATAACCAATTCACCAAAGGGAAAACCCAAATTGAAAAAAAATATTAAAATACAACATTTAACTAATTTAAAAGGTGAAATAAACACACACCACCAAAGTATGATATTGACACTTAGAGAAAATCCCTAGGGAGGTGCCTGTCCCTATGCTTCACTGAATTTACCCTACCTAACAGCAGAGGGTGGCACCCTAGATCCTGCACACTGGCGCCCCCGCTCATCATCGGCTCACCCTACTGGCCCTATCGGCCCTGATAGGATCTGGGGAGAAGGAAAGAAGACACAACGATAAATGGGAATGTCAGAATTTAAAGTGCGTATGTGGCACTTTTCAATCTATAGCGGTCGATTTCACAGATTAGCAACACTTTCCAAATAAAGAGTTCATCTATTTAACTCTGTGTTCTTCAAAACTGCCTGACGGCGGGGGTTGGCGCCCTAAATGCAACAATAATGGCGCCCCCGCTCCTCGGCGGCTGTCCCTCCTATCCTTTGTTAGATATCATTTTGAAGGAGAGTGTAAAGTGGTTAATACCAACAGCTATACAGATACACCTTATTGCCACACAGGATCTCACACTAGGTGCTGTCACACACATTAAAAAGACAAGAACATAACCATATAGTGCCAAGATTATAATATATGGCATTAAACTGCTCAATTAGCAATATGAAGATACTCGGAAAAATTGCTTAGTGCTTTGTTAGCAACAGAAAATGTAGCAGGTTCGTTAGAAATCACCTACATTTATGTTAATGAGGTGGTTAAAAAAGGAGGAGGGGTTCAGAATGGCCATCAGAGCCATAAGCACAATGTGACATCATAACCAACAAGTCACATCTTGCACTCTAGGATATAGATTTTGTAAACAGTATATGGCTTTGTGTCACTGATACATTTTCACAAATACAGACCGGATAAAGTGCTTAGTGCCTTATTCACATCCAACAATCGAAAGGTGCATTTAATGACACCCAAACTGTAGACAAGTATACCCTACTTATCTAGTCAAATAAAAAGCTCAACATGGCCAGCAGAGCAAAAGTAATCAATCTGTACTAGATTCACATTTGAAAGGCTGCACACCTTTACACTATCACTCCTATAGGTTCATCAGGAGTGAGTAAACAGTATAGACTTATCTGGCAGTTGATAGAAAGATGAGAGGCATAAGGTCCATATGATGCTGGACCTCCAAGCAACTAGTGATGAGTGAGTGTGCTCGTTACTCGAGATTTCCGAGCATGCTTGGGTGGTCACCGAGTATCTTGGGTGTGCTCGAAATTATGTTTGTGTCCCTGCAGCTGCTAGACAGCCTGAATACATGTGGGGATTCCATAACAAACAGGCAACCCCCACATGTACTCAGGTTATCTAACAGCCACAAATCATGCAGCTGTGGAGACACAAAATCTACAAGACCACCCAAGCATGCTCTGAAAACCCCGAGTACACTCGCTCATCACTAGTGGCAACATTTAGTGTGAAACCCTGTGTGGCAAAAACGTGCATCTCTATAGCTGTCGGTATTAACCATTTTACTCTCTCCTTCAAAATTATATCTAACAAGGGATAGGAGGGACAGCCGCCGAGGAGCGGGGGCGCCATTATCATTGCATTTAGGGTGCCAACCCCAGCTGTCAGGCAGTTTTGAAGAACACAGGGCTAAATAGATTAACAACACTTTCCAAATAAAGAGGTAATCTGTGAAATCAACCACTATAGATTGAAAAGTGCCACATATACACTTTAATTTCTGACATTCCCATTTATCGTTGTGTCTTCTTTCCTTCTCCCCAGTTCCTATCAGGGCCGATAGGGCCAGTAGGGTGAGCCGATGACGAGCGGGGGCGCCAGTGTGCAGGATCTAGGGTGTCATCCTCTGCTGTTAGGTAGGGTAAATTCAGTGTCAATATCATACTTTGGTGGTGTGTGTTTATTTCACCTTTTAAATTAGTTAAATAAAAGTTGTATTTTAATATTTTTTGCCATTGAGGTTTCCCCTCGGTGAATTGTGTAAGCCAATCAGCAGCCATTTAAAGTGTAACTGGCATTTTATCGTTCATAAATCACTGGTACACATGAAAATAAGCAACTTTGTAATAAATCTTAGAGAAATCTGCTTCTTTCTCGGCCAGGACTGCTCTTTCATTTTCACAATTCTCAGTTTACTGGTAAAATCTGTATTCAGTGAAGACAGATTGTTACATTGGCAGCTGCCACTGATAAGATTCTGTGTAGAGGGGATGGGGGGAGGAGAAGAAAGGAGATAGAAACATTTTTTCCCACTTTCTCTCTCCTCCTTTCTGCACAGAATCTTATCAGTAGTAACCACCACCTTCTATCTAAGTAACATAATCTGTCTTCACTGAATACAGATTTTACCTGTAAATTGAGAATTTTGAAAACAAAGTATTAGTCCTGGAAGAGAAAGAAGCAGGTTTCTCGGATCAGATATAATACAAAGTATTATAGCTTTATGAAATAAAAATTACAATGAGGGTAACTCTTTAAATGGAGCATTACTTTTTTATGTTTTTTTCTTCTTTGTAATGGACATCTCTCCTGAAAGGGGACATATTTGTGCAATTCTCACATGGCAGGTTACACATTATGTAATACACCGCTGTGGCTGCTCTTTCCTGTAACAAGATAAGCTGAAGAAATACTTTCCTGCAGCATTTACTAGAAATACGCTGATAATGAAGGAAACCTAGAACTGTGCTCCTTTTTAATGTCACTTTGTGTATAATGTGATATGACAAAGATCCGAGGATTAAATGTCAGGTGAAATCTTTTCTACGCTCACCAATGAGCTGATTGAATTAGAAAATGGCAGTAAAATAAATCATTCTGACCAAACAGTCAGTGCCAAGATCGACCACAGGGCTCATGCACTCACATTACGTCTCCGCACTGCCTTAGACACATGGTGGCCCCCATAATAGTGGCGTACAGCCTCTGTGCACTCACCAGAAAATCAATGTTTATTACACCAGTCATGGTAAAACACACTTCATTTGTAGATTTAGCCATTTCATGACTAGGTCATTTTATATTAAGTTTAACTGATAATTTAAGTAACTTTATACTTTGATAGACCGGACTTTTATGGTTGCACTAACACAAAATATGAAAATGTGTTTATTCTTTTTAAGTTTCTTTATTTTTGAACTGCGGAAAGGAGGGCGATTTAAACTTTTGCTTATTTTACGCAGTTTAAAACTTTTTTTTAATTACTCTCACTTTAGATTTCAGTTCTCTCAGCGTACCTGAACCTGTCAAGTGATCACTTATACTATGGTCTAAACTTCTTAGGCTAGTTTCACACTACCGTTTTGAGGAGCTGCGGAGGCCTGCGGACTTCCTCCGTGAAGCCCCGCCCTCGGCCGCACCTCCGCCTACGTGCATGCGGCCTGCGTACCTATCTTTAACATTAGGTACGCAGGTTGTGCCGCTGTATGCAGATGCTTCCACATGCGTCGTTTTGACGATGCAGAGAAAAAAGAAATTGCTACAAGCTGCGTTCTACGCTGGTCGCTGCACCGTCAAAACAACGCATGCGGAAGCATCCGCATACAGCGGCACAACCTGCATACCTAATGTTAAAGATAGGTACGCAGGCCGCATGCATGCCGCATGCAGAAGTAGGCGGAGCTAGCAGCGGAGGTGCGGCCGAGGGCAAGGCTTCACAGAGGAAGTCTGCAGCCGTCCGCAACGCTAATGTGAAACCGGCCTTAGGAAGACTAACATAACAATAATGGGGCCTTCGGAAGGCCTCTGGCTGCCATGCTAACCCACTTTCGCCCAGCGATGGTTATCAGCTGCCATACATAGCACAGTGGCTGCTTAGCTCCTAAACACTGAATCTTTTATATGTGTCCTTTAGGCCTCATTAACACTTCTGTGAGTCATGTATGGGTTTTCTATTTTTCACAGACAAAACACATCCATTATAGTCTACGGGGTTATTTAGAGAACTAGCGGTCAGCAAAAAACCCAAAAACATCACTGCTTACTGAGCTGCTTAGCGGGTCACTGTTCTTTTGATCCACATTTAAGAATTATTAGCGTTTGTGACTCTACCATCATCTAAAGGGGGCTTGAGGAGAACCACACGCTTGATGCAGAAACCTTGTACACATGTATGATGGAGTTGCAGAAATGTTGGCCATAAATCTGTCATGTGTGAATATATCCTAATAGTTTTATACAGTGGAACACCTACACAGTGACTAATCCTGCACTGACACTTTCCTAGTAGGAAAGCATTGCTTACATTTTCATGTTTCATGTGCTTCAGCAAACGCAGCTCCCTGTAGGTCCGCCGTGCATGGACAAGGGATTGAAAAGGTCGGGAAAGCTTTTTTACGGCCACCTTCTGTCTCGTCTTTGTGTCATATGCCGAACTGGAAAAGAAAGGAAAATAAATATCAGCGCAAGGAAAAAATTGAGACCAATGCATACCAGAGCATGTAACATGAAAAACGTGACCAATTTTGTGTATAGTGTGGTCTCGCTTCTCCAGTGCAGCCCACTCTTATTTACACACTACTAAAAGTGAAAAAACTATGCCGAAGAACTCAGAAATTGTGTTTGGTTCTCCTAGTTATCATTTTTCATGGCTGGGAATGAATCCAGCCACAAAGGAAACGTTTCCAAAACCCTTCTCCTAGCTGTCGGGATGCATTGAAAGCTTTGATGAGTAATGCCAGGAGGGAACATGGTTCTGGAAACCAGATTATTAGAAGCACAAAGTGTAAAGCCAACAGCTAATAAAAGCGCAGCTTACAGAAATGTGCGAATATAATCAATTACTCTGCATACATGCCTAGAGATTTCTGAGAACTAGAAATGTCAAAGTAGACAAAACAGGTTCTCCTGCCATTGTGATTAAAGGACAGTTTACATAGATTGGCTGGTGGCAGAATACGGCCGATGATCAGTAAACCTTTACTAACCATTGGTCATTCAATAGCCTGTTTACATAAGCAGACCAAAGTAAGCGATGAGCACTGAGCCATTTGTTACATATAATGCACATAGGATGCCCCAGTTCTGCAGAAAAGATCATTTCACCCGATGAATGAGCATTTTGGCCGCTCATCAGGTGATCGGAAACCTGTCTACACTGCAGACTTATCATAAAACCATGCTGTGGCGATACAGCATTTCTTCTTAATTATGCCAGACGTAAATTCAATAGGCCCAGAATCATAAACTGTTGTCTGAAGTATTGACTCTTCTTGTATGTTAAACTGATAATTTTAAATGGATGAATTGCTAATGCTAATAAGCTCCTACAACTTGTTGTCTGCTATATTTGCAAGACAGTAATACAGGGTCACAGAACAATGATGTTTGCTGATATGTTGATTAAACATTGTCCAGGCCATCTAGTTTGTTGACTTGGAAAAACAGAGGAGGAAAAACTATGCAAATAGATTACATAATCGAACAATGCCAGTTAACCTCATCCACATATTTCTATTGACCTCTGGATGCTGGTTGAAGGCCAGCTGTGAACTATATAAGGAGACTTTTTCCAAGATACTCTACAGGATGTCAGCTTAGGGGACCATGGCCCCAGCTGGAAGAGCACATGACTGCTTCATTGACCATCACTGAAACCCCAAAGACATTGAAAGATTCCAAGTTGGGACAATCAGGTCACCTGGCCACATACCTCACTGCTCTTGGATAGCTTCCTAAGCTTGTTGTTACCTCCTCTCAGTGGGAGTCCACCAAAAGCAATAAGTCACTGTTGGGGGTAGTCGGCCCTGGAAGCAACTCTAATCCCGGTCAGTGGGAGGGTGAGACTCTAATTTGCACATTTTGGGTATTTTCTGAGACTGTTTTCTAAGCTATTGCGTGTTGGTGGTTCAAAAAAATCATTGCCACACGGTTTTACCCTCACCCTGTGTTGTCTGAGCAGTGTTCTGTCCACGGGAAGAGAGAGCAGGCGTTCAGTGATATGAGCACTGGTTCATGCAGTTTTTCTAAAGACAGCCAGGAAAATCAGAGAGAAAAAAATGACCCAATAAAATATAACTTTTATTGATAATTTAAAAGGTCTCAAGAAATTCCCACAAAACTCAATACAAAAATCATAACAGGAAATGAGGTTATGAACTTATTAAACAGGTAGCAAAAGTCCCCATACCCTTTTTATGAAATGAAAAAGGTCTTTATTCACCAACAGCCTTCACTAGACATATTTATAGGTAAACATCAAATGTGGATGTAAAAACGGGCCTCTAATCATCCTAATGAGACCTGTTGCCTCTCGCTGCCTGACTGTGGGGGTTGGCACCCAACCTACTGTGAAACAGTATGGGACCCTGCTGAACATTGGCAGCCCTAAATACCCTGATAAAGCCCTAAATCAAGATATAATGATGGAAGTAATAGACCATAAATATGAGGACTGATCCACTTTGTGTTAGGGAGATGATCGTACCCTATTCTGCACACAGTGGTCAGTTACCCATGGGTAGAGAATACAACAAAAGATATCTGGTGAGGACTGCTGATAGAAAAAATGGGCAATAACACTATATGAGCAAAAGATATTCAAATCCACCACAATGGGTGATCAGAGTACCCAGATATATATAACACAGTGATTACTAAACCAGGCACTCATAAGACCATCATATAGAGAAGGGATAAAAATACAAATATACTGGTTGTAGGCAAATAAGGTAAATTATAAGACCATGTCTATCCAGCTAGACCTATGGAAAGCAATAATGGAAAGATAAACAATTATGATAGTTTATCTCATTTTATATCCAGCTGTGATCATAGACATCCATAGTAAATGTGTGTTTTGTTCGCACCAATGGAGTGTTCTACTCACTAGAAAACCGCCTTCACCTGTCTTCTGCAGTTTGTGACCTGCAGGATCACTCCAGTGTATGCTGGGCAAGCTGGAAGTCACTACCTAATGTAAGTCGATGAGAGCCAGAATGAGGGCAGAACGAGGCTCTTAGACTTACACTAAGAGCTTGTGATTGTTAACTAGCTTCCGGTGAGCCAGAAGATGGTGCAGGACCGGAGTGGTGGCAGGAACAGCTGAAGACAGCGGCTAGTAAGCATAATTCTAGGGGTCAGGGAACTTACATTAGTGGCACCACTCCAGCTCTGAAATTAAAAAACACCAACAACGCTGGAGTGGTGCATTAAAACCAGGGCTGTGGAGTCGGTAAGCCAAACCTCCGACTTAATTTCCATGACACCCTCTCCATAACTCAGACTCCACAGCCCTGATTAAAACTGTCCTTGGCTTTGAGGGAACAAGTACGGAGCTCTCTAGGGAAAAATTAATTGAATTCTCGTTTCAAAAATACTACACAGGATCCCCCAATCAGTAGTAGTACCAGCCTTGCGGTGCCTTTAAAAAAGAGGTCAGACTAACCTGCTCCTACATATTTAGCAGATTTGGTCATTTCTCGGTCCTGGTGCACAAGGGCAGATCCATGAGAATTGCTCATCGAGTGCCCCACAGACCAGTGATAAATGTACTGCATAGGAAACCTCTATGTCTCTTACTGTACAGATGCTCGGTTTTTGCAGCGATTTTTTTTCTAGCCACGAAGCAGATTTCTTCCTATATCAGATGCACAAAGATCTATGCCTAGAGAAGCTGTGCTCCTCTGATCAGTTCATTTATAATTTAGGAGGGTGTCTCGGCCTCTAGTAACATCAGTGTGCTAAGTGTGAACGCTAACCACAGGATACAACATTTCTAAGAACCTGCCCACCATTACAAACCTGCTGCCCTGACACGAGCACTCGGTGACTAGTAATGTACTAATGAGTATCCTTGCTATATTAATATTCTAAAAATGCAGGGAGGAGTGAATCCATACAACTGGAACGACTGGTTCCAAGACCTGAAATACTTTTATTGGATTAAGCTATTAACCCAATCCCACAGCTCAGCGGGTTTCTATAGGACAAGAAGCTTAAAAATAAAGGCAGAGATGATAAATGGTGTAGAGGTGTTATTCCAAGACATGGCGAGGACACGTCACTATATACAAGTATGGATGGGACGGCGTGTAGGCGAGGGAGCAGTGGGCACCGGAGATGGCAGCAGCACTGCGTGCCAAGGCTTTCACAAGTCTTACAGATTTTTACTTTTAGTCATGGAGACAAGAGTTGAGCAAAAAGGCTTGCAGGGTCCACTGCTGCGGCTACGTTCATAGAGCCCTGTGAACATCCTTCACCCGTTCACATCCCTGGCACTTCTGATTAGTAGGCTGATCGTCATCGGTGTGACGCACTCCTGATTAGTAATCCTGGCAAAACATCATAAGAGGCACAGGGAATGCCAGCATATAGAAGGCAGTTCTCAGGGCTTTAGTTGGGCAGCCATGGACTACAAATGTGGCTACTAGACTAGGATTGTGCAGATCTTTTTTTGCTCAACTCTAAAACAGACCTTCTTTCGAGTTTCCTTCAGAACCTCTGATGAAATAACAGTTGCCCCCTAGTCTGCTCTTTTATGGCGTAAAACATAAAATTATGCACCCAATAATATCGCGCTCACAATGCCATCACATGACCAATTCCTGCCAATTCCGTCTCATCCAGGGCAAAATAGCCTTTGATGGCAGCACTTTGCAGGAGGAGAAAGGCGGTTATGGTTAGAAATCCCCAGAGAGCAAGGAGTTTTCATGGACTTTTACTTGAACCATTTTATGATTTAGGTATTTAACGCAAACCTTAAAGAGTAACCACATTGTTTTACATTTCAGAAATCAGTAACATACATGAATATAGATTTATCTCTAAAGGGAACCTGGCAGGAGATACCTGCTGCCCAATCCAACATGCGTCAGGCACTGGCTGTAGGACGTCCGCCATGAATGTTTGATTCTAGAAAGCTCCAGTGTTTCAGTGAAAGCACATTTTATAAGCTGGCCGATGACCGAACCACAAGGGTGACTAGTCCAACAGGCTGCTCCACGCCGCTCCTCTGGAATGACTGGTCTCCCCTGAATGTGTGTATTGTGAGAGACCCATCAGCCAATGGCAGCGGATGGGGAGAAGCTACCAGGAGGTGGTCTACAGTCCCAAGACTAGTGAATCCACACTGCAGGAAGTGGGCAGTCATGTGACAGAAAGTATGTGATTTGCATACTTACGGCCACATTCCGACTAGACATGTGTAGCCTCGCTCAATACACTTGCATTGAGTAAGGCTGCGAACGTCTCTATGGCATGTTGCCGCATGCATGCAAATCACATACTTGTGTTCACATGGCCGCCGCCGGCACCGGAGAGACATTACAGCGCGTACACTAAGGCTACGGCTAGTCAATTCTTAACCTCCAATTTACATATTAAGACCACCTTGGATTTCTCTAGAAAAACAACATTGGATGGCAGATGTCAAGGCATCATTTTATGCAACATCCAATAACCTACATGCCCATATAGACGGCTTGTCAGGGTTATCCAACTTACAAGATTCCCTTTAATATGCCATAAGTGCAAAAAATAGGGAAATCTCTTAAAGGCGCCCCATGTGTTGTGACTGCCATGGAGGGTCCGTCTTGGTACCTTAGCTGTACAGAACAGTAATAAGGTGGTGTCTGTAATGCATTTTTCTAGCATGACAGCTAAATATTTGACAGTAATCTGTTGGGGGTGTTTCTGCCGCCCTACTAAGTGACAGACCCTGTGAACGCAATTAAGCCTAAGGGCACATTGGATTATATGTTGGGGTGTCTTCTCCATTTAGGCTGTGCTATTTCCACTAACACAGCTTCCCTATAGAGAATGGAACTGCTCTTTAAATATGCATACACCTCTTAGCACATGGCTACTTTCCAGCCAGACGACAGCAGATATGTTTTATTTGCCTCAGTTCAGTCTCAACTAAACTTGGGACTTATTTTTATAGCAAAAGGGAGGACATATAGGGCAAATGTGACATTTTCCCCCCCATGCACTGGAGATATTATCGGCTCAGCTAATCAGGGTTCTCAGAAATAGCATTATCGTACATTTTCTAATGCCTTCCTGATACTACACAACAGTCTGGTTCCTTGTCATAGAGCCCTGACATATCCACTACTAAATATGCAGATAAAGCAGCAAGTATTTCATTTGTTTTCTTACTATCTACAAAACATCCTATAATGCAGAAAATCCTGGAGAGGACCAGGGATGAGAAGATGACAAGATTCTGTGACCCATCTGTGTACCCCCACCTTGGATGGAGGCAATGCATTCAATGTAAATGGAACGACCTTCAACAAAGCATGTATAAATCAGCAGGCAAATATAACAGATCTTATCAGAGAATGCAGCTTCCTTCCCTAATCACTACGCTTCCCCTACCCCCCCTCTCTAAACTCATCCACTCAGAAATACATAACTGAATATACAAAATACACAAAGATCGTGCTGAGCCTTCTAATAAGTCTCTTACTTCACCCCAGTGCTGGATTCACATCTACACTGCTTAATGTCTTCCATTCTGCTGCTCATCTGAGTGATAAGGAATGAAGAGCCGGAATCCATCTCTGTGTGCTTTGCTGTATATGGGAGAGATCATAGCAGCTAGTCTCTTCCCACCAGCTCAGAGTCAATTGCAAAGCAAAGAGTTATATAAAAAAACATGTTATCCTCTATCTACAAGTTAGGGGATAACTTGCTGATCACTATGTATCTAATCGCTGTGACCCCCAGCAATCCCTAGATCGGAGATTTACATTCTCGGCATCTGCTCCATTCATTGTCAATGGGTCTGCCAGAGAAAACAGAAACCGCACTCGACTTTCTCCGACAGACCCATCAACAAGAGAGGCATAACCTTTCATTTTAGGAATAGCTCTTTAAGAAATTGAGCCTGTAAAAGCAAAAACTGGAAAATAAAATGCAGGGTACAAGTCATATAATGGCCAGATAGTGCTATTCCTCAATTACACACGAACAAAACCTAACCTGAAGAAGTGACTTTAAAATACAGTTACCCTTTAATGTGGCTTATTGTGGCTCCTCTATGGGATAAGCATACTCTGTATGTCTATAACACAACTCCTGCCCACGAGCTGGTGGCGGCTGTAGGCGCAGTCACACTACGGACTAATGACGTATACTGGAGTACTTAGTGGTCACATTGCACCAGTTCCTGTAGAAGCTTCCATGAACGGATTCGCGTTCCAGCTGAAAGCCATGCGTGTCCGGCCTCTCCACTTTTCCTGACATGGAGTGGAAGTAATTGGGAGGTGACCTGCTTGCTAAGCAATCATTGGGCTAGGACTACCTTGCTTGCAGGACACCATACATGTGATATGTCTGAAACTTGCTGTCCTGCAATCATTCTTAGAACTGACAAAAAAACAAAGCCACAACCCAACTGCAGACCAGCCCGAAGAGTCGCAGTCACAAAAAGCGACACTGTAGTCTGTGATGGCAAAGTGACCTGCGTCTTGCAAACAGCTTTGGATTTTTTGTGACGGTTATGCCGCGTGCCACAAAGCGCCCACACTGACGATCATCACAGTGGGGACATTAGCACCGCTCACCTTACTGCCCCAGTCTTGTACTTCTCCATGCTAAAGCTGGCACTAATCTACGGCAATGCATGAAAGAGCGGTCATTGTGATGAGGACCACGGCAGGGGCTACACTAAAGTGACACACTGGCGCAGTTATCAGGGGGGCTACCCTCATTATCTATAGACAGTGCATACAGACATGGGAGGAATGTACACACTATGAAGAGCAGCAGCACATACACACTGTGTACATACACTACATAGGGCTGCAGCACATACACACTGTGTACATACACTACATAGGGCAGCAGCACATACACACTGTGTACATACACTACATAGGGCTGCAGCACATACACACTGTGTACATACACTACATAGGGCAGCAGCACATACACACTGTGTACATACACTACATAGGGCTGCAGCACATACACACTGTGTACATACACTACATAGGGCAGCAGCACATACACACTGTGTACATACACTACATAGGGCTGCAGCACATACACAGTGTATATACACTACATACGGCAGCGCACATACGCACTAGGTACATACACTATATAGGGTAGCAGCACATACACACTGTGTACATACACTACATACGGCAGCAGCACATACGCACTGTGTACATACACTACATAGGGCTGCAGCACATACACACTGTGTATATACACTATATAGGGCAGCAGCACATACACACTGTGTATATACACTACATACGGCAGCGCACATATGCACTAGGTACATACACTTCATAGGGCAGCAGCACATACACACTGTGTACATACACTACATAGGGCAGCAGCACATACATACACCATGTTCCTAATTATTATGCAAATGACATTTTTCTCGGATTTTCCTAAATGGTTGGTGCAAATGACAGTCAGTCTAATAAAAGTCATCACCCGTTAGGTTATACATCAAATTTTATTGAAGAAACCTCCCAATGATAACAGTATAATCTCCAAAATAAATAAAAACTCTGTACTGTTCCAAATTATTAGGCACAGTAGAATTTCTAAACATTTGATATGTTTTAAAGAACTGAAAATGCTAATTTGTGGAATTTGCAGCATTATGAGGCCACATTCACTGAACAAAAAAGCTATTTAACTCCAAAACCTCCTAACAGGCCAAGTTACATGTTAACATAGGAACCCTTCTTTGATATCATCTTCACCATTCTTGCATCCATAGAACTTGGGAGTTTTTGGAGAGTTTCTGCTTGTATTTCTTCGCATGAAGTCAGAATAGCCTCCCAGAGCTGCTGTTTTGATGTGAACTGCCTCCCACCCTCATAGATCTTTTACTTGATGATACTCCGAAGGTTCTCTATAGGGTTGATGTCAGGGGAAGATGGTGGCCACACCATGAGTTTATCTCCTTTTATGCCCATAGCAGCCAATGACTCAGAGGTATTCTTTGCAGCATGAGATGGTGCATTGTCATGCATGAAGATGATTTTGCTCCTGAAGGCACGTTTCTGCTTTTTATACCATGGAAGAAAGTTGTCAGTCAGAAACTCTATATATTTTGCAGAGGTCATTTTCACACCCTCAGGAACCTTAAAGGGTCCTACCAGCTGTTACCACATGCAGGGCCGCCATCAGGGCATGACGGCCGTGACTGGCGTATGGGGCCCGGTGAGCAGAGGGGGCCCGCATCGGGCCCCGTCTTATCTGCTCACCGGGCTCCTACCGGCAGCCGCAGGCTGAACCGGGCCCTTAGCGCCGACGCTGCAGCTGTTTAAAGCTATTGACGTGCGGGCGTGGGCCCGCACGTCAATAGTTAACAGCCGCGGCACCGCCAGCCAATCTGAGGCTGGCAGGCGCTGACGTCAGCCGCAGCGTGCGTGCATGTCGCCGGCGTCTGACATCATTGTCAGTCGCCGGCGAGTGCATGCACGCTGCAGCTGCGTGGAGACTTCGCCCGCCGCAGGAGCGCGGCAGGTAAGAAGAACGTCTTTTTTTTTTTTTTCTTGAGAGCGGCGATCCGGGGGCCCAGGGAAGACACAGGGGCAAAACGCTGGACAGAGATGGGGCAGAGTGCTGGGAAGAGATGGGGCAGAGTGCTGGACAGAGATGGGGCAGTGCTGGGAAGAGATGGGGCAGAGTGCTGGACAGAGATGGGGCAGAGTGCTGGACAGAGATGGGGCAGAGTGCTGGACAGAGATGGGGCAGAGTGCTGGGCAGAGTGCTGGGCAGAGATGGGGCAGAGTGCTGGACAGAGATGGGGCAGAGTGCTGGACAGAGATGGGGCAGAGTGCTGGACAGAGATGGGGCAGAGTGCTGGACAGAGATGGGGCAGAGTGCTGGACAGAGATGGGGCAGAGGGCTGGACAGAGATGGGGCAGAGCGCTGGACAGAGATGGGGCAGAGCGCTGGACAGAGATGGGGCAGAGCGCTGGACAGAGATGGGGCAGAGTGCTGGACAGAGATGGGGCAGAGTGCTGGGCAGAGGGCTGGGCAGAGATGGGGCAGAGCGCTGGACAGAGATGGGGCAGAGCGCTGGACAGAGATGGGGCAGAGTGCTGGACAGAGATGGGGCAGAGTGCTGGGCAGAGGGCTGGACAGAGATGGGGCAGAGTGCTGGACAGAGATGGGGCAGAGCGCTGGACAGAGATGGGGCAGAGTGCTGGACAGAGATGGGGCAGAGGGCTGGACAGAGATGGGGCAGAGGGCTGGACAGAGATGGGGCAGAGCGCTGGACAGAGATGGGGCAGAGCGCTGGACAGAGATGGGGCAGAGCGCTGGACAGAGATGGGGCAGAGCGCTGGACAGAGATGGGGCAGAGAGCTGGACACAGATGGGGCAGGATTGGACACAGATGGGGCAGAGTGCTGGACACAGATGGGGCAGGATTGGACACAGATGGGGCAGAGTGCTGGACACAGATGGGGCAGGATTGGACACAGATGGAGCAGAGTGCTGGACACAGATGGGGCAGAGTGCTGGACACAGATGGGGCAGAGTGCTGGACACAGATGGGGCAGAGTGCTGGACACAGATGGGGCAGAGTGCTGGACACAGATGGGGCAGGATTGGAAACAGATGGGGCAGAATGGAGACAGATGGGGCAGGATTGGAGACAGATGGGGCAGGATTGGAGACAGATGGGGCAGGATGGATACGATGGAGACAGATGGGGCAGGATGCGGAGATCATATGGGGCAGAATGGATACTCATGAGGGCAGGATGGGAGAACATATGGCTGGAGCCTGCAATGAGACACACGGGGGCTAGGATGGCGAATATTACCATAGGGGCTAATTAAGGGATATTATTATTGCAGTGATGTATTTATTTTATTTTTTGAGTATACTGTTTTAAATGGGGGGAGGTCCTGTTACTGTGCAGAGTGATACTATGTCACCTTCTTTATGTGGTGTAATGTAGAGGCTGTGAAAATTAAGTTATGTATTCTGCAAGTGGAACTCGAGATAACTGTGTTATTTCCTGCAGAGACGAGTCCTGGCTGGAAGAAATGATGGCAGTCTGTGCTGGATGAAAGATGAAGGACTTCACCTAGAGACGTCACTGGTGAGTCAGTGTTAACTATACACTGACACTATACACTGTATACTATATACAGAGCTCCTGTGTATAATGTCACCGGTGATCACTGTATTACCTGTAGACACTGCTTACTAATTACAGATCTCCTGTGTATAATGGCACTGATGGTGATAGTATTGTGGGTTTTTTTTTTTTTTATTACTGATCAGTATTGTAGTATTCAGTCACTATGTGGTGGTAATATGCGGTCTGGTCATGGTGTTGTGGTATTTGTTCCTTGTGTTTGATATTATTCGGTCACTGTGGTGGTAATATGTCATCTGGTCATAGTGCTGTGGTATTTGTTCCTTGTATGTAGTATTATAGGTCATTTTAAAAATTGAAAAATAAATAAAAATATACCTAAATTGTATTGCATATTTTAACAAATATTTAGTAGGCTACAGTACAGTAGGGCCCGGCCAAAAGCGTCAACCGTGTTCTGGTGGCGGCTTAAAAAATCTTTTGCCAAAACAAAAGCGGCCGGCTATATGTGTGATCTGGTGATGGGAACTGTTAATGTGTGATAGGTGAGAAGTGGAGATTTTCCAAGAGAGAGCGGTGGGACTGTGGACAGTTCGAGGGGTGGAGCCTGGAGGCGGGGCTGGGGTGGAGCCTGGGCGGAGTCTCAAGGGGGCCCCGAAAATTTTGCCAGTATGGGGCCCCGAAATTTCTAGTGGCAGCCCTGACCCCATGATTCGGGCCCAAAACATTACTCCTCCACCTCCTTCCTGACGTCGCAGCCTTGTTGGGATATGGTGACCATCCACCAACCATCCACTACTCCATCCATCTGGTCCATCCAGAGTTGCTCGACACTTATCAGTAAACAAGACTGTTTGAAAATTAGTCTTCCAGTATGTCTGGGCCCACTGCAACCATTTCTGCTTGTGAATAATGTTTAGGAGTGGCCGAATAGTACCGTATTTTTTGGACTACAAGATGCACTTTTTCCCCCCAAAAAAAGGGGGGGAAATGTGGGGTGCGTCTAATAGTCGCAATGCAGGCTTACCGTGGCGGCAGAGGTGCGGTGGCAGAGGTGCAGCGGCAGAGGTGCGGCGGCAGAGGTGTGGCGGCAGAGGTGTGGCGGCAGAGGAGGCGCAGTAAGCGGAGTCCCTTTCTCCGGTGAGGTGATGCAGCAGCCCGGTATGCAGCAGAGCCGGGTGAATCCTGTTGTTATCGGTGGTGGCGGCCATTTTCCCGAGGCCGCGCGTGCGCAGATGGAGCGCTCTGCTTCCCGGGGCTTCAGGAAAATGGCCGCCGCGATCTCCATCTGCGCACGCGCGGCCTCCCGCGGCCATTTTCCTGAAGCCCTGGGAAGCAGAGGGCTTCATCTGCACACGCGCGGCCTCAGGAAGATGGCCGCGCCCACCGATAACAACAGGATTCACCCGGCTCTGCTGCTTACCGGGCTGCTGAATCACCATACCGGGGAAAGGGACCCCGATTACTGCGCCTCCTCTGCCGCTGCACCTCTGCCACCGCACCTCTGCCGCCACGGTAAGCCTGCATTGCCTGCACGGTAAGCCTGGGACCCCTCTCACGCCATACCTCTCACTGCACCTCCTCATCCCAGCACCTCCTCATCCCAGCACCTCCTCATCCCAGCACCTCCTCATGCCAGCACCTCCTCATCCCAGCACCTCCTCATCCCAGCACCACCCCACCTCTGCCGACACCTTGCCTCCTGTGACCCTGCTCTGCCACCGCCAGCCCTCAGGTAAGATACTGTAAATTCGGACAATAAGACGGACCCCCATCTTATAAAAAATCTTTTTTTCTGCAATTTTCACCCCAAATTTGGGGTGCGTCTTATGGTCCGGTGCGTCTTATAGTCCGAAAAATACGGTAGGTTTATGCACCACAGCAAACCTTTGAAAGATCCATTATAGATTGCGAGCCCTCGCGGGCAGGGTCCTCTCTCCTACTGTACCAGTCGTGACTTTTATCGTTTAAGATTATTGTACTTGTTTTTATTATGCATACCCCTCCTCACATGTAAAGCACCATGAAATAAATGGGGCTATAATAATAAATGATAATAATAATCCTACACACCTTGAGGTTCGAGGGACTCCAGAGGCACCAGCAGCTTCAAATATCTGTTTGCTGGTTTGTTATGGCTTTTTAGCAGCTGCTCTTAATCCAATGAATTTGTCTGGCAGAAACCTTCCTCATTATGCCTTTATCAGCACGAACACGTCTGTGCTCAGATTCAGCCACAAATATCTTAACAGTATGATGATCATGCTTAAGTTTTCAGGAAATATCTAATGTTTTCATACCCTGACCAAGGCATTGCACTACTCAACGCTTTTCGGCAGCAGAGAGACCCTTTTTCTTTCCCATCTTACTTGAAAACTGTGGCCTGCTTAAAGGGAACCTGTCACCCCCCTCAGGCGTTTGTAACTAAAAGAGCCACCGTGTGCAGCACAAATGCTGCATTCAGACAAGGTGGCTTTTAGTTATGATGCCTGCACACGCTGAAATAAACGTTACCGGCGCCTGCGCTGTAAGTACAAAGGGCAGCACAACTGCGCACGCCCCCCAAAAAACTTAATGCGCAGGCGCCGGGGACGATAATGCTGCAAGAGAAGACGGCGCCCAGCGCGCACAGGCCCGGAGTGACAGCTGTGCTGCGTGATTAGGAAGGAAAGTCCCGCCCCTGGGACGGTTTCACAGTATGAGGGGGCACATTTTATAAACATTTATTTCATCGTGTGCAAGCATCATAACTAAAAGAGCCACCTTGTCAGAATGCAGCATTAGTGCTGCACAAGTTGGCGCTTTTAGTTACAAACGCCTGAAGGGGGTGACAGGTTCCCTTTAATAATTTGGAACATCATTTTTAAGTAGTTTTCCTTTAATTAGAATCACCTGGAAAACTAATTATCACATGTGTTTAAGACTGATTTCAGTGATCCGTTGAGCCCTGAGACACAATACCATCCATGAGTTTATTTGAAAAACAAAACAAATCTTTGACACTTAAATCCAATTTGCATAATAATTTGGAACACGGTGTACTATGTACATACACTACATAAGGCAGCAGCACATATGGACTGGGTACATACACTACATAGGGCAGCAGCACATACACACTATGTACATACACTATATAGGGCAGCAGCAAATACGCACTAGGTACATACACTACATAGAGGAACAGCAACACATACACACTATGTACAGTACATACACTACAGAGGAACAGCAGCACATACGCACTAGGTACATACACTACAGAGGAACAGCAGCACATGCACACTAGGTACATACATTACATAGCGGAACAGCAGCACATATGCACTAGATACATACACTATAGAAGGCAGCACATACACACTAGATACATACACTACATATAGCAGCAGCACATACACCAGCACTCTATAGGGCAGCAGAACATACACACTGTGTACATACACTACATAGGGAAGCAGCACATACATACTAGCTACATACACTATATAGGGAAGCAGCACATATGCACTAGCTACATACACTATATAGGGAAGCAGCACATATGCACTAGCTACATACACTATATAGGGAAGCAGCACATATGCACTAGCTACATACACTATATAGGGCAGCAGCACATATGCACTAGCTACATACACTATATAGGGCAGCAGCACATACACACTAGCTACATACACTATACAGTACAGACCAAAAGTTTGGACACACCTCATTTAAAAAAATTTCTGTATTTTCATGACTATGAAAATTGTACATTCACACTGAAGGCAGAACTATGAATTAACACATGTGGAATTATATACTTAATAAAAAAGTGTGAAACAACTGAAAATATGTCTCATATTCTAGGTTCTTCAAAGTAGGCAACTTCTGCTTTGATGACTGCTTTGCACACTCTTGGCATTCTCTTGATGAGCTTCAAGAGGTAGTCACCGGAAATGGTCTTCCAACAATCTTGAAGGAGTTGCCAGAGATGTTTAGCACTTGTTGGCCCTTTTGCCTTCACTCTGCGGTCCAGCTCACCCTAAACCATCTCGATTGGGTTTAGGTCTGGTGACTGTGGAGGCCAGGTCATCTGGAGTAGCACCCCATCACTCTCCTTCTTGGTTGAATAGCCCTTACACAGCCTGGAGGTGTGTTTGGGGTCATTGCCCTGTTGAAAAATAAATGATGGTCTAACTAAACGGAAACCGGATAGAATAGCATGCCGCTGCAAGATGCTGTGGTAGCCATGCTAGTTCAGTATGCCTTCAATTTTGAATAAATCCCCAACAGTGTCACCAGCAAAGCACCCCCACACCATCACACCTCCTCCTCCATGCTTCACGGTGGGAACCAGGCATGTAGAGTACATCCGTTCACCTTTTCTGCATCGCACAAAGACACGGTGGTTGGAACCAAAGAACTCAACTTTGGACTCCTCAGACCAAAGCACAGATTTCCATTGGTCTAATGTCCATTCCTTGTGTTCTTTAGCCCAAACAAGTCTCTTCTGCTTGTTGCCTGTCCTTAGCAGTGGTTTCCTAGCAGCTATTTTACCATGAAGGCCTGCTGCACAAAGTCTCCTCTTAACAGTTGTTGTAGAGATGTGTCTGCTGCTAGAACTCTGTGTGGCATTGACCCGGTCTCTAATCTGAGCTGCTGTTAACCTGCGATTTCTGAGGCTGGTGACTCGGATAAACTTATCCTGAGAAGCAGAGGTGACTCTTGGTCTTCCTTTCCTGGGGCGGTCCTCATGTGAGCCAGTTTCTTTGTAGCACTTGATGGTTTTTGCAACTGCACATGGGGACACTTTCAAAGTTTTCCCAATTTTTCAGACTGACTGACCTTCATTTCTTAAAGTAATGATGGCCACTCGTTTTTCTTAGCTGCTTTTTTCTTGCCATAATACAAATTCTAACAGTCTATTCAGTAGGACTATCAGCTGCGTATCCACCAGACTTCTGCACAACACAACTGATGGTCCCAACACAATTTATAAGGCAAGAAATCCCACTTATTAAACCTGACAGGGCATACCTGTGAAGTGAAAACCATTCCCGGTGACTACCTCTTGAAGCTCATCAAGAGAATGCCAAGAGTGTGCAAAGCAGTCATCAAAGCAAAAGGTGGCTACTTTGAAGAACCTAGAATGTAAGACATAATTTCACTTGTTTCACACTTTTTTGTTAAGTATATAATTCCACATGTGTTAATTCAGAGTTTTGATGCCTTCAGTGTGAATGTACAATTTTCATAGTCATAAAAATACAGAAAAATCTTTAAATGAGAAGGTGTGTCCAAACTTTTGGTCTGTACTGTATAGGGCAGCAGCACATAAGCACTGGGTACATACATTACAAAGGGCAGCAGCACATATGCACTGGGTACATACACTACATAGGGCAGAAGCACATACGCACTGGGTACATACACTACATAGCGCAGCAGCACATACGCACTAGGTACATACATTACATAGGGCAGCAGCACATACGCACTAGGTACATACACTATAAAAGGCAGCAGCACATACACACGATGTACATTCACTACATAGGGCAGCAGCACACACTAGGCACATACACTACATAGAGCAGCAACACATACACACTAGGCACATACATTACAAAGAGCAGCAGCACATACATACTAGATACATACACTACATAGAGCAGCAGCACATACACTGTGTACATACACTACATAGGGCAGCAGGACATACACACTAGCTACATACACTATATAGGGCAGCAGCACATACACTCTAGCTACATACACTATATAGGGAAGCAGCACATACGCACTAGCTACACACACTACATAGGGCAGCAGCACATACACACTAGCTACATACACTATATAGGGCAGCAGCACATACACACTGTGTACATACACTATATAGGGCAGCAGCACATACACTATATAGGGCACATACAGCCTATACACCAGCACTCTATAGGGCAGCAGTACACACTGTGTACATACACTACATAGGGCAGCAGAACATACACACTAGCTACATACACTACATAGGGCAGCAGCATATACACACTAGCTACATACACTAAATAGGGCA
This sequence comes from Ranitomeya imitator, assembly GCF_032444005.1. NCBI lineage: Eukaryota > Metazoa > Chordata > Amphibia > Anura > Dendrobatidae > Ranitomeya > Ranitomeya imitator. Next base: position 330,155,986 of record NC_091285.1, on the reverse strand, counting down.
GCAGCACATACATACTAGCTACATACACTAAATAGGGAAGCAGCACATACATACTAGCTACATACACTATACAGGGAAGCAGCACATACGCACTAGCTACATACACTATATAGGGCAGCAGCACATACACACTAGCTACATACACTATATAGGGCAGCAGCACATACACACTGTGTACATACACTATATAGGGCAGCAGCACATACACACTGTACATACACTACATAGGGCAGCAGCACATACACACTGTGTACATACACTACATAGGGCAGCAGCACATACACACTAGCTACATACACTATACAGGGAAGCAGCACATACGCACTAGCTACATACACTATATAGGGCAGCAGCACATACACACTGTGTACATACACTATATAGGGCAGCAGCACATACACACTGTGTACATACACTATATAAGGCAGCAGCACATACACACTGTGTACATACACTACATAGGGCAGCAGCACATACACACTAGCTACATACACTATACAGGGAAGCAGCACATACGCACTAGCTACATACACTATATAGGGCAGCAGCACATACACACTGTGTACATACACTATATAGGGCAGCAGCATATACACACTGTGTACATACACTATATAGGGCAGCAGCACATACACACTGTGTACATACACTATATAGGGCAGCAGCACATACACACTGTGTACATACACTCTATAGGGCAGCAGCACATACACACTGTGTACATACACTATATAGGGCAGCAGCACATACACACTGTGTACATACACTATATAGGGCAGCAGCACATACACACTGTGTACATACACTCTATAGGGCAGCAGCACATACACACTGTGTACATACACTATATAGGGCAGCAGCACATACACACTGTGTACATACACTATATAGGGCAGCAGCACATACACACTGTGTACATACACTATATAGGGCAGCAGCACATACACACTGTGTACATACACTATATAGGGCAGCAGCACATACACACTGTGTACATACACTATATAGGGCAGCAGCACATACACACTGTGTACTTACACTATATAGGGCAGCAGCACATACACACCGTGTACATACACTATATAGGGCAGCAGCACATACACTATATAGGGCACATACAGCCTATACACCAGCACTCTATAGGGCACCTGGCACCTATAGGCACAGCACCACCATATACTGCGGTGTTCCCAGCCTCGGACACAGGGGCCCGGGAAGGAGGGAAGCACTTGTTCCTGGCCCATTCACCTACCAGACCGAGCCGTAGGCCCCGGAGCCTACAGGGGTGAGATGCTGATACCGCTCCGGTACCTCCCATACCGTCTTGTTTAGCTCTTGCCGGTAAAATCCGCCGCGGCTGCTCATTTTGTGGAACCGGCAGACACAGCTCTGGCTGCCCGGGAGGAAGGAGGCGGGAGGAGGCGGAAGGAGGAGCGGTCTGGGCGGGTGGGGGAGGAGAGAGGACTTCGAGAGGCACCATAGTGGGAAGCACCTCCATGCCACACACCGTGTACCAGCAGCTGTCCAGGAACTCGGAGCCGCCATCATCACTACCACAGACCGTAGGCTCAGGACATGTTCAGCAGCAGCTGCCTCCTAATACACAATGTACAGAGATGGAGGGGGAATTCATGTGGACAGATGGTGGCACACATGCAAGTTGTGTCATAACCTCTAATTGTTGTCAAGGGGTCAAAAGTGACTGACATGAGTGCCCGCAGCCCACGGGACCTTTCCGTGGCGACCTCCCGCTGCAGAAAAGTGGTATGTTTAGTTACGGATATGGTGCAACTAAATTCTCGCTTTGTACATTACAAATCCGCGTGTATATAAAATACACGCTCTGCAACCCAGAGGATACACACTATACAACCCTGCGGATATATGCTGTGCAACCCTGCGGATATATGCTCTGCAGCCCTGCGGATATGCGCTCTGCAACCCTGCGGATATATGGGAATCCTTTTATTACAGTGGTGTTGCCTTCCTTTCGGGGAGGGTGATGCCATGCCTAGAAGAGGGGAGGATCCCTTTAACAGGTGGCATATACATTCAACACGTTCTGACTCCAGGCCAGAAGGGGGAGCTCCAGACCCGATTTCAGGGGAGCTTCCCTAGATATTTATTCTGGCTTGGAGGAGGAGTTAGTGTGAGACAGTGAAGGAGAGAGGAATGGCAGCAGGAAGCCGGAGCCGTGCAGACAGGTGGTTCTGCGGCTCCAGGCCAGAGTGGAGGAGTCAGACAGCGTGGTGTCTGTTGCACGTGTGAGAGGAAGAAAAGCACAGGAGAAGTTAGGAGCTGGAGGGGAGCTGCGACTGGGCTTCTTCCACGCTGAAGCGCAGGAACTGGACACCGGGAGTCCGAGGCTGTGTGGGACTGTATGCCTCACAGCAGAAATCGGAGGGCAGAAGACTTCAGGTCGTCTGTCCACACCCGAAGGTACAGCAACCTACAGAGCCCGGAGTCATGATAGAGACACCTGTAAAAAGGCTCGCGTTGCCTACCATGTGGGTATTGTCTTAGGACAGAGAGAGAGGACCTTGTGAGGAGCCATAGGCAGCAAGGGACTCGCCTTACAGCGCAGGAAGGAAGGCTTCAAACCTCACCTGAAAGAGGGATCCATAAGCGCTTCCAGGCCGACCGGACCTCACCAACACCTGTTACCGGTACCCAGGAGTGTGGCCGTAAACTACCAGTAACAGGTAAAGAGACTGCAACCTTGTGTTCTCTGATTCTTTCTGGCACCACACCATCTTTGCCTACTACACCTGGGGACCCAGCTTCACCTGTGGGATGCCATACCATCCTTGCTGCAGTGCCATCACCCCCAGAGGACCTGTTTAAGCTGCGTCGGTCATCCCTGACCAAATTGTTGTGAATTCTGTGGCTGAATTCACTCCTGTGGTCACAAGTGGTATTGCAGTCTCTGGGCTTCCTCCCTCAGGTGTTTTGGTGAGCTCGTTGGCTGCCTTGCTATTTAACTCCACCTGAGTCTGTCTTCCTTGCTCCTTGTCAATGTTCCAGTGTTGGATCTGAGCTACTGCATCTTTCCTGTGGCCTGCTGCTCTGCTAGATAAGTGTTACTTTGTTTTTGTTTCCGTTTTTCTGTCCAGCTGTGCTATTCTCTTTTGCTGGAAGCTCTGAGACGCAAAGGGTGCACCGCCGTGCCGTTAGTTCGGCACGGTGGGTCTTTTTGCCCCCTTTTGCGTGGTTCTGCTTTAGGGTTTTTTGTAGACTGCATAGTTCTCTTTGCTATCCTCGCTCTGTCTAGAATATCGGGCCTCACTTTGCTGAATCTATTTCATTCCTACGTTTTGTCTTTTCATCTTGCTAACAGTCATTATATGTGGGGGGCTGCCTATTCCTTTGGGGTATTTCTCTGAGGCAAGTCAGGCTTATATTTCTATCTTCAGGCTAGTCAGCTCCTCAGGCAGTGCCGAGTTGCATAGGTAGTGTCAGGCGCAATCCACTGCTGCTTTTAGTTGTGTGAGGATAGGTTCAGGTATTGCAGTCTGCAGAGATTCCACGTCTCAGAGCTTGTTCTATTGTTTTTGGGTTATTGCCATATCACTGTATGTGCGCTGATTACTGCACACTGTGTTGCCTGATAGCACAGCATAACACCAAATACCACAGGTGGCGTCACAAACATTCTTATTCCTAAAACCCCTTTAAGTCCTTTTCCTTTAATTTGGATGCACAGGGCTACGGACCGGGTCGCTGCCACTGTGACTTCCCCTTTAATGACCAACGGACCCAGTACCGAGTATCCCATAAGCCCTGGCAGGTGCTCCATATGCTCTGCAGCCCTACGGATATACGCTCTGCAACCCTGCGGATACACGCTATGCAACCCTGCAGATATGCGCTCTGCAACCCTGCACATACGCGCTCTGCAACCCTGCAGATATATGCTCTGCAGCCCTGCGGATACGCGCTCTGCAGCCCTCCGGATATATGCTCTGCAGCCCTGCGGATATTCTCTGCAATCGTGCGGATATATGCTCTGCATCTGCAACCCTGCAGATATATGCTCTGCATCTGCAACCCTACGGATAAATGCTCTGCAACCTTGCGGATACATGCTATGCAACCCTGCGGATATATGCTCTGCATCGCTGCGAATATATGCTCTGCAACCCTGCGGATACACTCTGCATCTGCAGCCCTGCGGATATATGCTCTGCAACCCTGTGGATACACGTTATGCAATCTTGCGGATATGTGCTCTGCAACCCTGTGGATATATGCTCTGCATCTACAACCCTGCAGATATATGCTCTGCAGCCCTGCGGATATATGCTCTGCATCTGCAACCCTGCAGTCTGCAGATATATGCTCTGCAGCCCTGCGGATATATGCTCTGCATCTGCAACCCTGCAGATATATGCTCAGCAGCCCTGTGGATATGCTCTGCACCTGTAACCCTGCAGATATGCTCTGCATCTGCAGCCCTGTGGATATATGCTCTGCATCCTGCGGATATGCGTTATGCAACCATGCAGATATGTGCTCTGCAACCTTGTGGATATATGCTCTGCAGCTCTGTGGATATGTGCTCTGCAACCCTTCAGATATATGCTATACAGCTCTGCGGATATGCGTTCTGCAGCCCTGCGTATATATGCTCTGCATTTGCAGCCCTGCAGATATATGCTCAGCAGCTCTACAAGCTCTGCATCTGTCGATATGCTCTGCAGCCCTGCGGATACGCTTTGCATCTGTGGATCAGCTCTGCAGCCCTGGTGATACGCTCTGCATCTGTGGATCTGCTCTGCAGCCCTGCGAATACGCTCTGCATCTGTGGATATGCTCTGCAGCCCTGCGGATGCGCTCTGCATCTGTGGATATGCTCTGCAGGCCTGCGGATATGCTCTTCATGTGTGGATATGCTCTGCAGCCCTGCAGATATGCTCTGCATGTTTGGTTATGCTCTGCAGCCCTGCGGATACGCTCTGCATGTTTGGTTATGCTCTGCAGCTCTGCAGCCCTGCAGATATGCTCTGCATCTGTGGATATGCTCTGCAGCCCTGCAGATATGCTCTGCAACCCTGCGGATACGCTCTGCATCTGTGGATATGCTCTGCAATCCTGCGGATACGCTCTGCATCTGTGGATATGCTCTGCAACCCTGCGGATATGCCCTGCATCTCTGGCTATGCTCTGTAACCCTGCGGATACCCTCTGCATCTGTGGATATGCTCTGCCGCCATGTGCTACATGTGCCAGAGATTTTCTCTGCTTCACAATCCGCTACACTTTCAAAAAGGTCCATGATAACTCACACAAATAACGTCACTTTAGTTTTTTTTCCCATCATTTTTAAAACCTTGTTATCAAAAACCTCAATGAGTAAACAGCAGCATAGAAGTTTATTCAAAATTTTTGAAACTTTTTTTAATTATTCATGCAAATTTTGGAACAGGATTCACGCTATAGCCACATAAAACCCTAATTCCATGAACACACCCTTACCATTACTAGTACTAAGAATTGGTATCTTAATTGCCTTAGTTCCTATTTTGTAAACATTATATAATTTTATCTATTAAAATATAGCCTGCTCAATCAGTATTCAGCAGCGCTGATTTGTTAGCTTCAGTGCAGAACTATTTAATGCATGACACCCTTTGGAGCACTTGTATCCTCTATGGCAGGGGTCTCAAACTCGGCTGGGTATGTGAGCTGCACATAGAAAAAATTTGAATTTGTGGGGCCGAATTCTTTGAAAGACAAAGTGACATTTTTATGTCGGCAACACTATTTCAGTAGAAAGTGAGCCATTGCCATTGGGCGCACATTCAAATGAAATGTATTGCCACGCAGAGACTCTCTGTACAGTAGTACCAAAGCAAGCCGCCAGCCAATCAGAGGCCAGCAGCTGACATCTACATGCTGGCGCATGGCAGCAGAGGCGTATCTAGGTTTTCAGGCACCCGAATTCAGCTTTGCGCCCCCCTCATCCCCATAAGCCCAAATGGGATGTGTATACGGCGCCCCAGGGTCCTGGTCATCGCAGTGGTATTGCTTTCCTCTCGGGGAGAGTGATGCTACGTTTGGAGGCAATGAAGGATAACTGCAACATGTTCACACTCCAGACCAGAAGGGGGAGCTCTAAGCCTCTTTTAGGTGAACTCCCCATATAAGAATATCCTGATCTGGAGAGAAAGGGTTCAGTTCCTATCAGAAAGACAGAGGGAAAGGAAGCAGAGGAGCCGTGTAGCCTGAAGTGCTACAGCTCCTGGGAAGAGACATTCAGAAGGCAGAACTGTATTGCAGCGAGCGTGAAGGAAGTCAGAGCAAAGGAGATGATACCAGAAGGGCTCCAGCCCTGCACAGGCTGCCTCCTTCTGAGGCGCAGAATCCCAGTAGTCGGAACACCGAGGGAGTAAGGACCTTTATGCTTTACTCCAGAGACCGGCAGGACAGTTAATTGCAAGTTACCTGTCCGCACTTACACGCAGGAGGCACGGTGGCACCTACAGAGCCGGGTTATCTAAGAGACCCTTATGTGAAGCCATAGGCAGTAAGGGACTACACCACTACGGCACAAGGGAAGGCTTTTGATTTCCACCTGGACAAGGGGACTCTGGACTTGCCTCCAGACCGGCTGGACTCTGCCTGCCCTGTGATCTGGTGCCCTGGACTGTGGATGCTGAAGTCGTCAGTAAAGGTAAAGAGACTGCAACCTTGTGTCCTCGTTCTTCTCTGTGCCTCTCACTATCCACCATCTACACACTGGGAAGCCCTGGGGACATACTTCACCTGTGGGAAGGTATACCATCTAGCAGCCATAACATCACCCCAGCGGACCCCTTAAAGCAGCGTCGGTCACCCTGACCGAATACCACAGGTGACGTCACGAACACAAACTTTATCCCTTTTAAAGACCTTTTCCTTTTACACAGACGTCCCAGGGCCACGGACCGAGTCAGCCACCGTGACATCCCCCTGTGAACTGCAGGACTTGATACCGAGTACCCCACTGCCCTTGGGGGGCGATCCAACTTTAGCGTCACGAACAGGATCTACTAAACCCCGTAAATCGGGTCATGTGCGCCTAAAAGAACTGTGCCTGAACCATACTTTATTGTGGGACTGTTCACTGTAAAAAACTGCCAAAAACTGCCGCCGTTGCCGAGCCATGTGGAGCGCGAGGGGGAGGAGACATACCTTCATGGGCGGAGCTAGCCAAAAAGAGCGCGAAGCAGGAAGAGCAGATGCCGCGCTGCTGCCCGGAATGCTGCAAGTGAAGACGTCGTACAGCGGAGCCGCAAGAGGAGACGCCAGTTTCTATCAGGTTAGCGAGGGGAAAGAGCCATGTCTAATTCGGGAGGGGAGTTGGTGGCGGTCGCAGCTGCAGACCTAATAGCACCCCCAGGCCCCGCGGCAGACGTGCCCGCAGGCCCAGTGATGCCCCAAGCCCCGCAGAGAACGCAGCCGCAGTCCCCTCACCGTCAGTCGAGGCCGCAGCTCCCATAGGCCGGCCAGACATAGTTACAGCGGCCATCATGCCGCTGTCCATGCCATACATACCTGGAGCAGCCTGGCTCCCACAATATTCGGGAGAATCGCTCACATTAGATGACTTTAAAGAAATACTCTGTAGCCTGTTTGAAGTTTATCCCTTGACAGAACATCAGAAGATTAACATTTTAACTGGCCAACTGTCCGGAGCGGCCCTGAGGGAGGTGAAATCCTGACCAGTGGTAGATAAAAGGACTGTGCAACAGATGTTTGCTAAGCTTAAAGTTACTTTTGACACCTGCACCGCTGCAGAGATAAAAATTAAGTTCTTCGGGTGTAAACAAAAAGCCCAAGACCGTATACGGGATTATGCTCTTAACTAGATGGTGGCCCGATTCTAATGCATCGGGTATTCTAGAATATGCATGTCCACGTAGTATATTGCACAGCCCACGTAGTACATTGCCCAGCCATGTAGTATATTGCCCAGCCACGTAGTATATTGCCCTGTCACGTAGTATATTGCCCAGCCACGTAGTATATTGCCCAGCCACGTAGTATATTGCCCAGTCACATAGTATATTGCCCAGCCACGTAGTATATTGCCCAGCCACGTAGTATATTGCCCAGTCAGGTAGTATATTGTCCAGCCACGTAGTATATTGACCAGCCACGTAGTATATTGCCCAGCCATGTAGTATATTGCCCAGCCACGTAGTATATTGCCCAGACACGTAGTATATTGCCCAGTGACATAGTATATTGCCCAGACATGTAGTATATTGCCCAGCCCAGTGACGTAGTATATTGCCCAGCGACATAGTATATTGCCCAGTTACGTACTATATTGCCCAGTTACGTAGTATATTGCCTTGTGACGTAGTATATTGCCCAGTGACGTAGTATATTGCCCAGTGACGTAGTATACAGCACAGAGCCACGTAGTATATTGCCAAGTTACGTAGTATATTGCCCAGTGACGTAGTATATTGCACAGCGACGTAGTATACAGCACAGAGCCACGTAGTATATTTCCCAGTTATGTAATATATTGCACAGCGACGTAGTATACAGCACAGAGCCACGTAGTATATTGGCCAGTTACGTAGTATATTGCCCAGTGATGTAGTATACAGCACAGAGCCACGTAGTATATTGGCCAGTTACGTAGTATATTGCACAGCGACATAGTATATTGCACAGCGACATATTATATTGCACAGCGACGTAGTATATTGCCAATTGACGTAGTATAAAACACAGAGCCACGTAGTATATTGCCAAGTTACGTAGTATATTGCCCAGATACGTAGTATATGCACAGCGACGTAGTATACAGCACAGAGCCACGTAGTATATTGCCCAGTTACGTAGTATGTTGCCCAGTGACGTAGTATACAGCACAGAGCCACGTAGTATATTGGCCAGTCACGTAGTATATTGCCCAGTGACGTAATATATTTCCCAGTGACGTAGTATACTTCCCAGTGACGTAGTATACAGCACAGAGTCACGTAGTATATTGGCCAGTCATGTAGTATATTGCCCAGCTACGTAGTATATTGCCCAGCCAGGTTTGTCACAGGTTAAAAAATAAACATATACTCACCTTTCCGAGGGAGCTCTTGTAGTCCACAGCAGCTTCCGGTTCCAGGGTTGGTATCAGCGCAGGACCTGTGATGACGTCGCGGTCACATGACCGTGACATCATGGCAGGTCTTTGTAGCGCAGGCACGTTGGGCCTGTGATGACGTCGCGGTCACATGACCATGACGTCATAGCAGGTCCTTCTGCCACCGGAACCTGCAACGGAGGATGGCAGCCGGCGCGATTGGCAACGGAGGGTGAGTATAGCAGGTTTTTTTTAATTATTTTTAACATTACATTTTTTACTATTGATGCCGCATAGGCAGCGTCAATAGTAAAAAGTTGGGAACACACAGGGTTAATAGCGGCGGTAACGGAGTGCGTTACCCGCGGCATAACGCGGTCCATTACCGCCGGCATTAACCCTGTGTTAGCGGTGACCGGAGGGGAGTATGCGGGCGACAGGCACTGACTGCGGGGAGTAATGAGTGGCCATTTTCTTCCGGACTGTGGCCGTCGCTGATTAGTCGCGGCAGCCATGACAGGCAGCTGGCGAGACCAATCAGCGAATGAATAACCGTGACAGACAGACAGAAGGACAGACGGAAGTAACCCTTAGACAATTATATAGTAGATTTGCAAGAGGCACTTCGGGCTGTTAATCAAGTAGACCCTAACAGCATACAGGATGCAGATAAACTTTTGAAAGATCAGTTCATTGAGGGGCTCCTGTCCCCCACCCACAGGGCACAATTACGTATCCTGGCTTTGCAGGACCCTAACCTAGACTTTGCGCAATATAAGGACAACACCATCTGGGTGTTGCACGAATCTCCAACCAGCCGTGCAATACTTCCTAGGCGTCCAGCCCTCACGTACCACCAGGAGGTGGCACCATATCCTCAAGTCTCTGCTGAGGCCGATGCCCAGGTACTCGATGATGATTCTCCCGCAGGACTACGCCTCCAGATGCAGGAGCTGACTAAGAACTTTGCTGCATTAGCCCGGACCGTGCAGTCCCTACAGGAGACCCCCAAGGTGAAGATCAAGCTGGCTTTCAGACCGGAGGATGTTCCCTGGCGATGACAGAAGAGGATCCCGTCGACCAGAGGAAGAGACGACGATCGCTATCATCAGGACGGGCGACCCATCTGCCACCGCTGCAATAAGGCAGGCCACATTGCAAGGTACTATCATTTAAACGGGCAACCCCTGGGGCAGAGGGCCAATCCCCAGGAGGACGACAAGGCCCAAACAACTAGTGAGCCAAATACGTGGGAGGACGACCTGTTCTCCCCATTGTGATCGACGGCATCCCCATGAACGCTTTGTTGGACACTGGTTCTCAGGTGACAACTGTGCCTTACATTCTATATAAAAATTATTGGGCTGACACAGACAATACTCGTGGCCCGGATGATGATTTCACCATAGTAGCCAGTAACGGTCAGCCATTACCACAAGTGGGTTACAAAGAGGTCACCATTAAGGTGGGGCGGGTAGAATTGATGGCCCAAGGAATGGTGACTGTTGATATTGACCGACGTGAACGTAACCCCATGATGACCATTGGTACTAATGTCATAGATAATTGTCTTGCAGAGGTTATTGTCTTATTACAACAGGTGGCCTAAACTGCTGGTTCCAGTGAGCAACGTGTTTTGCAGAAAGAAATCAGAGCTCTGGTACAGAGACAGCAGGTAGAACTATCTGGTGGAGAAATTGGCCATGCCACAGTGAGTGATTCAATCCCCATCGCAATACCCCCCATGAGTGAAATGTTAATATGGTGTCAGGCAGCAATAGGCCTCAGAGGTAAAGACTACCAGGCCCTGGTAGATCCTGTGTATTCAGATAGGCCCACAATCCTGACAGCCAGAGGGGTGGTTGAAGTCCGCAAGGGGAGGGTGCCAGTACGTGTCCTTAACTGTGGAGAGAAAGAGGTCCACCTAACCAAATATGCCACAATTGCCAAACTGTTTACTGTTGATAATAATGTAATACAGGCCACAGAACCCTTGGTCCCGTCCAACCAGGCGGAGGACAGGGGCTCTGCAGTACCAATGGAAGATTGGTGTCAGAAATTACACGTGGGCACTGACTCTACATCATCACACCAAAAACAAGTGCTTACAGGGTGGTCCATGAGTATGAGAGAGTATTCCGCAAACACCCACTAGATTTTGGGCATGTAAAAGGAATTCAACATCATATCCCCACGGGAGATCATCCGCCCATTAAAGAGAGATACCGTCCTGTACCTCCAGCTCATCAGTGTGCCAAAGACATGTTAGGAGAGATGAAGGAGGCTGGGATAATCATAGATGGGTGTAGCCCCTGGGCAGCTCCCTTAGTCCTCGTCAGGAAAAAGGACGGCACAATGAGAATGTGTGTTGATTATAGGCAGATAAATCGCATTACACACAAGGATGCATACCCTTTGCCTAGAATAGAAGAGTCATTAGCTGCTTTAAAATCTGCTAACTACTTCTCCACCTTGGATCTCACCAGTGGGTACTGGCAGGTTCCCGTAGCAGAGGCGGACAAGGAAAAGATAGCTTTCACCACACCCATGGGTCTCTGTGAATTCAACTACATGCCGTTCGGACTGTGCAACACCCCAGGAACGTTTCAGAGGATGATAGAGTGCTGTCTTGGACAAAAGAATTTTGAAACCATCTTGCTGTATCTGGACGATGTCATCGTCTTCTCCAAGACTTATGAGGATCATCTGGAGCACCTGGCCGAGGTGTTCGAAGCTCTGTCTAGCTTTGGTCTGAAGGTAAAGCCGTCCAAATGCCATCTTTTAAAGCCCAGAGTGCAGTACCTGGGCCATGTGGTGAGCACCGAAGGAGTGGCCCCAGACCTTGACAAGGTCACTGTGATCAGAGACTGGCCGAAGCCCAGCAACCTCCATGAAGTCCGGCAGTTCCTCGGGTTGGTAAGTTACTACCGAAGATTTATCAAAGACTTCACCAAGAAAGCCGCGCCACTACAAGACCTGTTAGTGGGCCAATCCAAGGAAACCAAGGGTAAGAATACCCCATTTGACTGGGATGACGGACTGGAGAGATCCTTCACTGTTTTGAACTTGGCTCTGACAGGAGATGAGGTACTGGCTTACCCTGAATATGACCAACCGTTTGTGCTGTACACGGATGCCAGCAACATGGGACTAGGAGCCGTGTTGTCCCAGGTCCAGAAACACAAATAAAGGATTATCGCCTACGCCAGCAGGAAACTTCGCCCCACTGAAAGGAACCCTGAAAACTACAGTTCCTTTAAGCTGGAGTTCATCGCCATTGTCTGGGCAGTGACGGAGATATTCAAGCACTGCCTGGCCTCGGCAACATTCACCGTCTTCACGGATAACAATCCGCTGACCCACTAGGACACAGCAAAACTTGGTGCCCTGGAGCAATGGTGGATGGCCCAGTTGTCCAATTAGGATTTCATCATCAAGTACCACGCAGGGCACAAGAATGCTAATGCCGATGCATTGTCCAGAATGCCCAACTTGCCAGAGATGGGAGAAGATTCAGAAACACTCCAAGAAATAGAATTGCCAGCTTTCCATCGTGCCAAGGCAACTCAGTATTCTCATCATGTGAGGAATAGGCACAGAAACAAGCCAGAAGCCGCGCTGAATCCCCTGCCCCACCATGGATGGGCAGAGACCCAGGACAGTGACCCCGCAGTCAGTCTGGTGAAAGAACTCCTGACGCAGGCAGGTTCACACCCTGGTCCAGATGATCCACAAGAGACTCAACAACTGTGGAAGGAGAAAGGCAAATTATTTATCTACGATGGTAAGCTGTGCCGGAGAAACATTGACCCACGCACTCATGAGTTAGTTTGGCAGATAGTGGTCCCAAGACAAGATGTGTCAATGGTTCTGGAAGCGTACCACGATGGAGCAGGACACTTCAGATGGAAGAAGTTGGAGGTCCTGTTACGAGGAAGATTCTACTGGGTTGGCATGAGAAAAGCCATCGAAAAGTGGTTCAGAGAGTGTGGCCCATGTAGCCTGCGCAGGAAGGACCGTGACAGCCAGAGGGCTCCCCCACAGCCCATAGTCACCAAACAGCCACTTGAACTGGTGGTTTTAGACCACGTGAAGCTGATGCCCAGCCCGATCAGGCTATGTTTATCCTCTGACCATCGTGGATCACTACTCCAGATTCCAGGTAGTTGTACCTGTCAAGGATCTGATGGCAAGAACAGCAGCCAAGACCTTCCAACAGCACTTCTGTAGACCACATGGATATCCTGAGAAGGTACTTACTGATCAAGGACCAGCCTTTGAAGCAGAAGTGTTTCAAGAATCCTGCAACCTGTATGGATGCAAAAAGATCAGAACAACACTGTACCACCCACAAACCAACGGAATGTATGAGATGATGAACCAAGTAGTGATTGACCTACTGAAAACCTTGCCTATACAGGAAAGGAACTTATGGCCAGAAAAGTTGCCAGACTTGGTAGATTTGTACAACCACATTCCAGTGAATTCCACCAACTGTACTCCGGCATACCTGATGAGAGGAAGATCCAACAAACTACCTGTTGATCTAGACATGGGAGTCCTAACCCCAGAATATACCTCATCTGATGCAGATTGGGATACAGAAAGACTACAAAGGTACCTCCAAGTACAAGAGTGTGTAGAAAGAAGTCTATCTCAAGCCAGACAAAACCAAGAGCGAGACTATAACCAACGTGCTCCTGCAATTCCCTTGTCACCAATTGAACAAATGTTAAAGCGTAAAAGGAGAATGCACAAACTTGATGATCAGTGGGAAGCAGAAGCATATACCATCTTACCGTCCAACTTTGACAATACTAAAGTCTGTCTTGTCAGCAAAGATGGAAGAGAAACTTCAACTGCAGTATCCAGAGACCATCTCAAGAAATGCCCTGATAAACTGAGGAACAAAGAAACAGATCCAGGCACATCTCCACCCGTGGAAACAGAAGAAAAGAAGATTCACACTGTTCTTGGAGATTTTCCCCAGTCTTGGACTCAAGTACACCAGGCCATAGTGATACCTGTCTTGACGTTTCCCCAGCTGGAAATACCAGAACAAAATGTGATTCCAGACCATCCTGAACCAGAAGAGACTGCACCAACAGGTTCAAGCTGCAAATGTCACCCCAGCAGTGGAACCAGAAAATCCACCCTCTGCTATAGGTGAATCTGTCAGACCCATGGTGAATCTAAGAAGATGCAGACTCTTGCCCAGTTTACCTACACAATGCAGGCCTACAGATAGTACACACACTAGTGGGTCCACTACAGAAACAGCAGATATGTTAGATCAGGAACTGCGCAGGTCTACTCGTAGTACCAAAGGTCAAATCCCAGCTCGTTACATGGATTGAAAATGTCAATAATTGCTGTTACATGTTTGAATTGCTTGCTTATCTTTGTTACAGGTTTAAAAATGGACATTGCGGTAATTGACAATGCTTACCCAAAGACTTTTCTTGTAAATAGTTTGGCACCTCCAAGGTGCACCCTGGTTCTGCCCACTTTGCCGGCATGGGTAGAACCTTGTTTGCTTCATCTGACAAAAGACAATAACAGATGTACTTTTATAAACTTGTTTTTGCAACGTTCAAGTGTGCTCACCTCCCATAAAGGGAAGCATCAGTTTATATTACTGTAATTTTTTTATAGCATTTCAAAAACTTATATGTCTTTTGCTAACCTGTAACTGTTGTTTTTCTTTTTTCAGTCCGGGAGTACTGGATTTAATGGGGGGAAGTGCGGCGCCCCAGGGTCCTGGTCATCACAGTGGTATTGCTTTCCTCTTGGGGAGAGTGATGCTACATTTGGAGGTAATGAAGGATAACTGGATCCAGGTAGCACAATGCATGCAACATGTTCACACTCCAGACCAGAAGGGCGAGCTCTAAACCTGCTTTAGGTGAACTCCCCTATAAGAATATCCTGATCTGGAGGGACAGGGTTCAGTTCCTGTCAGAAAGACAGAGGGAAAGGAAGCAGAGGATCCGTGTAGCCTGAAGTGCTACAGCTCCTGGGAAGAGACATTCAGAAGGCAGAACTGTATTGCAGTGAGCGTGAAGGAAGTCAGAGCAAAGAAGAGGATACCAGAAGGGGACCAGCCCTGCACAGGCTGCCTCCTTCTGAGGCACAGAATCCCGGTAGCCGGAACACCGAGGGATTAAGCACCTTTATGCTTTACTCCAGAGACCGGCAGGACAGTTAGTTGCAAGTTACCTGTCCGCACCTAAACCCAGGAGGCATGGTGGCACCCCTCAGAGGCCGGGGCATGCTAGAGTCCCTATAAACAGCCTCAAGCCACCATTCATACGGGTATTGTCCTATCCAACTACTGGGGACAGAGAGAGAGACACCACATCTGTGAGAGCCTTATGTGAAGCCATAGACAGTAAGGGGCTACACCACTACAGCGCAAGGGAAGGCTATTGATTTCCACCTGGACAAGGGGACTCTGGACTTGCCTCCAAACCGGCCGGACTCTGCCTGCCCTGTGATCTGGTGCCCTGGACTGTGGATGCTGAATTCTTCAGTAAAGATAAAGAGACTGCAACCTTGTGTCCTCGTTCTTCTCTGCGCCTCTCACCATCCACCATCTACACACTGGGAAGCCCTGGGGACATACTTCACCTGTGGGAAGGTATACCATCTAGCTGTCATAACATCACCCCAGCGGACCCCTTAAAGCAGCGTCGGTCACCCTGACCAAATACCACAGGTGGCATCACGAACACAAACTTTATCCCTTTTAAAGACCTTTCCCTTTTACACGGACGTTCCAGGGCCACGGACCGCGTCAACCATCGTGACATCCCCCTGTGAACCGCAGGACCCGGTACCGAGTACCCACTGCCCTTGGTGGGCTATCCATGTACAATTAGTCACGTGTCGACTAGCTGCTCTTCCTAATCCAATATTCATTGAAAAACAGAGAAGCAGGAAGAAAATCTCGTGGTCACGTGACCGTAAGGCCGGAGTCACTAAGGCTACGTTCACATTAGCGTCGCGTCGCTGTTGCGTCGGCGACGCAGCGGCGACGCGCCCCTATGTTTAACATAGGGGACGCGTGCGTCTTTTTGCACGCGTTTTCCGACACGTGCGTCGTTTTAGACGCTAGCGTCGGACGCAAGAAAACGCTACAAGTTGCATTTTTCTTGCGTCCGATTTCGTCAAAAAACAACGCATGCGTCGCAAACGTTTTTCCGTGCGTCACCGCTGCATCGCCGACGCAACAGCGACGCGACGCTAATGTGAACGTAGCCTAAACGTATAAAATAATCGGTCCGAGTCTCCCTGCTGAGAGTCGCACGAGTGTCATGTGAGTACAATCCAATTTCTCACAACTACTACTTACATCCGAATGCAGTGTGATGTGTAAATGACAGAGCAGTTCTCTATGTCATTTACACATCATTTTCAAAGGAAATATTTGTCAAAACAGACACACACACACATATATATTAACCCCTTTACCCCCAAGGGTGGTTTGCATGTTAATGACCGGGCCAAATTTTACAATTCTGACCACTGTCCCTTTATGAGGTTATAACTCTGGAGCGCTTCAATGGATCGTTGTGATTCTGACATTGTTTTCTCGTGACATATTGTACTTCATGATAGTGGTAAAATTTATTTGATATGACTTGCATTTATTTGTGAAAAAAACAGAAATTTGGCAAAAATTTTGAAAATTTCACAATTTTCCAACTTTGAATTTTCATGCCCTTAAATCACAGACATATGTCACACAAAATACTTAAAGGGAACCTGTCATCTGAATTTGGCGGGACTGGTTTTGGGTCATATGGGCGGAGTTTTCGGGTGTTTGATTCACCCTTTCCTTACCCGCTGGCTGCAATATTGGATTGAAGGTCATTCTCTGTCCTCCATAGTACACGCCTGCACAAGGCAAGATTGCTTTGCGCAGGCGTGTACTATGGAGGACAGAGAATGAACTTCAATCCAATATTGCAGCCAGCATGCAGTCAGCGGGTAAGGAAAGGGTGAATCAAACACCCAAAAACTCCGCCCATATGACCCAAAACCAGTCCCGCCAAATTCAGGTGACAGAGTCCCTTTAATAAGTAACATTTCCCACATGTCTACTTTACATCATCACAATTTTGGAACCAAAATTTGTTTTGTTAGGAATTTATAAGGGTTAAAATTAAACGACGATTTCTCATTTTTACAACTCCATTTTTTTGGGGGGGACTACTTCCCATTTGAAGTCAGGTTCCCATTTGAGGGGTCTATATGATAGAAAATACCCAAAAGTGACACCATTCTAAAAACTGCACCCCTGAAGGTGCTCAAAACCACATTCAAGAACTTCATTAACCCTTCAGGTGCTTCACAGGAATTTTTGGAAGGTTTAAAAAAAAAAAAAAAAACATTTAACTTTTTTTATTTTACCATTTACCAAGGGTAACAGGGGTAACAGGATAAATTGGACCCCAAAAGTTGTTGTACAATTTGTCCTGAGTACGCTGATACCCCATATGTGGGGGTAAACCACTGTTGGGCGCATGGCAGAGCTCGGAAGGGAAGGAGCGCTGATTGACTTTTCAATGCAAAATTGGCTGGAATTGAGATTGGACGCCATGTCTCTTTTCTAGAGCTCTTGATGTGCCTAAACAGTGGAAACCCTCCACAAGTGACACCATTTTGGAAACTAGACCTCATGAGAAACGTATCTAGATGTGTTGTGAGCACTTTGAACCCCCAAGCACTTTACAGAAGGTTATAATGTACAGCCGTAAAAATAAAAAAAATTTTTTTTTTTTACAAAAATGATCTGTTTGCCCCCAATTTTTTTATTTTACCAAGGGTAGCAGGAGAAATTGGACTCCAAAAGTTGTTGTGCAATTTGTCCTGAGTACGCTGATATCCCATATGTGGGGGTAAACCACTGTTTGGGCGCATGGCAGAGCTTGGAAGGGAAGGAGCGCCGTTTTACTTTTTCAACGCAAAATTGGCTGGATTTGAGATTGGACACCATGTTGCGTTTGAGAGCTCCTGATGTGCCCATCCTCCACAAGTGGAACCCCCCTCCCCCACAAGTGACACCATTTTGGAAACTAGACCCCCAAGGTTCTTTTCTAGATGTGTTGTGAGCACTTTGAACCCCCAGGTGTTTTACTAAAGTTTATAACGCCTGGGTGTGAAAATAAAAAATCATTTTTTCCACAAACATGATTTTTTAATCCCCAATTTTTTATTTTCCCAAGGGTAACAGGAGAAATTGAACCCCAAAAGTTGTTGTGCAATTTTTCCTGAGTACGCTGATTGGGGGGAATCACTGTTTGGGCACACTGCAGAGCTCGGAAGGGAAGGCGCGCCGTTTGACTTCTTCAAACCAAAATTGGCTGGAATTGAGATTGGACGCCATGTTGCGTTTGGAGAGCCCCTGGGGTGCCTAAACAGTTTAAACCCCCCAATTCTAACTCCAACCCTAACCCCAACACACCCATAACCCTAATCCCAACCCTAACCATAACCCTATCCACAAACCTAACCCTAACACACCCCTAACCCTAATCCCAACAATAAACCTAATCCCAACCATAACAGTAATCCAAACCCTAACCCTGACTCTAGCCCTAACCCTAACCCTAACTTTAGCCCCCAACACTAACTTTAGCCCCAACCCTAACCCTAAATATAGTCTCTCACTTTAGCCCATCTCTAACCCTAATGGAAAAATGTAAATAAATACATTTATTTTATTATTTTTTTCTAACTATGGGGGTGATAAAAGGGGGTTTGATTTACTACTTTTTTATTTTGATCACTGTGATAGCCTTGAGAAAGTATTTGTTTTATCAGAAATGTTGCCACTCCACAGGGCATTAAAGTCCTCTTTTTGACATCTTTTTGTGCTGTTTCCCTTTTTGTTCACTATATATAGAATATATAGACACTCAATTGGCACCAGGATAAACGTAGACAGGCACGTTTTTTTCACGTAAACAGTCTATTTTAGTTTATTTAAGCATCATAAACCTCTGTGGGCCATATAACCCATCACAGACCTCACATAGTCCTTAACACTTCATAGTATATGGCTTTGAAGTGCAGTCACTAAACACGCCAGACCTCTTTGTCCAGTTACCATGGGTGACCGCACGCTGAACAGCTCATTAATGTCCATGGAAAACAACAGGCACCAACACAACATTAGGTTGCAGGCACCACAAATGCTGGACCGTACTTTGTCTCGTTACCATGGGTGACCGCACAGTTCATTAACTGACCCCCTGTCAGTGCACACAGTTCCCCATACTCTGGGTTACCTTCCAGAAGCTCCTGCTCCACATGCAGACTTCTGTCAGTACTCTCTCTCCCAGGCAAGCTGCCGAATGGGGTTCACCGTCAGGGACAAGGCCTTGCTCACCAGGCCACCTGACAGTCCAGATCCTCAGACAGACAGTAGCTCCCCCAATGCAGTGCCGTCACAAACTCTGTATACATGGCCTCTCCATGCACTATTCAGGAAGTCCTACTCCCAGGATCTTCCAACACAGGCCTTCAGATCCAAGGCCTCAACATGTGCTCTTCAGGGATCCGATCCTATTCCCAGGATCTCCCAACACATAGACCTTTCAGGACCTTACACACTCTCACCATTCAGGTGCATACACTCGGACCCATGTGACCAGACCATGGTCAAATTATATACTTGTAACCACTCCCATAGGTGGAAGGTGGGTGTGGTTAGTCAGACCCACCCAGCTCTCCGACTAACCCTGTAAGTCTCCCTTTAAATTAAACAAATACTTGTGGAACTACAGGTCCCAAAAACAACAACTGGCTTACAGGGCAGAGGAACTACCCTGCAACACATACCGGCCATTTACATTAATGCCGGACGTTGTCTCACCATTATAGGTATGCCTGCAACTGTCATGCATTCCCATGGCTTCAATATGCCTCCTTGCATATTCTGAGAACATGCAGTGCCCCCTAGCTGTAACGGGTCACTGCATCACATATCCCCCTCTGTTCAAACCTGTGGGGTTGAACACTTGTCACACACCAGGGGTCTCGAAACTGGGTACCCAAGTCACCTTGCCCTACCAGTCGAGAGGGCCCTCTAAGTTGGTTTTGAGCATTCTTCATCTCCATACCCTTGTTAGGCTTCCCCTGCGCCCAGCAGTCAGTACGGTGTCGTGATTCTTTGTCCTCATGTCTGGTACATGGTCTCCCGCCTAGATCACTCAGCCCTGAGCTAACAGGCGTCACCACTTCTGCCTCTTCCATCAGGCCCCTTCTGTTATCTTTCTCCTGGGCATTTCTCTTATGGTCTTTATTGCCCAGAGATCAGTTCCTCCATTTGTCTCTATGTCCTCTGTCAGCTTCAGCTTGAGGACCTCCCATCTTTAGTTAACCTCTTCGCCTCTCTATACCACGAGTTGAAGGTGATAGCCACTTGTTTCCCATTTCCTGAAGCTCTCTATTGATCTGCTCCCTCTCAAGTCTTAGCTGCTCGATCTCTTTTAGGTATGCCACGTGATATTCCAGGAGCATCTGGATATTCCCAAGGCTCTCCATGGATCCGACAACAAGGAATGGAACCATCCCAACTTCACCCATGACCTGGGCATCGTCATCAGCCGGAATCCTCACTCTCTTCACACCGGATCTATTCACTATCTCTTGCATCTCTTTCCCAAGTCTTCTGATGAACTTCCTCACCAGACCTCTGGGCACTTGAATTACATCTTCCGTAATGCCCAGCTGACTTTGAGCTATCCTCTCATGCTCCAGACGTCGAGCGGCTTCCCCATTCCTCAAGAGCATCCTCTGTTTCGTCCGTACACCTCTCCAGTGCAAGTCACTCTGGACAGCTACTTTCTTCGCTATGACATCTGTTGTGGACAGTACCACTAGCTGTTTCCGGGGTCCAGTACATCCTACATGCCCCCACAGCCTTCTTGAACTCTTCATGCATAGACTCCCTGGCACACACCTCTCTCAAGTCTTCAGGTACATCTATCATGTATTTAAACAAGGAAGTCTCCTTTTCTGCTGTCACAGTTTCACCATTTTGTTCGGCTCCTGGAGCCATCTGCTTTGGCATGTCATCTGCTTCCACCTGTCTGGCCAGGATAGACACCTGCCATTCCACCTTATCAAGGCTGGTACATTCATTGACTGGCTTTCTGCCAGGTGACCTTTGAGCACCACCACCTCTTTCTCTAAGGCACTCACACAGCACTCAGCAGCCTGTCTCCGAAGCTCCTCTTGCTTCAAATAGGCTTCTACTGTCTCCTGGATCCTCCTTAACTCGCTTCTCCATCCTCTGGATTGGTTGGGCTTCCATCATGCGAGGACAGAGCGAGCGTTCCACAGAGCTCCTGTTAGTGGGACTGGGGAAGCGGGGGCTGGGCGAATTGATATAAGGTTAGAGAGGTTACGGAAGTTTGTGATAGAGCGTGGATGGGAGGTAGAAATGACTGTGGGAATATATATATATATATATATATATATATATATATATACATACAATGCCTACAAGTAGTATTCAACCCCCTGCAGATTTAGCAGGTTTAATAAGATGCAAATAAGTTAGAGCCTTCAAACTTCAAACAAGAGCAGGATTTATTAACAGATGCATAAATCTTACAAACCAAAAGGTTTTGTTGCTCAGTTAAATTTTTATAAATTTTAAACATAAAAGTGTGGGTCAATTATTATTCAACCCCTAAGTTTAATATTTTGTGGAATAACCTTTGTTTGCAATTACAGCTAATAATCGTCTTTTATAAGACCTGATCAGGCCGGCACAGGTCTCTGGAGTTATCTTGGCCCACTCCTCCATGCAGATCTTCTCCAAGTTATCTAGGTTCTTTGGGTGTCTCATGTGGACTTTAATCTTGAGCTCCTTCCACAAGTTTTCAATTGGGTTAAGGTCAGGAGACTGACTAGGCCACTGCAACACCTTGATTTTTTGCCTCTTGAACCAGGCCTTGTGTTGTGAATTCTGTTGTCGGGCTCCCTCCTATGGTCATGAATGGTACTTCTGCTGGTTCTGTCCATGGACTTCCTCTGGTGGGTGTTTCTGAGTTTCCTTCCACAGGTGACGAGGTTAATTCGTTAGCTGGCTGCTCTATTTAACTCCACTTAGATCTTTGCTCCATGCCACCTGTCAATGTTCCAGTATTGGTCTAGTTCACTCCTGGATCGTTCTTGTGACCTGTCTTCCCAGCAGAAGCTAAGTTCCAGCTTGTATTTCTTTGGTTTGCTATTTTTCTGTCCAGCTTGCTATTTTTTTTTTGTCTTACTTGCTGGAAGCTCTGGGACGCAGAGGGAGCGCCTCCGCACAGTGAGTCGGTGCGGAGGGTCTTTCTTGCGCCCTCTGCGTGGTCTTTTTGTAGGTTTTTGTGCTGACCGCAAAGTAACCTTTCCTATCCTCGGTCTGTTCAGTAAGTCGGGCCTCACTTTGCTAAATCTATTTCATCTCTGTGTTTGTATTTTCATCTTTACTCACAGTCATTATATGTGGGGGGATGCCTTTTCCTTTGGGGAATTTCTCTGAGGCAAGGTAGGCTTTATTTTTCTATCTTCAGGGCTAGCTAGTTCCTTAGGCTGTGCCGAGTTGCATAGGGAGCGTTAGGCGCAATCCATGGCTATTTCTAGTGTGTTTGATAGGATTAGGGATTGTGGTCAGCAGAGTTCCCACGTCCCAGAGCTCGTCCTTTATTATCAGTAACTATCAGGTCATTCCGTGTGCTCTTAACCACCAGGTCCATTATTGTCCTGACCACCAGGTCATAACAGCCTTGGTTTTCTTAGCTGTGTGCTTTGGGTCGTTGTCTTGTTGGAAGATGAAATGACGACCTATCTTAAGATCCTTGATGGAGGAGCGGAGGTTCTTGGCCAAAATCTCCAGGTAGGCCATGCTATCCATCTTCCCATGGATGCGGACCAGATGGCCAGGCCCCTTGGCTGAGAAACAGCCCCACAGCATGATGCTGCCACCACCATGCTTGACTGTAGGGATGGTATTCTTGGGGTCGTATGCAGTGCCATCCAGTCTCCAAACGTCACGTGTGTGGTTGGCACCAAAGATCTCGATCTTGGTCTCATTAGACCAGAGAACCTTGAACCAGTCAGTCTCAGAGTCCTCCAAGTGATCATGAGCAAACTGTAGACGAGCCTTGACATGACGCTTTGAAAGTAAAGGTACCTTACGGGCTCGTCTGGAACGGAGACCATTGCGGTGGAGCACGTTACTTATGGTATTGACTGAAACCAATGTCCCCACTGCCATGAGATCTTCCCGGAGCTCCTTCCTTGTTGTCCTTGGGTTAGCCTTGACTCTTCGGACAAGCCTGGCCTCGGCACGGGAGGAAACTTTCAAAGGCTGTCCAGGCCGTGGAAGGCTAACAGTAGTTCCATAAGCCTTCCACTTCCGGATGATGCTCCCAACAGTGGAGACAGGTAGGCCCAACTCCTTGGAAAGGGTTTTGTACCCCTTGCCAGCCTTGTGACCCTCCACGATCTTGTCTCTGATGGCCTTGGAATGCTCCTTTGTCTTTCCCATGTTGACCATGTATGAGTGCTGTTCACAAGTTTGTGGAGGGTCTTAAATAGTCAGAAAAGGCTGGAAAAAGAGATAATTAATCCAAACATGTGAAGCTCATTGTTCTTTGTGCCTGAACTACTTCTTAATACTTTAGGGGAACCAAACAGAATTCTGGTGGGTTGAGGGGTTGAATAATAAATGACCCTCTGAAAAGACTTTTCACAATTTAAAAAAAAAAAAATAAACAAAGAAATAACATTCTTTTTTGCTGCAGTGCATTTCACACTTCCAGGCTGATCTACAGTCCAAATGTCACAATGCCAAGTTAATTCCAAATGTGTAAACCTGCTAAATCTGCAGGGGGTTGAATACTACTTGTAGGCACTGTGTATATATATATACACTGTGTTCCAAATTATTATGCAAATTGGATTTAAGTGTCATAAATATTTAAATGTTTTTTGTTTTTCAAATAAACTCATGGATGGTATTGTGTCTCAGGGCTCAATGGATCACTGAAATTAATCTTAAACACATGTGATAATTTGTTTTCCTGGTGATTGAAATTGAAGGAAAACTACTTAAAAATGATGTTCCACATTATTAAGCAGGCCACAGTTTTCCAGTAACATGGGAAAGAAAAAGGATCTCTGCTCCCTAAAAGCATGAAATAGTGCAATGCCTTGGTCAAGGGATGAACACATTAGATATGTCCCTAAAACTTAAGGATTATCATTGTACTGTTAAGAGATTTGTGGTTGAATCTGAGCACAAACGTGTTCGTGCTGATAAAGGCATAATGAGGAAGGTTTCTGCCAGACAAATTCATGGGATTAAGAGAGCAGCTGCCAAAATACCATTACAAAACAGCAAACAGTTATTTGAAGCTGCTGGTGCCTCTGGAGTCCCTCGAACCTCAAGGGGTAGGATCCTTCAAAGGCTTGCTGTGGTGCATAAACCTAATATTCAGCCACCCTTAAACAGTGTTCACAAGCAGAAATGGTTAAAGTGGGCCCAGACATACATGAACTCTAATTTCCAAATAGTCTTGTTTACTGATGAGTAGAGTTGAGCGACTTTTACTTTTTTAGGATCGAGTCGGGTTTCGTGAAACCCGACTTTGTCAAAAGTCGGGTCGGGTGAAATCGGCCGATTATTGCGAAAAGTCGGGGGCCGACTGAAACACGAAACCCAATGCAAATCAATGGGGAATCAAAGTCGGCAGTGAGAGGAGGACAGGAAAACCCCATACAGTGCCCATTTTAATGCCAAAAACATCAATTCTTATTACTTAAGCTTGTCAATCTTAAATTATTTTATAATAATAGTTAGGCATTGAAAACTGGGGGTCATTTGGCTAAAGTTGTGGGCGGGTAGGGCTGGCTCAAGATTTTCGTGGGCCCAGGAAACGCGGAATACGTCATGGCGGTGGAGCAGGGAGAGGTAAGTATTTCAACTTTGCAAGTGCTGTGATCCTGAGCAAGCAGGGGGGCCCACTCGTTGGCACTGGCACAGGGCCCCTCATAGTACGGCGGTGTGTTTGACGGTGGGTGGCGTCTCCCACTGCCAGAGACACTTTTGCATACTATGAGGGGCCCTGTGCCAGTGCCAACGAGTATGCCCCTGTCACCTGATGAAGGAACCTGCACTTTCATCTGCTTCTTTCTCTTTGTCCCCGTGTAAGTTGGTATGCGGGAAGGGGAACCTGACTTTCAGCAGGGTCAGATTCTGGCTGTGTAGAGTGCAAGGGGAATGTAGTGGTCTGGGTCAATGTACCAGCAGACTCCTCTAGCAGTGGCTGGGCAATGGGCAGGATAAGGAGGAAAGACAGATATAGGCCCAAATAAGAAAGTAGGCTAAATGCTGTTCAAAATTGGTAACAGGACTAAACAGGCGGCATTGCTTTGTTCAGTGGAGGAAAACTGTAATGAGTGGCAGCCAGACACAGTTAGTAGGCCCATATAAGAAAGTAGGCTAAATTCAGTTCAAAATTGGTAACAGGACTAAACAGGCGGCATTGCTTTGTTCAGTGGAGGACAACTGTAATGATATACCTCAGGAGAACTATGAATCCAAAAATAGCCAGAGTAATATTCACATCCAAATTTTATTGAAAAATTCATTAAAATCACAGATAGACATAACCATATCATTAAAATTATGTGAACAAAATCCACAGTACATCAAAACAAACCCAGGATCAAGGACTAGGACACTACTGGGTATATGAAATTGTATATACCTATAATAAAGTGCATGACCAGTATACTCCCATTGTATGCATTAAGCTATGAGTGGCAGACACAGTTGATAGGCCCAAATAATAAAGTAGGCCAAATGCAGTTCAAAATTGGTAAAAGGAATAAACAGGCGGCATTGCTTTGTTCAGTGGAGGACAACTGTAATGAGTGGCAGACACAGTTGGTAGGCCCAAATAAGTGGGCTAAATGTCTGCCAAAAAATAGTTGATAAATAAACAGGTGGCATAGCTAGGTACAGGGGTGGGCTCCTCTGCTGAGTAGCAGACAGTGGTAGTAGGCGCAAAGTATTAACTGGTCTAAATGGAGGCCATGTATCATTTCAACACATTTGTATTGGCAGTGCCATTGAAGGATTTAACAGCACAGACTACACAGTGGTGGAGCAGGGAGAGGTAAGTATTGCAAGTGGTAGAGCACTGTTCGAGCTGGGGGGGAACACTCTCATGGGCGGCGGTACTGGCACAGGGCCCCTCATTATGACGGTGTGTCTGATGTTGGTTGTGCACCACCACCGTCAGAGACAGTTCATTGTTTTATGAGGGACCCTGTGCTAGTGCTGTCGCCCACTCTTGGGCGCACCCACCTGTCCAGGCAAACGGCACTCGCATGGGTGCTTGCGCCAGGTGGTGACCACGGCCCTGTGGGGCGGAGTCAGCCCATTTAGGGAGGTATAAAAATGGCCTATGGTGGACATTCTGCAGCTGCAAATGGAGGAATTGGAGAAATCAGTAAGGCTAGGTTCACATTGCGCTAGGTGAGTCCGTCTAACGGACACGGTTTTAAGTACTGAAAATGCAATATAACGCACATACTAACGGGTCCATAGACTTGCATTGTGTGACGCATCATGACGCATGCGTTTGTCACAACGTTTTTTTCTGACGGACCTTGGAACGTGGCTTGCAGCGTTTTCGGGTCTGGCCAAGCTAACGCAATACTAACGGAAGCGTTCATTCTGCCATAGAAGGCTATGGCAAACGCAGTCAGACGCAAATCATGAAAAATTTCCAAATAGAACCACACGTTTTAATAGCGTTTGAGGGTGGTCCATGTGGTCATGTGACAGGAAATGTGATTTCGGCCATTAAAGGAGGAATATCCCACCCACACATTTCTCCTGAGGCCTACTGCACGTGACAGAGTCTTGCAAGAGATCACAGGAAATGTAAGTACATTTCTATATATTATATATCTCTGTATACATCATGGGAGTCTGTATTGTCCGTCGGATGTGTGTGTACTAAAAATGTATTGCTTTGTTGCACGCAGATGTCGGATACTGATGTCAGCAGCATTTTACATATACAATAGGTTGTGGCACACGGAGGACACAAGAGAAAGAAGGTTCCTAGCCGTCTGTCGTCGCCACAACTGCTAGTGGTAAATATAAAACTAGAAATTTTCTATCCAATATTTATCAACAATCTATCTATTCACTTTCTATCTACTATGTCTATAAACTATCTACTATCTATCGCTCTATGTATCTATCTATCGCTATATCTATGTATTTATCTCTCTATATCTATATATCTATCTATCGCTATATCTATGTATCTTATCTATCTCTGTATCTATGAATATGGCCATCAAGTGAAATTGACCCTTTCAACATAACGTTTTGTGTTTACATAGTCCAAGTCAGCGACCAAAAAAAAAAAAAGGATTGTCGTTGACGAAGAGCCATTGACTATTCACAACGAGACACTGATCAACCTTGTGGAAGCCAACCCCTCCATATGGGACCAGAGCGACAGCTCCCACCATGACATCGTGAAGAACCGCAAGTTGTGGGATCAAATTATGTCATTTCGATCCCCGATACATGGAGAAGTCGACAACCTCAAAGAAAAAAATTGGTAAATATTGGTGACGTTACATTGCAAAATGGGAAAAAATAAAAATAAATTTTTCTATCCTATCTACCTATCCACTTGTCTACTATCTATCTCTCAACTCTCAACTATCTATACACTATTTCTAAACTATTTCTCTATTATCTATCTAATAACTACTATCTAACAACTATCTATCTACTATCTATATATCAACTATCTTAACAAACTATCAACAATTGTTCTACTATTAATATTAATATATCTTCAAACTATCTATCTACTATTTATATAACTTATTGTTTTTTGTTTTTTTTTTTATTTAAAGCCGATGCTGTCCATACCCGTTGGAAATCCATACGCGATCGCTTTGTCCGTGACTACTGCAACAGTCAAAATGCACCAAGCGGATCAGGTGGCAAACGGGTGACCCCGTATGTGCATTATGACCAATTGCTCTTTCTTCAAAAAACATTGTCTCAGCGCTCGTAAGTACAAATAGGTCTGTGTGCGAGACAAATTTGTTGAAAGGAAAATAATTAATTTTTGTTTTTTTGGGTTACAGCACGATATGCAGTACCGCTGCGCCTAGACCGGCAGAGGAACTGGAGCCTTCTCCAGTGGAACCAACCCAACCTGAAGATGTGTCTGGCATCAGCGAGCCACGATCTGTGGAGAGAAGCACTGTTGCTGCTGGTGTGAGTGCCCGGTTGCAATCACAGCGTGGACGCAAGCCAGCATCATAAAAAGATGAAGCTGATGCCATTATCGTCGATGGACTCCAACGGGTAGAGGACATGTGTCGCAGTGAACTCAAAGACCTGAGGCGGGAAATTACCGACCTGCAATCCCGCGAGTCTGTATACTCTGCTAATGAGTGGAAGCTACTTTTTTTGTC
Organism: Ranitomeya imitator; assembly: GCF_032444005.1. NCBI lineage: Eukaryota > Metazoa > Chordata > Amphibia > Anura > Dendrobatidae > Ranitomeya > Ranitomeya imitator. The sequence goes on along the minus strand of NC_091285.1, from coordinate 330,127,383 downwards.
CTATGTGCCTGTCGCTCAAAATATCCCAGCACATAGAAACCTTATGTTTAGGCAAAGACTGAACGACCTTCTTGAGGAATTTGTGGGCCCCCAGGAACCCGCTCCATCGGGAACAAGAAGAATGGACATGCCGGCCTACAACCCTCAATACAGAGGCCGGGGTGAAACGAGCATGGAACATCATAGACAATGTAGCAGTCCATCATACAGTTGGGCAGACAATACGCCCGCGCAGTACCAAAGTCTATAGTACTGTTCACTTTTCCCAGCCAGGTGCATTTACTGCGTTGCAAGTTTTGTTGGTTTTTTTTTTTTTTTTGTAACACCCAATTTCTATTTTAGTTTTTTTTTTCATCCCTATGGGATATCATATGTTAACCCCTTAGCGACCGCCGATACGCCTTTTAACGGCGGCCGCTAAGGGTACTTAAACCACAGCGCCGTTAATTAACGGCGCTGTGGAAAAAGTCCATAGCGCCCCCCAGAGGCCGATTTTCTCCGGGGTCTCGGCTGCCGAGGGTAGCCGAGACCCCAGAGAACATGATTCGGGGGTTTTTTAACCCACCCCGCATTTGCGATCGCCGGTAATTAACCGTTTACCGGCGATCGCAAAAAAAAAAAAAAAAAAAAACGCGATCTCTTTTTAATTTCTCTGTCCTCCGATGTGATCGCACATCGGAGGACAGAGAAAAGGGGTCCCAGGTGGCCCCCCAATACTCACCTAGCTCCCCCGATGCTCCTCGTGTCTCCCGGTGGGCGCCGCCATCTTCAAAATGGCGGGCTCATGCGCAGTGCGCCCGCTGGCCGGCACCGGGAGAATCTTTGGGGTCTCGGCTGCCGGGGGTAGCCAAGACCCCAAAGAGCATGATCGGGGTCGGTATTACCGACCCCTGTTTTGCGATCGCCGGTAATTAACTGTTTACCGGCGACCGCAAAAAAAAAAGTAAAGTGTAATTCTCTGTCCTCTGATGTGATCGCACATCAGAGGACAGAGAAATAGGGGGATTCGGGGACCCTAGCATACTCACCTAGGTCCCTGGATCCTCTTGCTGCTCCTCCTGGCCGCCGGCAGAAGAACATGGCGGACGCATGCCCAGTGCGCCCGCCATCTGTCTCCATCTGCCGGCCGGCAGGAGAACAGCAGTTGGGGCTAAAATTAGGGTTAGGGGTAGGGTTAGGGTTAGGGGTAGGGGTAGGGTTAGGGATAGGGGTAGGGGTAGGGTTAGGGGTAGGGTTAGGGGTAGGGTTAGGGTTAGAGCTAGGGTTGGGGCTAAATTTAGGGTTAGGGTTGGGGCTAAATTTAGGGTTAGGGTTGGGGCTAAATTTAGGGTTAGGCTTCTTTCACACTTACGTCGGTACGGGGCCGTCACAATGCGTCGGCCCGACATACCGACGCACGTTGTGAAAATTGTGCACAACGTGGGCAGCAGCTGTAGTTTTTCAACGCATCCGCTGCCCAATCTATGTCCTGGGGAGGAGGGGGCGGAGTTACGGCCACGCATGCGCGGTCAGAAATGGCGGATGCGACGTACAAAAAAATGTTTCATTGAACTTTTTTTGTGCCGACGCTCCGCCAAAACACAACTGATCCAGTGCACGACGGACGCGACGTGTGGCCATCCGTCACGATCCGTCGGCAATACAAGTCTATGGGCAAAAAACGCATCCTGCGGGCACATTAGCAGGATCCGTTTCTTGTCCAAAACGACGGATTGTGACGGAATGCCAAACGACGCAAGTGTGAAAGTAGCCTTAGGGCTAGGGTTAGGGTTGGGGCTAAAGTTAGGGCTAGGGTTGGGGCTAAAGTTAGGGTTAGAGCTGGGATTAGGGTTAGGGTTTGGATTAGGGTTGGTATTGGGATTAGGGTTGGCATTAGGGTTACGCTTGGCATTAGGGTTAGGTTTGGGATTAGGGTTAAGGTTAGGGTTGTGATTAGGGGTGTATTGGGATTAGGGTTAGGTTTGAGGTTAGGGTTGAGATTAGGATTAGGGGTGTGTTGGATTTAGGGTTTTGATTAGGGTTATGGTTAGGGTTGACATTAGGGTTGTTTTGGGGTAAGGGTTGTGATTATGGTTAGGGTTAGTGATTAGGATTATGGATCAGGTTGGGATTAGGGTTAGGGTTGGAGCTAGAATTGGGGGGTTTCCACTGTTTAGGTACATCAGGGGGTCTCCAAACACGACAGCCAATTTTGCGCTAAAAAAGTCAAATGGTGCTCCCTCCCTTCTGAGCTCTGCCGTGCGCCCAAACAGTGGGTTACCCCCACATATGGGGCATCAGCGTACTCGGGATAAATTGGACAACAACTTCAGGGGTCCAATTTCTCTTGTTACCCTTGTGAAAATAAAAACGGGGCTACAAAATCTTTTTTGTGAAAAAAAAAAAAAATTTTTATTTTCACGGCTCTGCATTCTAAACTTCTGTGAAGCACTTGGGCATTCAAAGTTCTCACCACACATCTAGATAAGTTCCTTGGGGGGGTCTAGTTTCCAAAATGGGGTCACTTGTGGGGGGTTACTACAGTTTAGGTACATCAGGGGCTCTGCAATCGCAACATAATGCCCACAGACCATTCTATCAAAGTCTGCATTCCAAAAAGGCGCTCCTTCCCTTCCGAGCTCTGCCGTGCACCCAAACAGTGGTTTACCCCCACATATGGCGCATCAGCATACTCGGGATAAATTGGACAACAACTATTGCAGTCCAATTTCTCCTGTTACCCTTGTGAAAATAAAAACTTGGGGGCTACAATATCTTTTTTGTGGAAAAAAAAAATATTTTTTATTTTCACGACTCTGCATTCTAAACTTCTGTGAAGCACTTGGGCATTCAAAGTTCTCACCACACATCTAGATAAGTTCCATGGGGGGTCTAGTTTCCAAAATGGGGTCACTTGTGGGGGATTTCTACTGTTTAGGCACATCAGGGGCTCTCCAAACGCGACATGGCGTCCGATCTCAATTCCAGCCAATTCTACATTGAAAAAGTAAAACGGCACTCTTTCTCTTCCAAGCTCTGCGGTGCGCCCAAACAGTGGTTTACCCCCACATATTGGGTATCGACGTACTCAAGAGAAATTGCACAACAACTTTAGTGGTCTAATTTCTCCTGTTACCCTTGTGAAAATAAAAATTTGTGGGCAAAAAGATCATTTTTGTAGAAAAAATGCAATTTTTTTTTTTCACGGCTCTACGTTATAAACTTCTGTGAAGCACATGGGGGTTCAAAGTGCTCGCCACACATCTAGATAAGTTCCTTAAGGGGTCTAGTTTCCAAAATGGTGTCACTTGTGGGGGGTTTCCACTGTTTAGGCACATCAGGGGCTCTCCAAACGCGACATGGCGTCCAATCTCAATTCCAGCCAATTCAACATTGAAAAAGTAAAACGGCGCTCCTTCACTTCCAAGCTCTGCGGTGCGCCCAAACAGTGGTTTACCCTCACATATGGGGTATTGGCGTATTCAGGAGAAATTGCATAACAAAATTTATGGTTACATTTCTGTTTTTACACTTGTGAAAATAAAAAAAATGGTTCTGAATTAAGATGTTTGCAAAAAAAGGTTAAATGTTCATTTTTTCCTTCCACATTGTTTCAGTTCCTGTGAAGCACGTAAAGGGTTAATAAACTTCTTGAATGTGGTTTTGAGAACCTTGAGGGGTGTAGTTTTTAGCATGGTGTCACACTTCATTATTTTCTATCATATAGATCCCTCAAAATGACTTCAAATGTGATGTGGTCCCTAAAAAAAATGGTGTTGTAAAAATGAGAAATTGCTGGTCAACTTTTAACCCTTATAACTCTCTAACAAAAAAAATTTTGTTTCCAAAATTGTGCTGATGTAAAGTAGACATGTGGGAAATGTTATTTATTAACTATTTTTCGTGACATATCTCTCTGATTTAAGGGCATAAAAATACAAAGTTTGAAAATTGCAAAATTTTAAAAATTTTCGCCATATTTCCGTTTTTTTCATAAATAATCGCAAGTAATATCGAAGAAATGTTACCACTAACATGAAGTACAATATGTCACGAAAAAACAATCTCAGAATCAGCGGGATCCGTTGAAGCGTTCCAGAGTTATAACCTCATAAAGTGACAGTGGTCAGAATTGCAAAAATTGGCCTGGTCATTAAGTACCAAATTGGCTCTGTCACTAAGGGGTTAAACCTGTCTACCAACAGTTTGTTGGAAAAAATCTATAAACATTTAGTAAACTGTTTAAAATTTAAGATTCTTGTATGACTTTTACTTTTAACACAACATAATAACATGAAGGTAACTTTTTACACGACATAAGGTTGTGGGAAATAAAACAAACAATAAAAGCCACACACATTTCAGCAAAACATCAGGATACAACTTCAGACTTTAAATTATTTTCACACGTGTCTGTCTTGCCATGGAACATGGCCTTCATGCGTGAAGTAATGTGCAAATTGATCACAAATCCTCATTATTTGTGCTGTAGACCAAACAGCAGTCGATTCAATGCTAATGAGGTTCGACTCACATTCATCGGGGTCTACCACCTGGGGTTCATGCATCGCCACAAAATTATGCAGACAAATGCATGCCTTCACAACACGGTCCACATTTTCTGGTTGCAGTTGCATGCAGGTTAGTAAAATCCACCATTTTAATGTCAAAATCCTAAAGGCACACTCCACATAACGTCTTGCCCGGCTCAAGCGATAATTAAAAATGCGCCTGGTGGAGTTTAGACTACGGCTTGATGAGATTTTGTCCGAGTTGGAACGCCTCATCACCAACTAAAACAAAGGGCAAACTTGGGTCTTCCAAAAACAAAGGAAAAAGTGAGCTGCACAGCCTTCCTTCTTCCGGCAGATCAGCAGCAGTGAGTGGTGACGGACTGACTTCAGTATAGGGGGTGCTCGCATGGAAGATAGATGCAAACATGTAGATCAGAACAGAAAATGCGGCAGCACTCACCCATCTGTGGTCCAATTCTTTATTCAAAGCATGAAAAAGTACAGCCTTGCGGTCCGAGGGAGTGCAGGTGGACGGGAGGTGAGCAGGTGAACGACGACAGCTGTTTCGCGCTGATCCAAGCGCTTCTACAGGTCTGCAGAAAAAACTTGGGTCTTCGGTCCCCGGTAGAGGTCGTGATGAGGGTATGTTAAAATTTTGGCTGTACAAACATCGGCCCATGTTGGAGTCTCTGAAGACTCTGGAATCGTTAGTCCGGCCATAAGCACCAATATCCACAGCAACAAAACGGTACCTTGCATCCGCAATAGCCATCAAAACAATAGAAATGTATTTTTTATAGTTGTAGTATAGTGAACCACTATGCGCTGGTTTCTGAATTTGAATGTGCTTGCCGTCCACGGCACCAATACAATTGGGGAAATTAGCCACATCCTCGAACTGTTGGGAAATCGATAGCCACATTTCTGATGTCGGTGTTGGTAGCACAAGTGGTTGCAAGTTGTTCCAAATGGCGTCACAAGTTTCCCAAACCAGTTGGCAAATTGTTGACTTCCCAAGTTTAAATTGATAATGCAGTGACGCAAAAGATTCTCCGGTAGCCAGATATCTGTCGGCATTCAAAAAGAAAACAAAAATTAGGATTTTAAAGATCAACTAAAAGGCTAGTTACAATAGAATATACAATTGCTAAATGAACATTATGCCACACGATACCGAGATCTAGTCTTTGTCAATAGAATGATAAAAAAAAGTATAATTACCTCACAGTCACTACTAAACGTTGCTCCGCACAGATGCTTTCACGGAAAGTGCTGCGATGATGTATCTCATCCTTCACATGTGAGAGCAGAACATCAAAGGTCTCAATGGACATCCGTACATAGCGTTGGAATTTGAAGGGATGATCCCGAAGCTGAACATACAGAGTTAGAAAGGCACCATATGTATTCCGCAAGAAATTCACTTCGTGGATCCAATATCTCCTTTGCGAACTACGCTTTCTCTGCCGAAGTCGCAACCGCATCAAGCGAAATCTAACGAGCTCAGACCCAAACATCTTTCTAGCAGAAGTTCACTCAATGCTTTCAAAATGGAGAATGAGTCTGCACCCACACCCGACGATGACAAAAGGAAAAAAAAAAAAGAACAACTTTATTGACAGTGACAAACGCAGACAAACGGATACTTCGCTAACGGACATCCAAATGAAAAAACGCGATCACATGCGTTAACGCAAGCGTTACCGTGACGACGATTTTACACAAATTTTGGCTCCTTTTCTGTACATGCGTTTAATGGATCCGTTTAACACCATGTACTTGACGCAATGTGAACCTAGCCTAAGAGGAGGCAAAAAGCAAGAAATTTTTCAGGCAAGCTACGTGTCAGCAGGGGAAAGCGGGGCAAAATAATTTGAAATCCATGATTGGTTCTTTTTAATGAAGGTTAGATCATCAACATTCTGGGTAGCCAGACGTGTCCTTTTTTCGGTCAGTATTGAACCAGCAGCACTGAAGATTCTTTCTGATAGCACACTAGAAGCAGGGCAAGCGAGCTCCTGTAATGCATATTCTGCTAATTCAGGCCAGGTGTCTATTTTAGATGCCCAGTAATCAAAGGGGAATGACCTGTGAGGGAGAACATCGATAAGGGAGGAAAAGTAGTTCGGAACCATACTGGACAAATGCTGTCTCCTGTAACTTTGAATCGATGCAGCAGTACCTGTCGTGTCAGCGGTCATTGCGAAATCACTCCACAACCTGGTCATAAAACCCCTCTGTCCAACGCCACTTCGGATTTGTGCACCTATAACACCTCTGCCATGTTGCCCCCTGCGGCTCGTGTGAGAACCATCACCGCCATTGTGTGCTGGGAATGCCTGAACCAAACGGTCTACAAGAGTTGCTTGTTTGGTAGCCAATATTTGCTCAAGGTTCTCATGTGGCATGATATTTTGTAATTTCCCTTTATATCGTGGATCCAGGAGGCAGGCCAACCAGTAATCGTCATCGGTCATCATTTTGATAATGCGGGGGTCCCTTTTTAGGATACGCAAAGCATACTCAGCCATGTGGGCCAATGTTCCAGGTGTCAATTCACTGCTTGTGCTGGGTTGAAGAGCACTTTCTTGCAAATCAACATTACTTGTGTCCCGCAAAAACCCTGTACCTGACCTTGCAACGCCAACAGTTTATATTGCACCCTGAGAAGCATCTTCCTCCCATAAATATTCATCCCCATCATCATCCTCCTCTTCGTCCGCCACCTCATCCAGGAGAGTTCCCTGAGCAGACAATGGCTGACTGTCATCAAGGCTTCCCACCTCCTCGGCTGCAGACGCCAGATCCTTAATGTGCGCCAAACTTTGCATCAGCAGACGCATTAGTGGGATGCTCATGCTTATGAGGGCATCATCTGCACTTACCAGCCGTGTGCTTTTCTCAAAACACTGAAGGACTTGACAGAGGTCTTGTAGCGTCGACCACTGCACACCAGACAACTCCATGTCTGCCATCCAAGTGCCTGCCCGTGTATGTGTATCCTCCCACAAATTAATTACAGCACGCCTCTGTTTGCACAGCTTCTGAACCATGTGCAGTGTGGAGTTCCACCTTGTTGCAACGTCGATTATCAGTCAGTGCTGGGGAAGATTCAGCGATCGCTGATGGTTCAGAATACGGCTGGAGTGTACGGGCGACCGGCGGACATGCGAGCAAAGTCTGCGCACCTTCAGGAGCAGGGCGGGTAACTCCGGATAATTTTTGAGGAAGCACTGCACCACCAGGTTCAAGGTTTGAGCCAGGCAAGGTATGTGTTTCAGTTCTGAAAGGGCTATGGCAGCCATAAAATTCCTTCCGTTATCACTGACTACCTTGCCTGCCTCAAGATGTACACTGCCCAGCCATGACTGAATTTGTTGCTGCAAGTACTCGGCCAGTACTTCCGCGGTGTGTCTGTTGTCACCCAAACACTTCATTTGTAGTACAGCCTGCTGACGCTTACCACTAGCTGTTCAATAATGGGACACCTCGTGTGCAACACTGGCAGCTGCAGATGGAGTGGTCGTGCAACTGCGCTCTGTGGACGAGCTTTCGCTTCAGGAGGAGGAGGAGGGTTGGCGAACGCCTACAGACAACTGTTTCCTAGACCGTGGGCTAGGCAGAACTATCCCACTATGGCTGTCCCCTGTGGACCCTGCATCCACCACATTAACCCAGTGCGCACGTAATGTCCCTGGCCATGCCTACTGGTCCATGCATCTGTTGTGAGGTGCACCTTTCCACTGACTGATTGCCTCAGTGCATGGACAATGCGGTCTTTGACATGCTGGTGAAGGGCTGGGATGGCTTTTCTCGCAAAGAAGTGCCGACTGGGTAGGTCAAAGCGTGGCACTGCATAGGCCATCAGGTCTTTGAAAGCTTTGCTTTCAAGCAACCGGTAGGGCATCATCTCTAATGAGATTAGTGTAGCAATGTGGGCGTTCAAACCCTGTGTATGCGGATGAGAGGATGAGTACTTTCTTTTCCTAACGAGAGTCTCTTGTAGGGTGAGCTGGACTGGAGAGCTGCATATGGTGGACCTAGCGGTGGTGGTGGTGGACATGGTGGATTGAGAGAGGGTTGGTGATGGTATTCTTGATGTTGGCCTACATACAGTGCTTCCTACCAAAAACCTTGTGATTCCCTGACTGCTTTGGCCTTGCGACGATACCTCCACATTTGCTGCTGGTGGTGTCCTAACCGGTGGGCTTACAGTGAGGGAAGCAATGTAGCATTGCTGACTGCCTTCATTCTGAGCAGGTGCACCAACGGTACGGGCCATTTGGTAGTTAGTCCAGGCTTGCAAGTGCATGCTGGTTAAATGTCTAAGCATGCACGTTGTATTTAAATTTTAAAGATTCTTCCCTCTGCTAAAGGTCTTTGAGCATTTCTTACAGATAACGTTTGAGAGATCATTCGGATCTTGGTTAAAAAATCGCCACACTACACTCTTCCTACTATGGGATACCTTTCCAGGCATTGCACGCTGTGCTACTTTCACCGGATGGCCACGCTGTCCTAAAACTGTTTTTTTTTTTTGACAAACGTTTTTGGCCTGATACGGGCCTGCCAGATGAAAGCTGTTGCGATGTAGATGGCTGCTGCGGATCATCCTCCTCCGCTTCTGAGCTACTGGCAGCGGCACCCTCTTCCCCCAATGGCTGCCAATCAGGCTCAACAACTGGGTCATCTATCACCTCCTCTTCAATGTCATGTGCACCTTCCTCTGTCACCGTGTAAGGTGCTATAGCGTTCGGGACGGGGCACCATAGTCTCATCAGGGTCAGATTCTGGCTCAGTACACTGTGAGGGCAATGTAGTGATCTGAATCAATGGAACAGCATAATAATCTAGCTGTGGCAGGGCATCAGTGCACTCCATGTCCGATTCATCTTGTAATGGGTAGTTAACAATTTCCCTTTCTAACCCAGGCACGGTATGCGTAAAGAGCTCCATGGAGTAACCTGTAGTGTCGCCTGACGCATCCTTCACTTTTGGTTTGGGTGAAGGACACAAGGAAACGTCTTGTTCATGACCGGGAGCATCCACTGACGACTCGCTGCTTTTATATTTGGAACTTTCAGAAGAGGAGGCTAAAGAGCTAGAGGCTGAGTCAGCAAAGAAAGCCAAAACTTTTTCCTGCTGCTCCAGCTTAAAAAGCTGTTTTCCTACTCCCAGATAAGGGAGCCTTCGACGCCTTGTGTAGCCAGACGATGACGCTGGCTCAACACCTCCAGCCTTAGGTGCTATTGTGCTTTTGCCACTACCACCAGATGCACCACCACCACCATCAGTACCAGCTGGCAACCACCACCCACGGGCTCTTCCACCAGACTTCCTAATTTTTTTATGGAAAATCTAACCAAAATAACAACCGTTATATGGTACTGTAAAACAAGGTAGAAGGTGTATATAAACTTGTTGAGAATTTAAATCTCCCTTTTTTGGGGGGGAGACTGAACCAAAACTCAGGCCCAGTGTATATAACAACGCAATGTAAGTGGCAGAAAGTGTCTGGCTGACATACGATAAACTAACAGGAATGAAGTATGTCCACTTTGTGAGAATTTGAATCTCACTTTTTTGGGGGAAACTTAACAAAAAAAAATCAGGCCCAGTGTATATAACAACGCAATGTAAGTGGCAGAAAGTGGCTGGCTGACATACGATAAACTAACAGGAATGAAGTATATCCACTTTGTGAGAATTTGAATCTCACTTTTTTTTGGGAGACTTAAAAAATCTGGCCTAGTGTATATAACAACACAATGTAAGTGGTAGAAAGTGGCTGGAAGATATATGAAAAAATGCAAGGACTGTAGTACAATTTCAATCTCCCTACAATGATCTCAGGAAAAGTATGGCAGCAATAAAAAGGACTGCTGCACACAAAAGTGTGGACAAATAAACTAGGTGTTTAAACTGTGCAGAAAGGAGTAACAGGATTTTTGCTTTAAAAAAAGCAGTTGGTTTGCACAGCGGTGTGCAAACAGCAATGCAGCTATCAGGGAGCCTTATAAGGCAGCCTAATAAGCTACAGAGCTGATGCACAAAAATCTAGCCTCCACTGTCCCTGCAAAAAAAAAAGGTGGTGTTGGACAGTGGAAATCGCTACAGCACAAGCAGTTTGGAGGTTAATCTTCCCTCCCTAACTATATCCCTTCTTCTGATGAAGCTGCAGCAACCTCTCCCTATGCTACGATCGGCAGAAGTAAGATGGCGGTCGGTGTGCACGCCCCTTTATAGCCCCTGTGACGCCACAGAAAACAAGCCAATCACTGTCATGCCTGTCATGATTCCAATGGCAGGGAAACACAAAAGGACAAGCACCAACGAGCTCTAGGGTGATGGAACCTGAGCTGACCGCGACCCTAAACCTGAACACACAAATAACAATAGCCGGGGAACGTGCCTACGTTGATCCTAGACGTCTCGCACCAGCCGAAGATCTAACTTCCCCTATTAGAAGAAACACAGACCTCTCTTGCCTCCAGAGAAATACCCCACAGAAATAGCAGCCCTCCACATATAATGACGGTGAAATGAGAGGAAGGCACATACACAGTATGAAAACAGATTCAGCAAAATGAGGCCCACTAAAACTAGATAGCAGAGGATACAAAAGTAAACTGCGCGGTCAGCAAAAAACCCTTCAAAAAACCATCCTGTAATTACTTGAACTCATGTTCCAACTCATGGAACATGAGGAGCAATTACAGCCCACTAAAGCAACCAGCAGCAAAGAGACAATTATATGCAAGCTGGACAAGACAAAAATAAAGCAAAATGTGGAACAAGAAAATCAAAACTTAGCTTGTCCTGAAGATTACTGAAGCCAGAAGCTGAGGTAACAAAACACTCTGATAACCTTGATAGCCGGCGGGGAAATGACAAGAAAGCCCGGTTAAATAGGAAACTCCCAAATCCTAATAGAACAGGTGGACACCAGAGACAGCAGAACACAAATCACCCAGTACCATCAGTAACCACCAGAGGGAGCCCAAAAACAGAACTCACAACAGTACCCCCCCTTGAGGAGGGGTCACCGAACCCTCACGAGAACCACCAGGGCGACCAGGATGAGCCCTATGAAAAGCGCGGACCAAATCATCAGCATGAACATCAGAGGCAACCACCCAAGAATTATCCTCCTGACCATAACCCTTCCACTTGACCAAATATTGAAGTTTCCGTCTGGAAACATGAGAATCCAAGATCTTCTCCACAACATACTCCAATTCTCCCTCCACCAGCACCGGAGCAGGAGGCTCAAGCGAAGGAACAACAGGTACCTCATACCTCCGCAACAACGACCGATGGAACACATTATGAATAGCAAACGATGCCGGGATATCCAAACGAATCGACACAGGGTTAAGAATTTCCAAGATCCTATAAGGACCGATGAACCGAGGCTTGAACTTAGGAGAAGAGACCTTCATAGGAACAAAACGAGAAGACAACCACACCAAGTCCCCAACACGAAGTCGAGGACCCACGCGGCGACGGCGATTAGCAAACTGCTGAGCCTTCTCCTGGGACAACTTCAAATTGTCCACCACATGACTCCAAATCCGATGCAACCCATCCACCACCATGTCCACTCCAGGATAATCAGAAGGCTCCACCTGACCAGAGGAAAAACGAGGATGAAACCCCGAATTACAAAAGAAAGGAGAAACCAAGGTAGCAGAACTAGCCCGATTATTAAGGGCAAACTCGGCCAGCGGCAAAAAGGTAACCCAGTCATCCTGATCAGCAGAAACAAAACACCTCAAATAAGTTTCCAAGGTCTGATTAGTTCGCTCCGTCTGGCCATTCGTCTGAGGATGGAATGCAGATGAAAAGGACAAATCAATGCCCATCTTAGCACAGAACGTCCGCCAAAATCTAGACACAAACTGGGATCCCCTGTCAGAAACGATGTTCTCCGGAATCCCATGCAAACGAACCACGTTCTGGAAAAACAGAGGGACCAACTCAGAGGAGGAAGGCAACTTAGGCAAGGGTACAAGATGAACCATTTTAGAAAAGCGGTCACACACAACCCAGATGACAGACATTTTTTGAGAGACAGGGAGATCCGAAATAAAGTCCATGGAAATGTGCGTCCAAGGCCTCTTCGGGATAGGCAAAGGTGACAACAATCCACTGGCTCGAGAACAGCAAGGCTTAGCCCGAGCACAAACCTCACAAGACTGCACAAAAGAACGCACATCCCTCGACAAGGAAGGCCACCAAAAAGACCTGGCCACCAAGTCTCTAGTACCAAATATTCCAGGATGACCTGCCAACGCAGAAGAATGGACCTCGGAGATGACTCTACTGGTCCAACTATCCGGAACAAACAGTCTCTCAGGCGGACAACGATCAGGTTTACCCGCCTGAAACTCCTGCAAAGCACGTCGCAAGTCTGGGAAGACGGCCGACAAAATCACCCCATCCCTAAGGATACCAGTGGGCTCAGAATTTCCAGGGGAGTCAGGCACAAAACTCCTAGAAAGAGCATCCGCCTTCACATTCTTTGAACCTGGCAGGTATGAAACCACAAAATTGAAACGAGAGAAAAACAGTGACCAACGAGCCTGTCTAGGATTCAGACGCCTGGCAGACTCAAGGTAAATCAGATTTTTGTGATCAGTCAAGACCACCACACGATGTCTAGCACCCTCCAGCCAATGACGCCACTCCTCAAATGCCCACTTCATGGCCAAAAGTTCCCGATTACCCACATCATAATTCCGCTCAGCGGGCGAAAATTTTCTAGAAAAGAATGCACATGGCTTCATCACCGAGCAATCGGAGCTTCTCTGTGACAAAACCGCCCCCGCTCCAATCTCAGAAGCATCAACCTCAACTTGGAAAGGAAGCGAAACATCAGGCTGACGCAACACAGGAGCAGAAGAAAACCGGCGTTTAAGTTCCCGAAAGGCCTCCACAGCCGCAGGAGACCAATCAGCAACATCAGCACCCTTCTTAGTCAAATCCGTCAAAGGCTTAACAACACTAGAAAAATTAGTTATAAAACGACGATAGAAATTAGCAAAGCCTAAGAACTTCTGCAGACTCTTAAGAGATGCAGGCTGCGTCCAGTCACAAATAGACCGAACCTTGACGGGATCCATCTCAATAGTAGAAGGGGAAAAAATATACCCCAAGAAAGAAATCTTCTGGACTCCAAAGAGACACTTTGAGCCCTTTACAAACAAGGAATTAGCCCGCAGGACCTGAAACACCTTCCTGACCTGCTGAACATGAGACTCCCAGTCATCAGAAAAAAACAAAATATCATCCAAATACACAATCATAAATTTATCCAGATATTCACGGAAAATATCGTGCATAAAGGACTGGAAGACTGAAGGAGCATTAGAAAGTCCGAAAGGCATTACCAAATACTCAAAATGGCCCTCAGGCGTATTAAATGCGGTTTTCCACTCATCACCTTGCTTTATTCAAAAGACGATAATCTATACAAGGCCTCAAGGACCCATCTTTTTTGGCCACGAAAAAAAAACCTGCTCCCAAAGGGGACGAAGATGGACGGATATGTCCCTTTTCCAAGGACTCCTTAACATAATCCCGCATAGCAGTATGCTCTGGCACTGACAGATTGAACAAACGACCTTTAGGAAATTTACTACCAGGAATTAAATCTATAGCACAATCGCAATCCCTGTGAGGAGGAAGCGAACTGAGCTTAGGCTCCTCAAAAACATCCCGATAATCCGACAAAAATACAGGAACCTCAGAACGAGTAGATGAAGCGATAGAAATCGGAGGTGCATCATCATGAACCCCCTGACATCCCCAGCTTAACACAGACATTGTTTTCCAGTCAAGGACTGGATTATGAGTTTGTAACCATGGCAGACCAAGTACTAGAACATCATGTAAATTATACAATACCAGGAAGCGAATCACCTCCTGATGAACGGGAGTCATACGCATGGTCACTTGTGTCCAGTACTGAGGTTTATTCATAGCTAAAGGTGTAGAGTCAATTCCCTTCAAAGGAATAGGGACTTCCAGAGGCTCAAGACTAAACCCACATTGCTTGGCAAATGACCAATCCATAAGACTCAGGGCAGCGCCTGAATCTAATAATAATCTTTATTTTTATATAGCGCTAACATATTCCGCAGCGCTTTACACACATTATCATCACTGTCCCCGATTGGGCTCACAATCTAGAATTCCTATCAGTATGTCTTTGGAATGTGGGAGGAAACCGGAGTACCCGGAGGAAACCCACGCAAACACGGAGAGAACATACAAACTCTTTGCAGATGTTGTCCTGGGTGGGATTAGAACCCAGGACCCCAGCGCTGCAAGGCTGTAGTGCTAACCACTGCGCCACCGTGCTGCGCATCTACATAGGCATCGATGGAAATGGATGATAATGAGCAAATCAGAGTCACAGACAGAATGAACTTAGACTGTAACGTACTAATGGCAACAGACTTATCAACCTTTTTTGTGCGTTTAGAGCATGCTGATATAACATGAGCTGAATCACCACAATAAAAGCACAACCCATTTTTCCGCCTATAGTTTTGCCGTTCACTTCTAGACTGAACTCTATCACATTGCATTGTCTCAAGTGCCTGTTCAGAAGACACCGCCAAATGGTGCACAGGTTTGCGCTCCCGTAAACGCCGATCAATCTGAATAGCCATAGTCATAGACTCATTCAGACCCGTAGGCGCAGGGAACCCCACCATAACATCTTTAATGGCCTCAGAAAGGCCATCTCTGAACTTTGCAGCCAGGGCGCACTCATTCCACTGAGTAAGCACTGACCATTTCCGAAATTTTTGACAATATATTTCTGCTTCATCTTGCCCCTGAGAGAGAGCTAATAAAGCTTTTTCAGCCTGAATCTCCTGGTTAGGTTCCTCATAGAGCAAACCCAATGCCAGAAAAAACGCATCCACATTAAGCAACGCAGGATCCCCTGGTGCCAATGCAAATGCCCAATTTTGAGGGTCACCCCGCAGGAAAGATATAATAATCTTAACCTGCTGAGCAGGGTCTCCAGAAGAGCGAGATTTCAAAGAAAGAAACAGCTTGCAATTGTTCCTAAAATTCAGAAAACTAGATCTATCTCCAGCAAAGAACTCTGGAATAGGAATTCTAGGTTCAGACATAGGAGCATGTACAACAAAATCTTGTATATTTTGAACCTTAGCAGCAAGATTATTCAAGCTGGAAGCTAAACTCTGGACGTCCATGATAAACAGCTAAGGTCAGAGCCATTCAAGGATTAAGAGGAGGAAAAAAAAAAAAATCAGCCTGGCTGCAATTAAGGCTAGGCAGCAACCTCAGAGGAGAGAAAAAAAAAAAAAAACTTCCTCAGACTACTTTTCCTCCTACTTCAGCCCAAACATTTTGGCCGGCTATACTGTCATGATTCCAATGGCAGGGAATCACAAAAGGACAAGCACCAACGAGCTCTAGGGTGATGGAACCTGAGCTGACCGCGACCCTAAGCCTGAACACACAAATAACAATAGCCGGGGAACGTGCCTACGTTGATCCTAGACGTCTCGCACCAGCCGAAGATCTAACTTCCCCTATTAGAAGAAACACAGACCTCTCTTGCCTCCAGAGAAATACCCCACAGAAATAGCAGCCCCCCACATATAATGACGGTGAAATGAGAGGAAGGCACATACACAGTATGAAAACAGATTCAGCAAAATGAGGCCCGCTAAAACTAGATAGCAGAGGATACAAAAGTAAACTGCGCGGTCAGCAAAAAACCCTTCAAAAAACCATCCTGTAATTACTTGAACTCATGTTCCAACTCATGGAACATGAGGAGCAATTACAGCCCACTAAAGCAACCAGCAGCAAAGAGACAATTATATGCAAGCTGGACAAGACAAAAATAAAGCAAAACGTGGAACAAGAAAATCAAAACTTAGCTTGTCCTGAAGATTACTGAAGCCAGAAGCTGAGGTAACAAAACACTCTGATAACCTTGATAGCCGGCGGGGAAATGACAAGAAAGCCCGGTTAAATAGGAAACTCCCAAATCCTAATAGAACAGGTGGACACCAGAGACAGCAGAACACAAATCACCCAGTACCATCAGTAACCACCAGAGGGAGCCCAAAAACAGAACGCACAACACATGCCCTTCTCTAAGATGGTGGGGACTGAGATCTATGTCATCATGCTGCCCACACTCTGCGTCCTCCTTCCTTGGCTGAAAAATGGCGCTGAAAGCGTCATACAAAACGCGACCTTGGTGCAAAGCTCACCGACCTCATGGCCGATCCCACACTAGGATCGGGTCAGGTTTCACGAAACCCGACTTTGCCGAAAGTCGGCGATTTTTGAATTTGTCCGATCCGTTTCGCTCAGCCCTACTCACCACCTCTCATGGCAGCATATTCCACTCATTGATCACCCTGACTGTCAAAAAGTTTTTTCTAATATCTAATCTGTGTCTCCTCCCATTCAGTTTCATCCCATTGCTTCTAGTCTTTCCTTGTCCAAATGAGAATAAATATGATCCTTCTACAAATGTGACAGCCCTTGATATATTTGTAGACAGCTATTAAGTCTCCTCTCAGTCTTCTTTTTTGCAAGCTAAAGATTCCCAAATCCTGTAAACGTTCCTCATAGGACATGGTTTGCAGACCGTCACCGTTCTGGTCGCTCTTCTCTGAACTTGCTCCAGTTTGTTGATGTGTTTTTAAAAATGTGGTGCAAAAGTGGATTTGATGTAATTTTTTGCCTGTTTGGGAGAATATTTGCATCATTTATGTTTTCTTCATACGATATTCTGGAAGTTTTAAGAATTACTGCTATAATTAAAATAATAAAAAATAGAATAAAACATATTCATAGGACTTAGGTTTAGAGGGTTTCGTTTTTTTGCTTGTATTTTTTTGTAATGGAGCCTTTCTTGATTTAATGACTTAGTAAAAGGACCGTGAACTTTCCATTTCCCAAATGTCTGCCAAGATCTGCAGTATCTCACGCACAGTTTTAATGACTTCCTGTAATTCATACAAACATTATGTATTCGGGAAATACTGTGTGTTGCAATTCGATTGTTTTGTCACAATAGAACAAAGAACCAAACATATTAAGACATATTATCACCTGAACGTAACTTGGAAAATAACATATTTTACGTATATTAATATCATATGTCTGTCTAGAACGAAGGTTAAATGAGAATCTACAGAAAGATCTCAACTCGGCAGAGAAGAAATCCGCTGTGTGATGAGCTTTAGATAACTCCAGTTATTATTTATTTGACTCTCTGATATCGTGTGATAAAGCAAGTGGTGGGATGATTCATTTATAACTTTAACTAGACAAAAGATCAAATCTATTACAAAAAGAGACAAACAGCATATACAGCATATAAAAAACACAGCACAAAAAAACAATCAAGAACTCTAGTCCCACCTACAGTGAGGCAAAAAAGTATTTAGTCAGTCAGCAATAGTGCAAGTTCCACCACTTAAAAAGATGAGAGGCGTCTGTAATTTACATCATAGGTAGACCTCAACTATGGGAGACAAACTGAGAAAAAAAAATCCAGAAAATCACATTGTCTGTTTTTTTAACAATTTATTTGCATATTATGGTGGAAAATAAGTATTTGGTCAGAAACAAAATTTCATCTCAATACTTTGTAATATATCCTTTGTTGGCAATGACAGAGGTCAAACGTTTTTTGTAAGTCTTCACAAGGTTGCCACACACTGTTGTTGGTATGTTGGCCCATTCCTCCATGCAGATCTCCTCTAGAGCAGTGATGTTTTTGGCTTTTCGCTTGGCAACACGGACTTTCAACTCCCTCCAAAGGTTTTCTATAGGGTTGAGATCTGGAGACTGGCTAGGCCACTCCAGGACCTTGAAATGCTTCTTACGAAGCCACTCCTTCGTTGCCCTGGCGGTGTGCTTTGGATCATTGTCATGTTGAAAGACCCAGCCACGTTTCATCTTCAATGCCCTTGCTGATGGAAGGAGGTTTGCACTCAAAATCTCACGATACATGGCCCCATTCATTCTTTCATGTACTCGGATCAGTCGTCCTGGCCCCTTTGCAGAGAAACAGTCCCAAAGCATGATGTTTCCACCACCATGCTTTACAGTAGGTATGGTGTTTGATGGATGCAGCTCAGTATTCTTTTTCCTCCAAACATGACAAGTTGTGTTTCTACCAAACAGTTCCAGTTTGGTTTCATCAGACCATAGGACATTCTCCCAAAACTCCTCTGGATCATCCAAATGCTCTCTAGACGGGCCCGGACATGTACTGGCTTAAGCAGTGGGACACGTCTGGCACTGCAGGATCTGAGTCCATGGTGGCGTAGTGTGTTACTTATGGTAGGCCTTGTTACATTGGTCCCAGCTCTCTGCAGTTCATTCACTAGGTCCCCCCGCATGGTTCTGGGATTTTTGCTCACCGTTCTTGTGATCATTCTGACCCCACGGGGTGGGATTTTGCGTGGAGCCCCAGATCGAGGGAGATTATCAGTGGTCTTGTATGTCTTCCATTTTCTAATTATTGCTCCCACTGTTGATTTCTTCACTCCAAGCTGGTTGGCTATTGCAGATTCAGTCTTCCCAGCCTGGTGCAGGGCTACAATTTTGTTTCTGGTGTCCTTTGACAGCTCTTTGGTCTTCACCATAGTGGAGTTTGGAGTCAGACTGTTTGAGGGTGTGCACAGGTGTCTTTTTATACTGATAACAAGTTTAAACAGGTGCCATTACTACAGGTAATGAGTGGAGGAAAGAGGAGACTCTTAAAGAAGAAGTTACAGGTCTGTGAGAGACAGAAATCTTGATTGTTTGTTTCTGACCAAATACTTATTTTCCACCATAATATGCAAATAAATTGTTAAAAAAACAGACAATGTGATATTCTGGATTTTTTTTTCTTAGTTTGTCTCCCATAGTCGAGGTCTACCTATAATGTAAATTACAGACGCCTCTCATCTTTTTAAGTGGTGGAACTTGCACTATTGCTGTCTGACTAAATTCTTTTTTGCCCCACTGTATCTAATTAGCCCAATCTCAAGATAGGGTTCAACCGAATCCTCAACATCTCCCTTCACTATAATGCCAATCTGGCACAAAAGTTCCACCACAATTAATGACAGTGGTGACCAAGTTCACACAAGCTATAGCTTCACAACAATTAATGTTAGTGGTAATTGTAAAGGAATAGGATTAAATTATACTCATTCACACTTGCAAAAATAGCATAACACATAATAGTCCTAGATTAAAGGTACCGTCACACATAGCGACGCTGCAGCGATACCGACAACGATCCGGATCGCTGCAGCGTCGCTGTTTGGTCGCTGGAGAGCTGTCACACAGACAGCTCTCCAGCGACCAACGATCCCGAGGTCCCCGGTAACCAGGGTAAACATCGGGTAACTAAGCGCAGGGCTGCGCTTAGTAACCCGATGTTTACCCTGGTTACCATCCTAAAAAGTAAAAAAACAAACGCTACATACTTACCTACCGCTGTCTGTCCTCGGCGCTCTGCTTCTCTGGTCTGGCTGTGAGCTCCGGGCAGCCAGAAAGCAGAGCGGTGACGTCACCGCTCTGCTTTCCGGCTGACCGACGCTCACAGCCAGTGCAGGAGGAGAGCAGAGCAGAGCACAGCGCTGGAGGACAGACGGCTGTAGGTAAGTATGTACTGTTTGTTTTTTTACTTTTAGGATGGTAACCAGGGTAAACATCGGGTTACTAAGCGCGGCCCTGCGCTTAGTTACCCGATGTTTACCCTGGTTACCAGCAAAGACATCGCTGAATCGGTGTCACACACGCCGATTCAGCGATGTCTACGGGGAGTCCAGCGACGAAATAAAGTTCTGGACTTTCTTTCCCGACCAGCGACATCACAGCAGGATCCTGATCGCTGCTGCCTGTCACACTGGACGATATCGCTAGCGAGGACGCTGCAACGTCACGGATCGCTAGCGATATCGTCTAGTGTGACAGTACCTTAAGAGAAGGAACATTCTCCCCCAACTTTCCAAAGGTGCGAAGAGATACATGTCCTTCCTCCTAGTGGAATGGAATAAGAGCCTTGCTGACTGTGCCGCATCACTTAGCCAGGGTGGAGGTACTATGCCCAGATTATCTCCCAACGCGTTTCCTCCTAATGATTCATCAGGGGAGTTGATGGTGATTGTTTTTTCACTTGGATTTGACTAAACGGTAGATGCACACCTCGTGTTTTATATGCTGCTTGTCTCTTTTTTTCTAATATATTTGATCTTTTATCTTTGGTCTATTAAAAGTTATATTTTAATGTTCTAACCAATTGCTTTATCACCTGGAATTATGTGGGTTTATCCTAACAATTACCAGCTATTTAATCTCTTATATCATGCCATTAATTCCACAATACTTTATTTCAGATGTATTACCTGTATACAACTATTGTATACAACTTTTTTCTTTATTTCTATGAGTTGAAATTTCTGAGCAGTTTTTAAGGCTTTGTGCAACCTATTTTCATCTCACTGCTGTGCGACTATTTTAGATCTGAGATTCCGCTGTACCGCTGTCATTGGGATGAGGGACGCGTGTGCAATGAAATTCAACAGATAGACTTCAATAAAATGGCGCCTGAAGCGGCAAATGCAGAGATTGAGAATCTTAATGAAGACAACATTGAGCTAAGATCTCGATCGTCGCATGAGTGAGCCGCATACGGCCCCATTTTATTGAAGACCGGAAGACTGTCTGTGGAATTACATTGCGCAATGTGTTGCCCATCCAAATGACTGCGGTGGGACAAAACTTAAGAAAGTCCTGTGATTTTTTTTTACAGATCACTGATTATTCTGTGATCTGTAAACAAAAATCACAGGAGGCAGGAAGCCAGTCAGAGGAGCAGGAAAGACCCTACCCCCGAGGCCCGCACCGATGCACAGATACATCATAGAACTTTAGAGGCTAATTAAAAAACAATCACTGATCGGATTGCTTTACGACAGGTATCAATTTAATCAGCATAACAATGTCATTATGGCCATTCCTTTACTTTATAGTGGTAAATCCTGCTGCCAGGTTCTCTTTAAATGCTACACTCGTCACATGTAAGTCACAATAGCATGTTACTTGAATTTACGTTTATGGCAAGTTAGTTGCGTGCGACTTGCAACAGAAAACACATTTGTATGTCATGCTCATGGCAGATTGAGGACATGATAGGAAATCAAAAGATACAATGTCGCAAAGTGACACTTTGAACTTAATGCCTCACCACACATGAGTGGCTGTATTAGTGGTTGGTCAGCAGTATTTTGCATCTGTGCTGCCTCTGTCTTTATCATGGGGTTCATGCTATATCTTGTTGTGCATTGATATTGTGTCTTAGTGCTGGTAAATATGGCTGCCTTTTCGCTGAGATGTTCTTTTAATTCTATACCCGCTCTTATTAATTGCTTTGAATTTTAGTCTAGGGACTCGCGCGGCAACAAGGACCATTGCACGAGGACGTGGGTTGCAACTTATGCCCAGTTTGGTCAAAATATCTACCAGTGCCTCATGTGTTTTATACATCACTTTTGTTGTAGTGTGCAGACAGGCCATTTAATGTTGGCTTGGGAAGTTGGGGTGTCTGTGCTTGTGAGGTGTACTCCTATATAGTGTTGGGCAGCCCACCTGGTCTAATAGTGTATGGACGTCAATAATAAGCTCTAGCCAGACACTGCACTACATGTATTAATGTGACTGGTGCTTTCTACAATTCTCATCCATGTGCATTTATAATAGTAGTGAACCACCCCATCCATGAACGTGTGCGAGTGGTTGTTTCATCAGTATTTTGCACCTGGGTTGCCTCCTACTGCATCCTGCAGTGCATTAGTATTGTGATTTGGTGCTGATAAATATGGCTGCCTTTTCTCTGTGATTATTTTCAATTTTGTGTCCTTTCAAGTTGATTGCTTTGAATATCATTCCATGGACTCGCAAGACAATGAGGACCCTTGACAAAGGTTGCGAGCTTCTGTATCTTGGCCAAAATTGTTTTGAATTATATCTGTACAGCTAAGTTATATCTAGACTTTTTATAACTCACTACAAATAATTTTTTTCATATTGTTCTGTATTGAGTAGCTTGAAAATCGCTGCGGTCTTACAAGTCAACAATTTTTTTTTAATCCTATGCGCTGAGTTTTTTAGCAATTTTTAAGTCTTTGTGCAACTAATTTAGAGCTGCGATTTTGCTGAGAAAAAAACAGTTAAATCGTAGACAAGTCACATGTACAAGTGCTTCTGACAAAATTAGAATATCATCAAAAAGTTAATTTATTACAGTTCTTCAATACAAAAAGCGAAAATCATACAATAGAGAGTCATTACACACAGAGTGATCTATTTCAAGTGTTTTTTTTTCTGTTAATGTTGATGATTATGGCTTACAACCAATGAAAACCCAAAAGTAATTATCTCAGTAAATTAGAATACTTTATAACACAAGATTGAAAAATGATTTTAAAGTCCTAAAATGTTGGCCTACTAAAATTTATGTTCAGTAAAAGCACTCAATACTTGGTCGGGGCTCCTTTTGCATCAATTACTGGATCAATGAGGCGTGGCATAAAGGCGATCAGCCTGTGGCACTGCTGAGGTGTTATGGAAGCCCAGGTTGCTTTGATAGCAGCCTTCAGCTTGTCTGCATTGTTGGGTCTTGTGTCTCTCATCTTCCTCTTAACAATACCCCATAGATTCTCTATGAGGTTAAGGTCAGGCGAGTTTGCTGGTCCATCAAGCACAGTGATACTGTTGTTTTTAAACCAGGTATTGGTACTTTAGGCAGTGTGGACAGGTGCCAAGTCCTGCTGGAGAATGACATTTCCATCTCCAAAAAGTTTGTCGGCACAGGGAAGCATGAAGTGCTCTAAAATTTCCTGGTAGACGGCTGCACTGACTTTGGTCTTGATAACCTAGCATTCTCTGCATTTTGTATATTGCTTTTTCAGCAGGCTTTTATCTTGATATAGAACATATATTTATGAGGTGGAGTGCGGTTTTGGTACATTGCATGTTTTTAAACGTTTTTAGATGTATTGTCTAAGGTGATAATAAAGGTTTTTGGATATTTTTTATAATGTGGTCGCACATACCCCTATTAGTCTAGACTTTTTCCTTTTTTTTTCATGCATCAATGACTGCCTCCATCTCCATCCATATACATATATATATATATATATATATATATATATATATATATTTTTTAGAGATATGGAGGGCTCAAATAGAACTTTTGCTATGGGGCCCTGTGATTTTTATGTATGCCTAGTAATAATGAGGGCAATCTGGCTTGTTTCTCAGAGCACGAGCCTCCAGAGGTCCCATTGCCAGGTTGCCCTCATCATAAGCAGCGTACCATATCTTTCACAGGGGTCCCAAGCTGACAGTGTCTGCCCCTGTAGAGGGGTGAGATGCTACATAATAACCTGAAAATGGGCAAGGCTATTGGAGTGCCCACTAGGGCCGTGGGGTACTCGGCACCAGGTCGGTCGGTTCTTCGGAGGATTGTCACAGCAGCAGTGACTTGGTCCTTGGCCCTGGGCATCCAATAAAAAGGGAATGAATATGTAAAGGGGAAATAAAGTTTATAAGGGGATTAGTTTGTGTCGCCACCCGTGGTATTCGACAATAAGAAGATGGCCGACACTGCGATTCAGGTCCACTGGGGCAGTTGGTGATGCAGCTGAGATGTTACAGCTCTCCACTGGTAGAGCTAGGCCCCAGGGCAGTTAAAGTGTTAAAGTTGATGATGAATTGTTGTAGTGCAGGGCAGGTGATGCAGGAATTAGTTCTTAGGACACAGCAGGGTGCAGATTCCACACTTTACTCACAGTTCTTAGATGCAGTCCCAGCCGGGTGTTGTGTTCTACGGATCTGTGGTCCAACCAGCTCTCAGGTAATTTGGGGTTCACTTTCCCGTGACTCCCTTTCTTAGGTTCCTTCCCTCTCTGGGCTGGTTCTCGCCCTTCCTGCCCTGCGCCTCACACACTATCCCAAGCCAGCGGCCTTGGATCCTGTCGGGCGACGTCCTGCTGGTCCCCTTGAACCTATATGGCTGCCTTTTGGCATATGTGTGTGGATGTGGCTGAGGTACATACAGATACCACAGCCTCCAGCTTGCTAGCTGAGCCTTGTAGTTCCTCCACTAGTCTGGGGGCCGGTCCCCCTACTGCGACCTGGTCCTTCCAACCGACTATGGTTGGCATGGATTTGGGCACCATGGGTGGATTCCTCATTTCCCTGGCCCCTAGAACCCCGTCCTTTCTTCTCTAAGGAGCTTCCCTCTTCACGTCTGCTCTCCTCCACACCAACTGTTTCTGACTAACTGACTCCTCCTCCTGTTTCCATGACAACACTTCATCCACACCCTCTACCTAGTCCCCGTCCAGCCTGCAATGGGGCCCTCCCTCAATAGGGTCTGTTCAGATCCCCTGGCCAGTAGTGGTGTGGTGTTGGATGCTAGTGTGGGTCTCAGATAGTGCCCCATCCTTACCCAAGAGCTGGGGCACCACACCTCTGGCTGAGGTGCAGTACCTCTGTGGCGACTGGACCCTCAGTGCAACACTATACCCCCAGAGGACTTACAGTTAGGGCCAGAAATATTTGGACAGTGACACAATTTTCGCGAGTTGGGCTCTGCATGCCACCACATTGGATTTGAAATGAAACCTCTACAACAGAATTCAAGTGCAGATTGTAACGTTTAATTTGAAGGGTTGAACAAAAATATCTGATAGAAAATGTAGGAATTGTACACATTTCTTTACAAACACTCCACATTTTAGGAGGTCAAAAGTAATTGGACAAATAAATATAACCCAAACAAAATATTTTTATTTTCAATATTAATTAATTAATTAATTAACTAATCCCAAACTGTTCTTCAACTATATCAATAGTAAAAGAATAAAAACTGAAAATGTAGGCCCCTTAAAAAATAGTGAGGAAAGAATGGTTGTAGATGACGAGGAAAAAGCTAACATATTAAACACCTTCTTCTCCACGGTATTCACGGTGGAAAATGAAATGCTAGGTGAAATCCCAAGAAACAATGAAAACCCTATATTAAGGGTCACCAATCTAACCCACGAAGAGGTGCGAAACCGGCTAAATAAGATTAAAATAGATAAATCTCCGGGGCCGGATGGCATACACCCACGAGTACTAAGAGAACTAAGTAATGTAATAGATAAACCATTATTTCTTATTTTTAGGGACTCTATAGCGACAGGGTCTGTTCCGCAGGACTGGCGCATAGCAAATGTGGTGCCAATATTCAAAAAGGGCTCTAAAAGTGAACCTGGAAATTATAGGCCAGTAAGTCTAACCTCTATTGTTGGTAAAATATTTGAAGGGTTTCTGAGGGATGTTATTCTGGATTATCTCAATGAGAATAACTGTTTAACTCCATATCAGCATGGGTTTATGAGAAATCGCTCCTGTCAAACCAATCTAATCAGTTTTTATGAAGAGGTAAGCTATAGGCTGGACCACGGTGAGTCATTGGACGTGGTATATCTCGATTTTTCCAAAGCGTTTGATACCGTGCCGCACAAGAGGTTGGTACACAAAATGAGAATGCTTGGTCTGGGGGAAAATGTGTGTAAATGGGTTAGTAACTGGCTTAGTGATAGAAAGCAGAGGGTGGTTATAAATGGTATAGTCTCTAACTGGGTCGCTGTGACCAGTGGGGTACCGCAGGGGTCAGTATTGGGACCTGTTCTCTTCAACATATTCATTAATGATCTGGTAGAAGGTTTACACAGTAAAATATCGATATTTGCAGATGATACAAAACTATGTAAAGCAGTTAATACAAGAGAAGATAGTATTCTGCTACAGATGGATCTGGATAAGTTGGAAACTTGGGCTGAAAGGTGGCAGATGAGGTTTAACAATGATAAATGTAAGGTTATACACATGGGAAGAAGGAATCAATATCACCATTACACACTGAACGGGAAACCACTGGGTAAATCTGACAGGGAGAAGGACTTGGGGATCCTAGTTAATGATAAACTTACCTGGAGCAGCCAGTGCCAGGCAGCAGCTGCCAAGGCAAACAGGATCATGGGGTGCATTAAAAGAGGTCTGGATACACATGATGAGAGCATTATACTGCCTCTGTACAAATCCCTAGTTAGACCGCACATGGAGTACTGTGTCCAGTTCTGGGCACCGGTGCTCAGGAAGGATATAATGGAACTAGAGAGAGTACAAAGGAGGGCAACAAAATTAATAAAGGGGATGGGAGAACTACAATACCTAGATAGATTAGCGAAATTAGGATTATTTAGTCTAGAAAAAAGACGACTGAGGGGCGATCTAATAACCATGTATAAGTATATAAGGGGACAATACAAATATCTCGCTGAGGATCTGTTTATACCAAGGAAGGTGACGGGCACAAGGGGGCATTCTTTGCGTCTGGAGGAGAGAAGGTTTTTCCACCAACATAGAAGAGGATTCTTTACTGTTAGGGCAGTGAGAATCTGGAATTGCTTGCCTGAGGAGGTGGTGATGGCGAACTCAGTCGAGGGGTTCAAGAGAGGCCTGGATGTCTTCCTGGAGCAGAACAATATTGTATCATACAATTATTAGGTTCTTTAGAAGGACGTAGATCTGGGGATTTATTATGATGGAATATAGGCTGAACTGGATGGACAAATGTCTTTTTTCGGCCTTACTAACTATGTTACTATGTTACTATGTAATATTTTGTTGTAAATCTTTTGGAGGCAATCACTGCCTTAAGTCTGGAACCCATGGACATCACCAAACGCTGGCTTTCCTCCTTCTTAATGCTTTGCCCGGCCTTTACAGCCGCAGCCTTCAGGTCTTGCTTGTTTGTGGGTCTTTCCGTCTTAAGTCTGGATTTGAGCAAGTGAAAAGCATGCTCAATTGGGTTTAGATCTGGAGATTGACTTGGCCATTGCAGAATGTTCCACTTTTTGGCACTCATGAACTCCTGGGTAGCTTTGGCTGTATGCTTGGGGTCATTGTCCATCTGTACTATGAAGCGCCGTCCAATCAACTTTGCAGCATTTGGCTGAATCTGGGCTGAAAGTATATCCCGGTACACTTCAGAATTCATCCGGCTACTCTTGTCTGCTCTTATGTCATCAATAAACACAAGTGACCCAGTGCCATTGAAAGCCATGCATGCCCATGCCATCACGTTGCCTCCACCATGTTTTACAGAGGATGTGGTGTGCCTTGGATCATGTGCCGTTCCCTTTCTTCTCCAAACTTTTTTCTTCCCATCATTCTGGTACAGGTTGATCTTTGTCTCATCTGTCCATAGAATACTTTTCCAGAACTGAGCTGGCTTCTTGAGGTGTTTTTCTGCAAATTTAACTCTGGCCTGTCTATTTTTGGTATTGATGAATGGTTTGCATCTAGATGTGAACCCTTTGTATTTACTGTCATGGAGTCTTCTCTTTACTGTTGACTTAGAGACAGATACACCTACTTCACTGAGAGTGTTCTGGACTTCAGTTGATGTTGTGAACGGGTTCTTCTTCACCAAATTAAGTATGCGGCGATCATCCACCACTGTTGTCATCCGTGGACGCCCAGGCCTTTTTGAGTTCCCAAGCTCACCAGTCAATTCCTTTTTTCTCAGAATGCACCCAACTGTTGATTTTGCTACTCCAAGCATGTCTGCTATCTCTCTGATGGATTTTTTCTTTTTATTCAGCCTCAGGATGTTCTGCTTCACCTCAATTGAGAGTTCCTTTGACCGCATGTTGTCTGCTCACAGCAACAGCTTCCAAATGCAAAACCACACACCTGGAATCCACCCCTGACCTTTTAACTACTTCATTGATTACAGGTTAACGAGGGAAACGCCTTCAGAGTTAATTGCAGCCCTTAGAGTCCATTGTCCAATTACTTTTGGTCCCTTGAAAAAGAGGACGCTATGCATTACAGAGCTATGATTCCTAAACCCTTTCTCCGATTTGGATGTGGAAACTATCATATTGCAGCTGGGAGTGTGCACTTTCAGCCCATATTATATATATAATTGTATTTCTGAACATGTTTTTGTAAACAGCTAAAATAACAAAACTTGTGTCACTGTCCAAATATTTCTGGCCCTAACTGTAGAACGGTACAATATAGATATACCGATGTGGGGAGGTTTACCAGACCATATATACTTGGTTTGGATAAAAGCAAGATTTCTGAAAAAGGATGAGGGAACCCCAATTGGAAGGGCTTGAATAACATATAAAGATAGCACTTCTACCAAGCCATGTAAAGGTATTCCTTGACCACCTTGAGCAGTCCCCCTATACCGACCTGAAAAGTTTAGTGAAACTGAGAGAGTATGGCAAGCTTATGCCCCTCACTAGTAATATACCTATGTATTTTATAACTGACTTAGCCCATTTGATACTAAAGTCTGTTTTTATGGGTGCTAAAATGGAAGGCGATGTACTGATATTTAGGGCCAGATTTGGAAATATTCATTTTAAAGTTTGATGGGATTCAGCGGGATTCATGGGATTCAGCGGGATTTACCAGCTGGGATTCAGCTTTATGTACTGAATTCTTCCATCAAGTGTGAAAGAGAAGTAGTCGGGTAGTTAATAAAAGAAAGTAGGTCAGCTGCATAAGCCACCATCTTATAGGGCAAGCCACGCATGCAAGGACCAATAATTTTAGTGTTGGATCGGACTTTCGTGAGGAAGGGTTCCAGGGTGAGTATAAAAATCAGAGGGGATCGTGGCCACCCTTGAAATTTGCCATTCCATATGGAAAACTCATGTGACAAGACCCCATTTACCTTAACGCTGGTAGTCGGTTTTGTGTATAAAGCAAATATCCATGCTGAAATCCCATAAATAATAAATAAATAATAATAAATCATAAAGATTATAAGTGATATGTGTGTGCAGCTCAGAATACTGAAGTGAAGACGTTCACTGTGAACTGTAC
The DNA here is from genome assembly GCF_032444005.1 of Ranitomeya imitator. Lineage (NCBI taxonomy): Eukaryota > Metazoa > Chordata > Amphibia > Anura > Dendrobatidae > Ranitomeya > Ranitomeya imitator. Next base: position 330,097,912 of record NC_091285.1, on the reverse strand, counting down.
AATGATGACATTTATAACCATGATAATCTGTACAAGCTTTCCTAATATACAAAAATTGCGTCTGCTTTCTTTTTTTTTACAGATTGTCCAGAAATTTCTGGACAGTTAGTGACCCTGGCTTGGACATTATCACTGCAGCAGCAAGAGAGGTCACTTGGTGGCTGGACAGCACGCAAACATCAGTGAGGGGGTTAGGCTACTTTCACACTAGCGTCGGACTCGGCCCGTCGCAGTGCGTCGGGCCGACGTACTGACGCTAGCAGTGAATGCGCCGCACAACGGGGGCAGCGGATGCATTTTTCCAGCGCATCCGCTGCCCCATTGTGAGGTGCGGGGAGGTGGAGGTGGAGTTCTGGCCGCGCATGCGCAGTCGGAAATGGCAGACCGTCGGCAGCAAAAAACGTTACATGTAACATTTTTTGCTCCCGGCGGTCCGCCACAACACGGCGCAACCGTCGCACGACGGTTGCGACGTGTGTCAATGCGCCGCAATGCGTTGGTAATGTTAGTCTATGTGGCAAAAACGCATCCTGCAGACAACTTTGCAGGATGCGTTTTTTTCCCATAAACGATGCATTGTGACGTATTGCAAAAAACGCTAGTGTGAAAGTAGCCTTAGTGAGGTATGTATGACCTTTGTCCAAGCTGTTTTACAAATAATCCTTCTTTCACAGACAACCCCTTTTAATGACTGATAGTTTTGTCAGTTAGCATGACAGTAATGTGGACCCTTTGTCCCACTACAAAGTAGCGTTGGACTGAATAATGAAAATTTTGTACTATGGATTTTACAGGTCATAATACTTAGTCTCACCCCACCACTGAAAATAGATTAAAACAAAATGAACGAGCACCCAGAACAACCAGCACAGATAAGGGTGGAGGAATGTGGGACCAGTATAATCCAGGAGACATGTCACATCTTATTAAAAACCTATGATGCCAGTGACTGTGCTGTAATAACCTATTTCTGCCAGCAGATGGCAGAGACACACTCCCAAAGCCCTGAGAACTGAATTCCTTGATGTTACAGTGCTAGAGATGGCTGGTCATTTAACGGGCAATACCCGGTTGATATGTGGTGTAACTAGAACACACAGGCACAGCCTGAAGTCTGGAGATCACATACTGCGGCTTGGAAAGCCTTTTTCTTAAGCTTATGACAGGAGGGAAAGAAACAATGTAAGATTAGGGCTGAGTTACACTGTATTGTCCTTCCCGCTCAGCTGAGGGCTTCCGTTTGAACTACCCAAAAACATTGTCCATCGGTATTGCCTTTGTCATGAATGATCCAAGCGGTATTTAAAAAATTAAACTTTGGCCTCGATCCTTTCCAACTGTGTCCATTTTTTAGCTGGACACACTAGTATGCAAGACACAAAAAGAAGGTCAGAAAATGGCCAAAGTTTCAGATTTTAGACACCAATTGGCTCATTAAACTCAATGGTTACAGGGGTATATCTGAATGTTGCTTTTTGTGTACTCAGATGAAAGCCCTTGGCTGCTGAGCGGGGAGAACCTTGTGGTGTGATCCCAGCCCTACACTGTAAATCATTACTTGGCAGTATATGGTTCTAATATCCCAGACTTATAGCATCATATATCCCTATAAGGGCTCATACAGAAGCCCATAGATCCTCTCATCTAAGAGAAACGGGCCAATTATGCAAATGACACTCGGATCAAACTGATCAGTGTCATCAGCAAAGTGTGATCTGATTCTCTCAGATGAAAACAAACTCAAAGCACACAAGAATAAAATGTCTCCATCTTCTCCATTGTGTCAGGTTGCGGAAATCAAGACTGCACTTAGACGTCATGTGAGTGCAGTCTTATGATTTCCATGCACTCACTAACTTGCATGGGCGAGTGCGATCCGAGTATCAGATCAAACTTGGACATGCAGCAATTTTTTCCACAGACTCTGTCAAAGGAAATACATTGGACATGTGCACGGCCCCATAGACTAACGTTGATCCAAGTGTGTTCCGATGTTTTTTCTGATCGCACTCTGACCGATAAAATGCACCCATCTACACCAAGGTCATTAGATCCATATTCTGGACAGTACTAGTGGCTGCAATGTGGATACAGTATGGCATGAGAATGAAGACTATGACCCCGATTCATTAAGAATGGCGTTGTGCACAATAATGTTAATGAAGAGGCACGGTGGGGTAAGACGCATTACTTAATGAATTTGATGCATCTTCTCAGCCTCTCCAGAAATACTACTGGAGTCAGGGAGTAACATTTGTGGAGTAAGTTTCACCACTAAAGAAGCATAGCTATTAGGCTAGGTTCACACTAGCGTTGCGCCGCCCTGCGTCGGCGACGCAACGCGTGACGCACGTAAAAACGCGCGCAAACGTGCGCAAAAACGCGCGCGTTTTGCGACGCGTGCGTCGTTTTTGACGAAAATCGGACGCACAGAAAATGCTACATGTAGCGTTTTCTTGCGTCCGACGCTAGCGTCGGAAACGACGCACGTGGCGAAAAACGCCACCAAAACAACGCACGCGTCCCCTATGTTAAACATAGGGGCGCGTCGCCGCTGCGTCGCCGCTGCGTCGCCGACGCAACGGCGGCGCAACGCTAATGTGAACGTAGCCTTAGTAATGAGCGAACGTGCTCGCCACTACTTGTTACTCACCCGAGTATCACTATGCTCAATGTACTCGGCGCGCACCGAGCATTTCCAGGATTACTCGGCGGGAACCGGTGTCTCCACCCAGCATTTTTGGTGGACTTTAGATACCCAATCACGCTGCAGGGATTGTCTGCCAGGCAATGAAATGCCGCAGCCATCTTTGTTGTGGTTGTGCAGTGATTGGCTTGGCCGCACAGCATCATCCTGAGTGTAAGAGATCTGGCACTGCCCTGCTTGCCGCATTCTACTCCGGATTCAGCAAGAGTAGGGAGAGCTTCTGCAGAGATAGGGTCAGAATTGAGCTTTTAATAACTTGTGTAGGTCTGCAACTGTTCAGTCCACAACTCCTGAGAAACCAACAGTCCTTTTTAGGGCTAATTCGGGGGTCCCGAGATTGCAGCGCTAGGTAGGCAGGGCACAGCATATCCACATCAGTGCCAAGCCTGCAGGCACTGTATGTGCGTCCATTGCTCCCAATGCATCTCTCCCAAAGCTCCATAACTGCCTGCTGCAGCTTCTCTACTATATACCTAGCTGCAGTTTTCATTTTTTTTTTTTTTTTTTTTCAAAAAATCACTCCAAATTTTTTTTGTACAGCCTGTTATGTCAGACTGAGGCCTGGTGTATCTGTTTAAAAATCCTAGTTTTGCAGGCATATTTAGCATAGCTCTGTGTGCTAGCCTTGTTCTTGTCTTTTTTTTTTTTTTTTTTTTGCTAAATTCACCAAAAAGCAAAAAACACATTAATGCAGTCTGTTATATCAGGCTGAGTCCTGGTGTATCTGTTTGTGAAAAATCGTATTTCCGCAGGCATACGTAGCATAGTTCTATGTGCTAGCCTTGTGCTACTCTTTTTTTTTTGCTGTTTTAAATTCACCAAAAAGTAAAAAAAAAATGTAATACAGTCTGCTATGCCAGGCTGAGGCCTGGTGTTTCTGTGTTTGAAAAATCATTGCTTCGCAGGCATACTGATCAGATATAATTTAGCTCCAAATAAATACATTTGTGTTGAGCTTTTGAAATACTGCAGTAGTCCATTTAAAATGGGCAAGGCAAGGGACGGGGAAGTGGACGTGATGCTGATGGTGCAAGCAGAGGACGAGGCCGTGGCCAAGCTGAAAGTGGGCCACAACAAAGACCCACATCTTCTTGCTCGACCTTCCTGTCCCAGTTTCTAGGGGACCGCAGCACATCACTATTGAAGCCAGAGCAATCTGAAAAGGTTGTTTGTTGGATAGCGGATAATGCTTCCAGTCACTTAGCCACCACCATGTCTTCCACATGGTCAAGTCTGAGTAGCCGTGAGTGTGGCCCAGATATTCCTCACCCTGATCCTCCTTCCTCCCACCATGCCGAGTGCCCTGAGACAACTGATCCCACACTTGGACACTCCGAAGAGCTATTCAGTTTTCCCTTTCAAGATTCCGGACTCTCGGCCGGTCAACTTGAAGTGGGGACAAATGAGATCGCATGTAGCGATGCCCAAAGCTTTGACCAGTCACGGTCACATGGATGATCATGCCAGAAAGTCAGGAGGAGGAGCAGGGTGCTGATGTGAAAGACGAGGAGGTGAATGACATAGTGACTGACCCAACCTAGCAGGAGGACATGCAGAGCAAAGACAGCAGCACACATGGGGAAGGAAGCATATCACCCCAACAGGCAGGAAGAAGCAGTGTGGTTATTCTACCTATATACAGTACTATTTTGCATTAAAAAAATAAAAAATACAGGCCACATATTTGGCAGTGTGGTATTTCCGTAACAAGCCTCATATATCTGCGTTCTCTAAGTCTGGGCATTTTTGGCTGGTTTTCCACTGTTTTTGCTGTTTGTTACTCTACTTATATACAGCACTATTTTGCATAGAAAAAAATACAGGCCACATATTTGGCAGTGTGGTATCCCTGTCAGATGTCTGAAGTATTTGTGGCCTACAAAATGTGGAAATTCAGGCCTACATTCTGCTGTATTTGCTGTGTGTTACCCTAGTTCGGTACACTATTTTAGTTTAAAAAATTAAAAAATACAGGCCACATATCGAACTGTGTGGTATCTCTGTAAAAATACTTCTCTTTCAAGTTGTTATGGCTGCTTCATGACTGTCTTAAATGCTCCAACTACTACTACCATCATCATCTTCTGCATAGAAGCACAGTGTGAACGCTTGGGTGGAGTTGTACTCTGTCTCTGTATTATGAAGGCGTTTTCTCCCGCCAATAAAAGTGGTACTGCCATAAAGCGAGGAGCCATGTGCCCAATGACCTCCAGAGAGCGAGGCACCGTGCGCTCTATGAACATGAGTATAGCGCACGTGCGCAGTAGAGAGACATTGTTCATGCTTCGTGTTCAGCTTAGCTAAATAATAATTAAAGGGCACAAAGGATGTTGGTACGGTCAGCAAGGTACTCTGCATTTTCCCAAACTTTGCACTCCTTGTGAGAGACCACCATGCCTCAGGGCCAGGGCGATGGGAGGGTCTGAGAAAACTCTCCCCGAACTTTGCCAGTGCTCCACTGCCTCTGCTGGATTGGAGTTGTGCCTCTCTCTTACCTATACTCCTTACTTGGCCAACGAACTGTGACCTCTTCTGTCAGCGTTTTCAGATGGAATTTTTTTTTAATAATTCAGCAAGAAGGGCCCTATGGTCCTCCAACTTTGTAGTACACCTGTCTGCCTCTGGAATAAGAGATATAAATTTCTCCTCGTAGCGTGGGTCTAGAATTGTCAACAATCAGTATTTCCTGTCACCTAAAATTTTGAGAACACGAGGGTGACGAGAAAGGCAGCATAACATAAACTCAGCCATGCATGCAAGACTGCTAACAGTCGATACTTCCGTGTCCTCACCAAGAGGGCAACTGACTGGTTCTCCGGTGGCCCAGTCTGACCCTGTAAGGGGGAACTTAGGAGACAATATTAAATGGGCATTTAAGAAGCATTTATTGTTTATAGGGGCACTAGTAAGGTAGCTACTGGGTGGCAGAGGGTGCTGAGCTGGCTGTCAGTCCCAGGGCACAGTTACAGCTACCGCTCTCTATACACTGACCAGTGACTGACTGTGCCAGTCCACCATTATGATGAAGATCGAATCTTCCGGGAAGAATAAAGTTAATTTCCTCCTGGCAGCAGGGATCTCATTGCCGGCGTCACATGGGGTTAGAACACTCTTAACCCTTAGATTAATCCAATATTTGCAGGTTACTAGTGTTACTTGACATGATAGAAAGGCAAAATAAGCAATCGTAAGTTCACAGAGTCATATAATATGATGACTGCAATATATTAAGAGGATGAAAACTTTGATGGCAGGAGTAGTACATCTTTAAGGAGGAAACGTGGTACAAAGGGGCCGATTCATAACAGTGGCAGATCTCTTGTGGAAAAACAGTTAAAAAAGTTACAAAAATTGTGTGACTCCTGTGAAAGTGGTTGTTAGCTTGGGTAATAATGGGGTTAATCTGCAGGTTAATATTCTACTGCACTGAAAGGCCTGCTGTCAGGATGAAATGAACTGTACTCCTCCCAGCAGCCTCCGACTTTCAGTCAAAGGAGCAGCTTCAGCTACTGCTCAGTACATAGTTGGATGAAACTGCATCCCTAGCACTGACTGACAGCTGCTAAAATCAGTGCTAAACCGGCTGTTAGTCAGTGTCAGGGCGCGGTTACAGCTGCCACTCCCTATGTACTGAGCGGTGTCGGCCGCAACTTCATGACTGAAAGCTGGAGGCTGCCAGGAGGAGATAAGTTAATTTCCTCCTGAGAGCTGAGCTTACAATACAGTGGTATTAACCTGCGGATCAGCCCCATATCTGCAAGTTAATTGTTTTTTGAGACATGACAGGTTCCCTTGAAGATTTGTGTGTACAATTAGGGCTGGTTTTAGACAAATTAGGGCCCTGGGCAAAAGTTTAAAGCGGGGCCCCAAATGCTCACATAGAAACATTTCTGTTGTATATACATGCGCTGAGTTTCAATCTGCATATATATACTCATGGGTCCCATAGCGGCCATGTGGTGTGCCGCTCTTAGCGGCACTCCACTGGCTGGGGGCCCCTGGAGGAGCGGGGGCCCCTGGCAGCTGCCTGGTCTGCCTGCCCCTAACGCCGGCCCTGTGTACAATGCCAATCATAATGTATCGGATCAGGCCCATAATGTTTAGTGGGTTTCCAAAGTGTTTTGTTTTGCCAGTCACCTTTCCATAAAACCCTACACCGCACAGTCTGTTTTGGTCAGTGACATTCTCATCTCAGTTTTGTATTTGTGCTTTTGGCTATGTGCGCACGTTGAGGATTTGTTTGCAGAAGTTTCTGCATCTCTTGGCAGAAAACGCAGTGGAAATTCAACACGGTTTTTATGCGTTTTTGTTGCGGCTTTGTATACATTTTTGTAAGCTAAATAAAGATATAATAAAAAAAATTGTGATGTAATTTCCTTGTTCAACCTCTTCAGCCAGATACCCTCATTAATATGAAATAAAGACTCACACACATACACAGGGCCGGCTCCAGGTGTTCGTGAGTCTCAGTGGGCCCCTTTAACACATACTACAATTCATAATGCACAGTTACAGCAGAGAAATATAGGTATAGTACATTGCCAAAGATTTCACTTCTTACTGTACATTACATGAGTGATATCTATTGTAAATTCTTCAATAGGTCAGAAACCGGAAAGTATAGTCCTCCATACAGTATTATGGGCATTACATAATGCTCCATGAGGAATAATGTGCCCCATATATTGCTCCTTACAGTATTATGGGCACCACATAGTGCTCCATACAGAATAAAGTGCCCCATATATTACTCCATACAGTATTATGGGCACCACATAATGCTCCATACATAATAATGAGCCCCACATATTGCTCCATACAGAATGAGCAACATATATTGCTCCATACGGAATAATGGACCCCATGCAATGCTCCATACAGGATAATGAGCCAAATATAATGCTCAATATAGTACAATGAGCCATATATTGCTCTGTACAGTATTATGGGCACCATATATTGCTCCATTCAGAATAATAGGCCCCATATAATGCTCCATCTATATACATAATTGTCTAAGGGTCACTTCCGTCTGTCTGTCCTTCTGTCACGGTTATTCGTTCGCTGATTGGTCTCGGCAGCTGCCTGTCATGGCTGCCACGACCAATCAGCGACGGCCACAGTCCGATTAGTCCCTCCCCTACTCCCCTGCACTCACTGCCCGGCGCCCGCTCCGTAATCCCCTCCACTCACCGCTCACACAGGGTTAATGGCAGTGGTAACGGCCTGCGGTGTAACACACTCCGTTACCGCTGCTATTAACCCTGTGTGTCCCCAACTATTTACTATTGATGCTACCTATGCAGCATCAATAGTAAAAATAGGTCATATTAAAAATAATAAAAAAAACAAAAAAACTGCTATACTCACCCTCCGCCGCCTTTGCCGCTCCTCGCCATGCTCCCGGGACCGCTCCATTGCAAGCGTCAGCTTCCGCTCCCAGGGCTGGTGTGCGACAAGGACCTGCCGTGATGTCATGGTCATGTGACCGTGACATCATCATAGGTCCTGATCACACCAGCCCTGAGACCACCGGAAGCTGCCGTTTGCAATGGAGCGGTCCCGGGAGCGTGGCGAGGAGCAGCAAAGGCGGCGGATGGCGAGTATAGCAGGACTTCAACGGGCCTTCGGAAGGTGAGTATATGTTTTTTTTTTTTTTCAGGTCTCTATACTACGTGGCTCTGTGCTGGGCAATATACTACCTGCCTGGGAAATATACTATGTGGCTGGCCAATATACTACGTGACTGGGCAATATACCGTACTACGTGGCTGCTCAATATACTACGTGGCTGGGCAATATACTACGTGGCTGGGCAATATACTGCGTCACTGGGCAATATACTACGTGACTGGGCAATATACTACGTGACTGGGTAATATACTTTGTGACTGGGCAATATACTATGTAGCTGGGCAATATACTACGTGACTGGGCAATATACTACGTGGCTGGGCAATATACTACGTGACTGGGCAATATACTACGTCGCTGGGCAATATACTACGTGACTGGGCAATATACTACGTCGCTGGGCAATATACTACGTGACTGGGCAATATGCTACGTGGCTGGGCAATATACTACGTGGACATGCATATTCTAGAATACCCGATGCATTAGAATCGGGCCACCATCTAGTACAGAATAATGAGCCCCATATATTTATCCATACAGAATAATAGACCTCATATAGTGCTCCATACAGTATAATGAGCCCCATATATAGCTCCATACAGAAGAATGAGCCCCATATATTGCTCCATACAGTATATAATAGGCCCCATATATTGCTCCATACAGTATAATGAGCCCCATGTATTACTCTGTACTGTATAATGGGCCCCATATATTGCTCCATACATAATGGGTCCCATATAATGTTCCATACAGTATATGATGGGCGCCATATAATGCTCCAGTATATGATGGGCCCCATATAATGCTCCATACAGTATAGGATGGGCCCCGTAGAGTATAATGAGCCCCTTATATTGCTCCATACGGTATAATGAGCCCCAAATAATGGTCCATATAGTATAATAAGCCTCACATAATGCTCCATACAGTATATGATGGGCCCCATATAAAACTTCATATAGAATAGTTCCCATATAATGCGCCATATATAATGGGCCCCATATATAATGCTCCAGTGTATGATGTGCCTATATCATGCTCCATATATAATTGGCCCCATATATGATGCTCCAGAGTATGATGGGCCCATATATGATGCTACGGTGTATAATGAGCCTCATACATGATGGGCCCCATATATGATGCTCCAGTGTATGATGGTGCCCATATATAATGCTCCAAATATTAAAAAAATTAAATTCACACCACTCATCGCTGGCTGCTGCTCTGTTCCCGACTCCTCAGCGTCGTCGTCTTCCAGCTCTCTGAACTGTGACTGCTCAGGCAGAGGGCACACAGACGTGACGTCATCGTGCCCTCTGACCTGAATATCACAGTCATCAAACGCCGCAGCGGAGGAGCTGGGAGAGGTAAGTATCACAAGTGCCGCGACCCTAATCAAGGGGAGGGGCCCACTCGCCGGTGTCTGCACTGGCACAGACACTGGGCCCCCATAGTGCGCAGATGTCCCTGACTGTGAGTGGGCCCCCGCCTGCTCAGGGCCCTGGCAGTTGCCTGGGTATGCCGGGTGCTGACGCCAGCCCTGCACACACACTAGCCTATGTAGGAGCATTAACATAATTAACCTACATATGCTGTAACAAAACAGCAACTGTCAGAAATCTGCGTGAAATGCAATATCTGTTTATTTTTCAAAAATGAAAAAAAAAAAAAAATTGCATGGGCTCCAGCATAATTTTCATAACCAGCAGATGGAAAGCCGACGGTTGAGGGCTGATGTTAATATTCTGGGAAGGAGCCAATAGCCAAAGGTTCCCAGGCTATTAATATCAGTTCACAGCTGTTTACTGGGGAATGTGACATGGGGTACCCCTATAAAATCGAACCAGCAAATGCTAGGCAGACATTTGCGGGCTGATGTTAATAACCTGGGATGGGGCCATGGATATTGGCATCCCCCAGGCTAAAAACATCATGTCTCACCTGCCCCAGAAATGGTGCATCTTATAGATGTGCCAATTCTGGCACTTTAGCCTCACTCTTCCCACTTGCCCTGTAGCGGTGGCAAGTGAGGTCCATATTTGTGGGGTTGATGTCACCTTTGTATTGTCAGATGACATCAAGCCCACAGGTTAGTAATGGAGAGGCTTCTATAAGACACCTATCCATTACTAATCCTATAGTTACATGCTAAATAAAGACACAGCCAGAGTAAAGTCTTTTATTTGAAATAATCACAGACTCTTTTATTGAATCTTAATTTACCATACTTACTGAATGCCTAATCCCCGATGCCCTCGTCTCCTGCAACAAAAATAAAATAAACCAACATATAATACTATCCTGTCCGACGTAGTCCATTTAATACCGAGTGCCCCACGGCGATCTCACGTGTAGAACAGCTCATGCTGTCTGTTATATGTGACTCATGCTGTCTCTGTTATATGTGACAACATTTAGCCGGATGGGAGTATTAGCCCCATGAGACGACACCTAGGTACACACGTTGCATGGGTACACACACAGACCGACACACAGACACACATATTCTCCGCCCACACACAGAGACACACGCACATATTCTCCGTCCACACACTCTTCCTCCTTCTGACATAATTTCCCTTTGACAATTCTCAGCGCTTTTGGCAGCAAATCCGCAAACCTTTTTACACCTGCATTTTTGTTGTGGATTTGACTGACTCAATGGAAGTCAACGGGTGCAGAAATGCTGCAGATCCTCAAAAAGAATTGACATGCTGCAGAAAATGAAACGCTGCAAATAAGGACGGAAATTTCCGGATCATGAGCACACTTCAGGAATGTCATTGATTAACATTGCTTAAGTAATCCATTGCGTTTTTGGAGCATTTCCGTGCGGAAAAAACGCTGCGGAAACGCTACAAATCTGCAATGTGCGCACATAGCCTTAGTCCTTCCCTATTGCTCTAATGGATAGAATGAGTAGAGCCAGTGCACAATAGCAGATGGTTGTGCACATTTGCTGCCAGGGAAGTGTAAGCACCAAGTCATCAGCACCACTCACCTCCCAATGCAGAACAACCACTGTGTTCAATGGGATGTTCAACTTAGTGGACTTTCAGAATTGATATATTTATACTGATGTCATGTGACAAATCATCCTTAATCTACTCATAATGTGACTTCTGCAGGTTAAGTTTTCATAAATCATTATTACAGAGAAATTTTTTTATACGGTATATCGTATTCAAGAAATTGGCTTTCTTCCCCATGTTTGAGCCAGTTCCCCCCTCCCCCCTCCATGCCTTCTGAAGTTATCCACTCAGCTACATTACATCTTAAGGCCCCATCTCACTTAGCAACGCTAAAGTGATCCCGACAACGAAACGACCTGTCAGGGATCGTTGCTGCGTCGCTATGTGGTCGCTGGTGAGATGTCAAACAGTGAGATCTTCCCAACGACGCAGCAGCGATGCGGCGACCTGTAGCAACCTGTACAACGATGTCGTTGGTCGTTGTGACCCTGTCACATGGCAGCTATTATGACGATTCAGACCTCGATGAGGGACGTCCTGTGTGACGTTGTAGTCACACAGGTGTGCATTTGCGTTGCCTTTTCTGCGCCCATTCAGTTCCGATTGGTGGTCGCTACTGCGTTCTGATTGGCGGCCTTGCCTTATGAGGCGACACAATAGCCCTTCGGTGGGAACGCATTTGAGACCCCAAATGATACCTACCGTGCACAAAAGGTGTCAGAAGGGCCGTTGAAGAATAGATAAATCGAAGAGGAGTCGCAGGCCGGAGGACTCTACAACGATCTGCAAACCACCACGCGGTCAGGAACAAAGGATGGAAGCGCTACTATGTTGCCTTCTGTTGACTGCCAATCATAACGCAGAAGCGACCACCAATCGGAACTGAATGGGCGCGGAAAAGGCAACGCAAATGCACGCCTGTGTCGGTGTCTGAGTCGTCAACGAGGTCGTTGGTAAGGTGTCAAACACAGCGATGTGTGCTACCCAGCGGGACCTCAATGATCAAAAAAAGGTCCAGGCCATTCCGACACGACCAGCGATCTCACAGCAGGGGCCTGGTCGCTGCTACATGTCAAACATAGCGAGATCGCTACTGAGGTCGCTGTTGCATCACAAAACTTGTGACTCAGCAGCGATCTCGCTAGCGACATCGCTCAGTGTGAAGTACCCCTTACTCAGATACTCAGACAAGACCGACTGATAGCTCACTGTGGTGTCATGAAACAGAGTCTATTGTACTCTTTGGAGAGGCAAAAAGTGATAAAGGTACCTTCACACTGAACAGCTTAAAAACGATAACAATAGCGATCCGTGACGTTGCAGCGCCCTGGATAGCGATATCGTCGTGTTTGACGTGCAGCAGCGATCAGGATCCTGCTGTGACATCGCTGGTCGGAGCTGGAAGGCCAGCACCTTATTTTGTCGCTGGATCACCCGCTGACATCGCTGAATCAGCGTGTGTGACGCCGATCCAGCGATGTGTTCACTGGTAACCAGGGTAAACATCGGGTTACTAAGCACAGGGCCGCGCTTAGTAACCCGATATTTACCCTGGTTACCATTGTAAATGTAAAAAAAAACAAACACTACATACTTACATTCCGGTGTCTGTCGCGTCCCTCGCCGTCAGCTTCCCACACTGACTGTGAGCGCCGGCCATAAAGCACAGCGGTGACGTCACCGCTGTGCTCTGCTTTACGGCCGGCTCTCACAGTCAGTGCGGGAAGTTGACGGCGAGGGACGCGACAGACACCGGAATGTAAGTATGTAGTGGTTTTTTTTTTTTACATTTACAATGGTAACCAGGGTAAACATCGGGGTTACTAAGTGCGGCCCTGTGCTTAGTAACCCAATGTTTACCCTGGTTACTCGGGGACGTCAGCATCGTTGGTCGCTGGAAAGCTGTCTGTGTGACAGCTCTCCAGCGACCAAACAGCGACGCTGCAGCAATCGGCATCGTTGTCTATATCGCTGCAGTGTCGCTTAATGTGACGGTACCTTAAGTGCAGAGAAAACAGACAGAGGAAGACACAGAATGATCATGCTGAGATTTGTAACATGTCTTCTACATCACACCAGAGCTTGAGATACATCTGGACAGTGCAGTACTGCTGTATAATGTCCTCCGTGCTGCTGCTTTTCTGTGTGATAATAAAGGGATGAAGTGCAGTGTGCTGAGCTATGTACTGTATACCAGGGATTATAGCAGCTAGTTTCCACCCAACAAGAAAATGTATTCCTCATGTACAGCTTATTCCAAGAAGTGAATTTAAAGTATGGCCACATTTTAATTTGTTCCACTAGACCGTGGGGTCTCATAGTACATAAATATATATATATATATATATATATATATATATATATATATTCTCACCTTTTCAGTTTATTTTTTATGCAAGGTATTTTTTTTTTTTTTTAGTTTTGCTGCAACAATGTGGACTATTTTGTCAGCCCCAGTACACACACAAAAAAGTCCACGTCAAGTCACAAAACAGCAAGGGGCCTGAATACTTTGACGTTCCCCTTCTGTCATAGACTTTGCATTGACAGAAAAGAGACCAGCTTAGCTATTGAAATGAACTCATAAGCCATATTAAGGGCTCATGCGGATGCCTTAATTTTTGGTCAGTGTTCTATCCATGTGCTCAGAGGACAGCACTCGTACACAATAGTAACCAGTGTGTCTGTGTACACCAACAATTTTTTACATGGACAGCCAAAAAATGTTATGAGTGTACAAGTCTGGTCCAATGTACATACAGTTGAAATCAGAGGTTTACATACACTATATAAGAAGACACATATGCATGTTTTTCTCAATATCTGACATGAAATCAGAATAAACCTTTCCCGGTTTAGGTCAATTTAGGATTATCATAATTATTAATATTTGACAGATCCCAGAATAATGAGAGAGAATGTTTAACCCCTTTACCCCCAAGGGTGGTTTGCACGTTAATGACCGGGCCAATTTTTACAATTCTGACCACTGTCCCTTTATGAGGTTATAACTCTGGAACGCTTCAATGGATCCTGGTGATTCTGACATTGTTTTCTCGTGACATATTGTACTTCATGACAATGGTAAAAATTCTTTGATAGTACCTGCGTTTATTTGTGAAAAAAACGGAAATTTGGCGAAAATTATGAAAATTTCGCAATTTTCCAACTTTGAATTTTTATGCAATTAAATCACAGAGATATGTCACACAAAATACTTAATAAGTAACATTTCCCACATGTCTACTTTACATCAGCACAATTTTGGAACCAAAATTTTTTTTTGTTAGGGAGTTATAAGGGGTAAAAGTTGACCAGCAATTTCTCATTTCTACAACACCATTTTATTTTAGGGACCACATCTCATTTGAAGTCATTTTGAGGGGTCTATATGATAGAAAATACCCAAGTGTGACACCATTCTAAAAACTACACCCCTCAAGGTGCTCAAAACCATATTCAAGAAGTTTATTAACCCTTCTGGTGCTTCACAGGAATTTTTTGAATGTTTAAATAAAAATGAACATTTAACTTTTTTTCACAAAAAATTTAATTCAGCTCCAATTTGTTTTATTTTACCAAGGGTAACAGGAGAAAATGGACCCCAAACATTGTTGTACAATTTGTCCTGAGTACGCCGATACCCCACATGTGGGGGTAAACCACTGTTTGGGCGCATGGCAGAGCTCGGAAGCGAAGGAGTGCCATTTGACTTTTCAATGCAAAATTGACTGGAATTGAGATGGGACGCCATGTTTCGTTTGGAGAGGCCCTGATGTGGCTAAACATTGAAACCCCCCACAAGTGACACCATTTTGGAAAGTAGACCCCCTAAGGAACTTATCTAGAGGTGTGGTGAGCACTTTGACCCACCAAGTGCTTCACAGAAGTTTATAATGTAGAACCGTAAAAATAAAAAATCATATTTTTTCACAAAAATTATCTTTTCGCCCCCAATTTTTTATTTTCCCAAGGGTAAGAGAAGAAATTGGACCCCAAAAGTTGTTGTACAATTTGTCCTGAGTACGCTGATAGCCCATATGTGGGGGTAAACCACTGTTTGGGCGGATGGGAGAGCTCGGAAGGGAAGGAGCGCCGTTTGACTTTTCAATGCAAAATTGACAGGAATTGAGATGGGACGCCATGTTGCGTTTGAAGAGCCACTGATGTGCCTAAACATTGAAACCCACCACAAGTGACACCATTTTGGAAAGTAGACCCCCTAAGGAACTTATCTAGAGGTGTGGTGAGCACTTTGACCCACCAAGTGCTTCACAGAAGTTTATAATGTAGAACCGTAAAAATAAAACAAAAATTTTTTCCCACAAAAATTATTTTTTAGCCCCCAGTTTTGTATTTTCCCGAGGGTAACAGGAGAAATTCGACCCAACAATTTGTTGTCCAATTTGTCCTGAGTGCGCTGATACCCCATATGTGGGGGGGAACCACTGTTTGGGCGCATGGGAGGGCTCGGAAGGGAAGGAGCTCCATTTGGAATGAGGACTTAGATGGAATGGTCTGCAGGTGTCACATTGCATTTGCAGAGCCCCTAATGTACCTAAACAGTAGAAACCTCCCACAAGTGACACCATTTTGGAAACTAGACCCCCTAAGGAACTCATCTAGATGTGTTGTGATAGCTTTGAACCCCCAAGTGTTTCACTACAGTTTGTAACGCAGAGCTGTGAAAATTAAAAAAAAAAATCTTTCCCCCCAAAATTATTTTTTAGCCCCCAGTTTTGTATTTTCCCGAGGGTAAGAGGAGAAATTCGACCCCAAAAGTTGTTGTCCAATTTGTCCTGAGTACGCTGATACCCCGTATGTTGGGGGAAACCACCGTTTGAGCGCATGGCAGAGCTCGGAAGGGAAGGAGCACCATTTGGAATGCAGACTTAGATGGAATGGTCTGCAGACGTCACATTGCGTTTGCAGAACCCCTAATGTACCTAAACAGTAGAAACCCCCCACAAGTGACCCCATATTGGAAACTAGACCCCCCAGGGAACTAATCTAGATGTGTTGTGAGAACTTTGAACCCCCAAGTGTTTCACTACAGTTTATAACGCAGAGCCGTGAAAATAAAAAATCTTTTTTTTCCCACAAAAAATATGTTTTAGCCCCGAGTTTTGTATTTTCCCAAGGGTAACAGGAGAAATTGGACCCCAAAAGTTGTTGTCCTATTTGTCCTGAGTACGCTGATACCCCATATGTTGGGGTAAACCCCTGTTTGGGCACACGGGAGAGCTCGGAAGGGAAGAAGCACTGTTTTACTTTTTCAACGCAGAATTGGCTGGAATTGAGATCGGACGCCATGTCGCGTTTGGAGAGCCCCTCATGTGCCTAAACAGTGGAAACCCCACAATTATAACTGAAACCCTAATCCAAACACACCCCTAACCCTAATCCCAACAGTAACCCTAACCACACCTCTAACCCAGACACACGTAAATGTAATCTAAACCCTAACTGTAACTTTAGCCCCAACCCAAACTGTAGCCCTAGCCCTAACCCTAGCCCTAACCCTAACCCTAGCCGTAGCCCTAACCCTAGCCCTAGCCCTAACCCTAACTCTAACCCTAGCCCTAGCCCTAATGGGAAAATGGAAATAAATACATTTTTTTAATTTTTCCCTAACTAAGGGGGTGATGAAGGGGGGTTTGATTTACTTTTATAGCGGGTTTTTTAGCGGATTTTTATGATTGGCAGCCGTCACACACTGAAAGACGCTTTTTATTGCAAAAAATATTTTTTGCGTTACCACATTTTGAGAGCTATAATTTTTCTATATTTTGGTCCACAGAGTCATGTGAGGTCTTGTTTTTTGCGGGACGAGTTGACGTTTTTATTGGTAACATTTTCGGGCACGTGACATTTTTTGATCGCTTTTTATTCCGATTTTTGTGAGGCAGAATGACCAAATATCAGCTATTCATGAATTTCTTTTGGGGGAGGCGTTTATACCGTTCCGCGTTTGGTAAAATTGATAAAGCAGTTTTATTCTTCGGGTCAGTACGATTACAGCGACACCTCATTTATATCATTTTTTTATGTTTTGGCGCTTTTATACGATAAAAACTATTTTATAGAAAAAATAATTATTTTGGCATCGCTTTATTCTCAGGACTATAACTTTTTTATTTTTTTGCTGATGATGCTGTATGGCGGCTCGTTTTTTGCGGGACAAGATGACGTTTTCAGCGGTACCATGGTTATTTATATCTGTCTTTTTGATCGCGTGTTATTCCACTTTTTGTTCGGCGGTATGATAATAAAGCGTTGTTTTTTGACTCGTTTTTTTTTTTTTTCTTACGGTGTTTACTGAAGGGGTTAACTAGTGGGCCAGGTTTATAGGTCGGGCCGTTACAGACGCGGCGATACTAAATATGTGCACTTTTATTGTTTTTTTTTTTTTTTATTTAGATAAAAAAATGTATTTATGGGAATAATATTTTTTTTTTTTTTCATTATTTTGGAATATTTTTTTTTATTTTTTTTTTTACACATTTGAAAATTTTTTTTTTACTTTTTTTACTTTGTCCCAGGGGGGGACATCACAGATCGGTGATCTGACAGTTTGCACAGCACTCTGTCAGATCACCGATCTGAGAGCAGTCCAGGCTGCTTCACAGTGCCTGCTCTGAGCAGGCTCTGTGAAGCCACCTCCCTCCCTGCAGGACCCGGATCCGCGGCCATCTTGGATCCGGGGCTCGAGCAGGGAGGGAGGGAGGTAAGACCCTCGCAGCAATGCGATCACATCGCATTGCTGCGGGGGGCTCAGGGAGCCCCCTCCCTGCACGGTGCTTCCCTGCACCGCCGGCACATCGCGATCATCTTTGATCGCGGTGTGCCAGGGGTTAATGTGCCGGGGGCGGTCCGTGACCACTCCTGGCACATAGTGTCGGATGTCAGCTGCGATAGGCAGCTGACACCCGGCCGCGATCGGCGGCGCTCCCCCCGTGAGCGCCGCCGATCGCGCTGGACGTACTATCCCGTCCATGGTCATAGGGGCCCACCCCACATGGACGGGATAGTACGTCCGATGTCAGAAAGGGGTTAAGGCATTTTTATTACTTACTGCAAAGTCAAACGTTTACATACGCTAAGATTACTATGCCTTTAAACAATTCTGGACTGCCCATATGATGATGTCATGTGTTTGGAAGCTTCATGTCAGATATTGAGAGAAACATGCATATGTGTCTTTTTATATAGTGTAGGTAAACCTCTGGTTTCCAGTGTATGCATGTCAGTAAAAGGCAGTTCATGCGCTTGTGCGAGGTTTAGTAGGCCAATCTGAACCTGGCCTAACACAGAGCTACAGTGCCATCTACATAAGGTTGCCTTGTCGGGATAGATGGTTTCACATGATTCAACCTCTTGACAACAGTCTCCATCCATTTATAGTAGATATGTGCACTTACTGCTGCAATCACTGGGGGTGTAATTGCCCTATCTAATAAAACATTTATTCCACAGAGTGCATGGTGAAACTGAAAAAATATTTAAAGTATAAAATTACTGTTTATGTGGTCATCTCCCCCTCAAAAAATACAATAAATAAATCAGAAAGTCAAGTAGACCACAAAATAATAAAAAAAAATGACAGTTCTCCCCTAAAAAAAGATAAAAAATAGCTTTTTAAATAATTTTTTTAAGGGAAAAAAAAACATTGTATAGATTTAGAAGCACTTTGACTTAGTACAAACAAGACACAAACATGAACTGGTATTTTTTTTTCAATTCTATCTCACAAAGGATTTATTCCCCCCTACTTTTTTTTACCAATTGCATCATAAACTGCTATTCAAAACTACAACTCATCCCACAAATATTTAGCCTTCGTACAGCTATGTAGACATAATAAAAAAAAGTTATGGTCCTAGGCAGGTAGGGCAAAAAAATGCAAAAGCAAAACATGACCGTCTCCATGGGATTAATAAAAGTTTGTTTGAAGAACCTCTGATTTTCAAGAATAATAAATACTGGCATAATGCAACTTAAAATAATCCTGAAATAGATGCATAAATCAGTGCACGTACAGATGGCGGCAGTGCCTTCTGCTTTACTTTTGATGACAAGCTTGTCCGACAAATAAGGCCAGGTTCACACAAGCATATGCAAAATCATCCAGAAAAAAGACGAATGTTCAACTTACATAAACAATTGAATAATTAACGATCAAATACAGCTTCCTGTCTTCATAGGAATACGGATGGAAGTAGGGCATGGTGCGACCATGCTGTTTTACATGAAGACCATCAGTCCATGCATAAAATCGTTCATGTGAATTACTACCATCAGTTTTGAATACGAAGAGCACACGGAAATTTAATACGCTTGAGCGAGCGTTAACCTTGATGCAGGATGCCATGTTACAGATTCTACATGGACAGTGCTCAGCATACACCCCCTTTGAAATGTTAGATTCTAATCAATATCTCTCAACTCAAGAACAATTACCAAAACTCCGACAAGACTGCGTTTCATATAATATATTTTTAACCCAGAACATAAAAAAGGTTAACTCCTTCACGACATATAATGTATAGTTATGTCATATGTCGTGTCCCTGACTGATGCAGGTTCACATGCAGAGAGAGTCCACATATTTCCCAGCAAATGATGACTGATTAATCGTATGCCTTTAACAGCCGTGTGCGCAGCTATGCTGTTAACCCCTTTCAGACATCGGGCTTAATACTATGCCAACTCCCCCTGTGTGGGATGGGCTCCGTCGCTGAGCCTGCACCTTTCCGGGCACATAACAGATGATTTATACAGCTGACATGTGCCCACAACAGCCGTAAGTGAGTCATCCACCCACAACTGTTAACTACTGGTAGTTAAATGCCGCTGTCAATCCTGCCCATCGATGACCCCGTCACGTGATTGCAGGTCACCGATGAGTTGGCATGACAACCAGAGATCTCCAGCAGACCTCTATGATTGTCATAGCCTGATACCTATGAGAGACGCAAGGTGGTCAGCGTTCATAGCAAGTGAACATTTCTGCTACATACAGGTGATCATCTGTATGTAGCAGAGCCAATCAAAGTACTGCAGCCTCTAGTCTCCCACGGAGACTATTAAAGCATGCAAAAGGTTAAAAAAAAAAAAAAAACTTTTTAAAAATATTAAAATAAAAAAATATAAAAGTTCAAATCACCCCCCTTTCGAAATAAAAAAATAAATAAATACATAAAATACAGATATTTGGTACCGCTGCATTCAGAATCACCCGACCTATCAATATAAAAAAAGAATTAACCTGATCGTTAAACGGCATAATGAGAAAAAAAGTAAAAATGCCAGAATTATGCTTTTTGGTTACCGCAACATTGCATTAAAATGCAATAGGAAAATGGCGTAATTTTTTTTTTCTTTTTTAACAAATTTGGAAATTTTTTTACACCACTTAAATAAAAAATAACCTAGACATATCTGGTGTCTATAAACTCGTAATGACCTGGAGAATGATAATGGCAGGTTTAGCATTCAATGAACATGGTAAAAAACAAGCCAAAACAACTGTGGTATTGCACTTGTTTTGCAATTTCACAGGACTTGGAATTTTTTCCCGTTTTTCTATACACGATATGTTAAAACAAATCGTGTGGTTCAAAAGTACAACTTGTCCCGCAATAACAAGCCCTCACATGGCCATTTTGATGAAAAAAGTTATGGCTCTGGGAAAAATGGAGCAAAAAATGAAAATGCAAAAACAAAAATACCTCTGGTCATTAAGGGGTTAACCAGTTAGATTCCACTCTCAATCGCTGACAGCGGGCTTTAAAAAACATGCCATCCAGAAGCACATCATCAATCCTGCCAATAGGTTGTTATGACAGCTGGGGGTCTGATGAAGAGCCCTGTGCCTGTCATTATGATACTCTTGAACACCGGCTCATGGTTGGCGTTCATAGGAAATCGTCATGATTTCTATATATAGCAGTGCACTATGGCATAGGCAATCAGATGATGGCAGCTTCAAGTCTCCTAAGGGGACTGGGACTATTAAATAAAATAAAATAGAAAAAGTTATTACAAATATGAAAAGGAAAAAAAAAAAAAAAAAAAGATTAAATCACCCGCCTTTTGCTTCATTGAAAATAAAACAAAAAATTCAAATAAATAAAACACACATTTGGTATGGCTGTGTTCAGAAATGTCTGATCTATCAAAATATAAAATAATTTATAATCTGATCGGTAAACAGCATAATGTGAAAAAAATTGAAAAGCCAAAATTATGTTTTTTTTGGGTGCTGCAATATTGCAATAAAAGATTGTATCTACCCTTAAATAGTATAAAAACGTGAGCTCAAGGCGCAAAAAATGAGCACTAACCCGGCCCCATATCCCGAAAAATGTAAGTGTTACGGGCCTTGGAAAATTACACCAAAGGAAACAAAAAATGGAAATTTCCAATTTAAAAAAAACAAACAAAAAACAGCTATACATGTTTGGTATCTGCATTCTTGTTCTGACCTAGATAATCATATTGCCAGATAAATTTTTACCATATAGTGAACATGGTAAATAAAGAAAACAAACAAATATTGTGAAATTGCACTTTTTAAAAAAAATTTCAATGCACTATATGGTAAAATGAATGGTGTCATTCAAAAGTACAACTAGTCCTGCAAAACCGCAAAAAACAAGCCCCCATACTTCTAAAGTTATGAGTCTTGAAAAAAGGGGAGGAAAAAAAAATAAAACGGGAAAAAATGAAAATGGTCCGGGACTGAAGGTGTTAACATAACTCATTAAAAAAAAACATTCTGTTTTACTCGTACAGTAAACCAGTTCATATCCCTTATTTTTCACATCAGGGTTTTTGCTTACTTTTTCTCTTGTAGGTGTTAATGTTTTGTGGCCAATGTGAACATGCGTTTAATTTCTGCATGGGTACCAACACAAGTTAAGCTCAATTTTTGTGTTTTTTTCTTTGTATTGTTGCATTCTGTGCAAGTCGGGGTATGGCCCCCGTTTCTGAGCTAGTGATTGTATATAAGTCTTCCCCAGTCTGGTGTTCCCTGGTTGGGTCCAGTCCTTTTCTCTGCCCTTATTCACACTGAGGTCAACATTGACACATGGTAAGGTTTTAATGTTAGACAGTGTAGGACTGTCCCGATCAGAGTTACCTTGACGTGGTGGGATGGCTTTTGTGCTATTTTTTTTATATCAAAAAGCAGTATTACTAAAAACTTTGTTATTTAAATGCACTTTTGCTTTTTTACTTAGTTACATCAGGGTTTTTGCTTACTTTTTCTCTTGTAGGTTTTAGATGTACTGTATATGTTGGAACACTATCGGGTTGGAAAAGTGCACAAGGGCACAGAGTGATGATAGCATCTTCTCTATCAATACAGAGCAATAATTCTGTGAATTCATGATACCATCAATGATATATACCCCCCCAGACAGCAACAACCCCACATAAGGACACTGCCACATTTCACTGTAGGCAACATGCATTTGGAAAAAATACAAGGGCACAGAGGCATGGAAGAATCTTCTCTTTCAATATAGAGCAGTATATCTGTGCATTTGATACCGTCAATTAAATGTAGCTCCTTGACACCAGGAACACTCATGCAGGCCTACATAAGGACACTACCACCACTATGTTTCACTGTAGGCACAATGCATGTTTCAGAATATCTTTTTCTAAAATGAATAGTGCCTATAGTGAAACATAGGGGTGGCAGAGCTGGCTGACACTGACAAAATCACAACATTTTTGCTCAATCTTGTATTGAGAGTCTTCAAAGTGTTTTAGACGTAAACACTGATGAATTTGAACTATGTGATTCATATGGTTTTAATCCCATTTTTTGTAAGCACTTTTGACATTTTTAATCCTTCTTGCTTCAATCTTTATAGTTTGCTCCAAGTTTATTTATATTGTAGTGCATATGAAAGTTATAGATTCTATGGCGAGGAGCTATGAATTGTGGAGAGTTTCCTGCAGGGACTACAAACTACTCTTGGCAGCCCTTGAGTTTTCACAAATATGCACACACATTTTATTACTTCATCACTTTGAAGCCTGAGGAGGTGGTGAGCAAGCAATCTCTCCCTGGGGGATATTTAAGTTATCAACTTTAACAGCACTCTTTAGATTTACAGAACTGAAGACCTTTTAAGGAACTGGATATTTCCTGATATTTGCAGGTCCTAGTTTGTAAGGAGCTATATGAGGTGATCTTGCATTCAGTGTGTGTTCGTAT
The DNA here is from genome assembly GCF_032444005.1 of Ranitomeya imitator. NCBI lineage: Eukaryota > Metazoa > Chordata > Amphibia > Anura > Dendrobatidae > Ranitomeya > Ranitomeya imitator. Next base: position 330,074,358 of record NC_091285.1, on the reverse strand, counting down.
ATAACATATATATATTTTACACACACATGTTATACATGTATATTTATTACACACACATGGAAATCACAGGCTTGATAATGTAGTTTCCACTTTATTTAGTATGGAGTTTAAGCACCAAAGACAGAAATCCCTCCCCTTAGCATCTCAATGTGTGTGTCAATGAGGATATTCATGGCTCTCCCATTAATATTCTGCACTCAAGATCCACTTTTCCAAGATGTTCTCAATGGGAGACATGTCCAGAAATGCTTCAGGCCATGGTAGCACATTCACATTTAGTCCATATAGCCTGCTCATAGTAGCATGAACCACATGTGACCTGATTCTGCCATGTTCAAAAAAAAAAAAAAACAGCTCCTGAGACACAATGGAAAAGTGGCAGTAGCACTGTTTCCATGATTTATCCATTCTGTCCTGCAAGTGAAATTAAATACCTAAATGTGGTACAATGACCTGCAGCATCTCCAGACTCCCACTGAGTATGTCATCATTCGGCAATTGCAAAAAGAGCTACAAGCAATACATATTGATCTTGATGATTTGTGTGTAACCTACTCACAAAAAGTTAGGGATATTTGGCTTTCAGGTGAAATTTCATGAAAATCCTAAAATGCACTCTAACCTTTTCAGGTGAACATAAGGTGACTGTCTCAACTTCTGAATACAAATGTCCAACTGTTCAATGTTTCAGGCTTAATGGCAAAATTCACAGGTGCTTGATCTGTGAATCGCCCAATAAAATTCAGGGTTCAATTTCAATTGGTATTTTTACCCCTTCATGAACCAGCCTATTTTGACTTTAATGACCTGGCCATTTTTTGCAATTCTGACCTGTGTCCCTTTATGAGGCAATAACTCAAAAGCTTCAACGGATCCTATTGATTATATTGTTTTTTTCGTGACATATTGGGCTTCATGTTAATGGTAAATTTAGTTCGATAATTTTTGCGTTTATTTGTGAAAAAATTGGAAGCTTGGCAAAAATTTTGAAAATGTCGCAATTTTCAAATTTTTATTCTGTGAAACCAGAGAGTTATGTGACACAAAATAGTTAATAAATAACATTTCCCACATGTCTACTTTACATCAGCACAATTTTGGAAACAACATTTTTTTTAGTTAGGAAGTTATAAGGGTTATACGTTGACCAGCGATATCTCATTTTTTACAACAAAATTTGCAAAACCATTTTTTTTTTAAGGACCACCTCACATTTGAAGTCAGTTTGAGGGGTCTATATGGCTGAAAATACCCGAAAGTGACACCATTCTAAAAACTGCACCCCTCAAGGTGCCCCAAACCACATTCAAGAAGTTTATTAACCCTTCAGGTGTTTCACAGCAGCAGAAGCAACATGGAAGGAAAAAATGAACATTTAACTTTTTAGTCACAAAAATGATCTTTTAGCAACAATTTTTTTATTTTCCCAAGGGTAAAAGGAGAAACTGGACACCAAAAGTTGTTGTCCAATTTGTCTTTAGTACTGGGCGCACGACAGGGTTCGGAAGAGAAGGAGCGCCATTTGACTTTTTGAATGAAAAATTGGATCCAATCGTTAGCGGACACCATGTCACATTTAGAGAGCCCGTGTGCCTAAACATTGGAGCTCCCCCCACAGGTGACCCCATTTTGGAAACTAGACTCCCCAAGGAACTTATCTAGATGCATAGTGAGCACTTTGAACCCAGGTGTTTCACTAAAGTTTATAATGCAGAGCCGTGAAAATAAAGAATAATTTTTTTTCCTCATAAATTATTTTTTAGCCCACAATTTTTTATTTCCACAAGAGTAACAGGAGAAATTGTCCAGTTTGTTGTTGTTCAGTTTGTCCCGAGTACGATAGTACCCCATATGTGGGGGGGAATCACTGTTTGGGCACATGTCGGGACTCGGAAGGGAAGTAGTGACGTTTTGAGTGCTCGTATATTATGTTTGAGTCCTCGCAGCTGCATGATTTGTGGCTGCTAGACAGCCTGAATACATGTGGGGAATCCCTAACAAACAGGCAATTCCTGTATGTGTTCAGTTTGTCTAACAGCCTCAAATCATGCAGCTGTGGGGACACCAACAATCTACGAGCATCCTGATGTGCTAATGTAGTGTCTTCAAAAAATTTGTTCTACTCCCTGTTGCTACATGTCTCGTTGCAGTTAGGTAATCCCTTCATGTGTTGCGGCTAACAGCTACAGTGACTCGCACATATTTTTTGATCATGCCAAAGACACTCGGTTAGCACATGCTCGGATAACGCCTTATCAGAGCATGTGCGCTCATCACTAGTGGACATCCTTTGGCCGCATCCCACACTGATGACCACTTCATTGTGAACAATGCCCTTCAGAACTCGATTATAAATGCCACACAACTCCAGGCACATTTGAGGCAGGTGAAAGGAAACCAGATGTCATGTCAAACCATTTGAAAGAGTTATCAGCATGGTCTGTCTGCTAGAGCAGAGGTCCCCAACTCCAGTCCTCAAGGCCCACCAACATGTCATGTTTTCAGGATTTCCTTAGTTTTGCCCAGGTAATAATTGCATCACCTGTGCAATGCAAAGGAAATCCTGAAAACATGACCTGTTGGTGGGCCTTGAGGACTGGAGTTGGGGACCTCTGTGCTAGACGACCTGCAAGTTTACCTGACCACACCACCATGCACAGACGTCATCATATTGCATAGGCCAGAGAGCATCTACGCTAGATGAGAGACCAGTGGGCCTCACTGCTATTCACCGATGAAAGTAGATTCACACAGAGCAAAAATTATGGTCACCAACAATGTTGGAGACGTTAAGGACAGTGCAATGCATCAGCCACTGTTGTCACCAGATGAGCCTTTGCTGGTGGTGGTATTAGAGTGTGGGCAGGAGTGTCTAGTCAATACAAAACTGCCCTACACTTTCTGAATTGTACAGTGACAAGTCACTACTACTTGATCATCATCAATCCAGTGACTGTGACTCTGCATGAACAACACAGGCCTAAATTCATCTTCATGGAAAAGAATGCTCCAGCTCATCAACGTTGAAATATTACGGAACAACTGATGGAGACTGGGGTACCTCAAATGGAGTGGCCTGCACTTTCTCCAGACCTGAAACCCATAGAAAGTCTACGGAATAAGCAGAGTTGCTGTGTAGAGGCTCATAACTCTGTACCCCAGAACCTCAATGACCTGAGGACTGCAATTCAAGAAGAGTGGGATGCCATGCCTCAGCAGACAGTAAATCGACTTGTGAACAGTATGAAACGTCGTTGAAAAATGTATTTCATGCTCAAGGCCACATAACAAGTTTTTGAGACTGACTTTTTTTGTTATTCACACCACTGACGTCTTTTGTTTAAATAAATTGTTTGAGATTTTTGCTAAAATCAACTACCATTTAATGTAGCGACCTTAAGGGCAGATTTCTCTATACTGATTTGGACCTACAGAAACATTTTGGTACAGTAGTGTACCAAACTAACTAACCAGATTAATCACGGTTTTTGGCATAAATTATACTATCACATGGCAAACAATTTACCAGTTGGTGCAGTAGATTCTAAGAAAAACCAACAAATTCAGCATTCATGGTCTGTATGTTATTGTGTATTAGAATAATTGATGAAAAGGGAGTGTGTTCAAAATAATTGCAGTGTGAAATTCAATTAGTGAGGTGAATCATTTTGTGAAGAAACAAGTGTGAACCAGGTGGCCCTTATTTAAGGGTGAAGCCATGACATGTTGTACATGCATTTCTCCTTGAAAGCCTGAGAGATATGGGTCATTTGAGACATTGGTGACATTAAAAATGTACTTTCTAAGGCAAAGCCAACAAATGCCAAAAAATTGTGGGATGCAGTCCAAGAATCCTGGGCTGGAATGACAGTTGACAGGTGCCAGAAATTGGTTGACTCTATGCAACATAGATATGAAGCAGTTCTAAAAAACTGTGTGTGTACAACTAAATATTAGGTTAGTGATTCACAGGAATGCTAAATCCACAAAAAAAATACATATTGTGAGATGGTAAAGAAAGGCAGACACTGCTATTTTTTAAAACAGCACAATGTTCATTTTTTATTTTCTGTAAAGTAGTTAAAAATTATATACATTTCTCTTCATGTTTTGAATGCGAAAACAGAGTGCAATGTTCCCAATGCATGGAAATAAAAACTAGCATAAAGATTTTGTGATTAACTCATGTTTTTGAACACACTGCTATTTTGAACACTACTGTACATGAAATGGTCATCCTCCAAACGCATCATGCAGCATGTTTAATGGATCGTAAATGAAAATATTTTGTACAGATTTGAGTGCCACGTTTTCTTAATTTTAGATGTACCTATAATTGTCTAAATTTCAGATAGTGCACACTTTAATACATTTGGCGCATTTGAAGACCGTCTATTTGGTCATGTTATAGTACTATTTGGCATCAGTATTTGTAAGCCAATACCAGGAATGAAAGAAAAATGCAGATGTGGTGACGGGTTTCTATTACACTTTTCCTCTGAATGTTCCACTCCTGGTTTTGGCTTACAAAATCTAACGTAAAATACTGACCAAATACTGAATGTGTGAACATGGCCTTTTAAGTAGTTAATGCGGTCTAATAAATTTGGCACCTATTTAAGGCCTCTTTCACACTTCCGTCTTTGCAGATCCGTTGCAATGCGTCGTTTTGGGAAAAAAACAGATCCTGCACACGTGCCCGCAGGATCCGTTTTTTTCCCATAGACTTGTATTATTGACGGATCGCGACGGATCCGTCGTGTTTTGGCGGACCGTCGTCTGGAAAAAACGTTCAATGTAACGTTTTTTGTCTGCGTCGGGAAAACGTGTCGCGACGGATCCTGCGGCATACGTCGTTGACTAGAATGGAAGCCTATGGACGCAGGATCCGTCGTGACACGTTGTATGACGGAATCCATCGCTGGAATCCGTTTTTTTTACATTGAGCATGCTCAGAATCAGGAATTTGTAGCCAACTGGCCAGACAGGCCCCAAATCTATATAAACCTGGCCTGGGGCGTCACCCCCAAATATGCCAGCAAGACTCCTGCCAGCCTGAAGATAGCCAGACAGTCAATATATTGGTTTCCCTATTTTCCAGTAGCCAATCACATTTGTGAGACTCCCATTTTTAGGCATGGAAAACGGATCCGTCAAAAAAAAAAAAAATAAAAAAAAAATGGATGAAACGGATGGTAAAAACGGATGCAACGGATCCAGCTTTTCGACGGAACTGTCTAGCGGATCCATCGAAATACTGGATGCGTTGCATCTGTTTTTCACTATTTTTGACGCATCCGTCGATACGTCGCGCCGACGCATTGTGACGGATTCAAAAAAACAGAAGTGTGAAAGTAGCCTAGGCAGTCTAGTCACCTATCAGAAGTTTTCCTTTGTGCCAGAAATGTGTGCCAAAATGTTGTTGTTTGTTTGGTGCTCAATGTCATATTTAGGCTATACCCCATTCATGTTAGATCATGCTGTCTTGTTGGCAAGGTGCAGAAAGTCTGAAAAGCACATTCAAAATGAGGTATATGTCATCAAAGATAGTTTTTGGTACAAACTGCCCAGAATGTTGGCATTTATCATAAATCTGCATTTGTCAAACTTGTTACGGTCTTCTGTTAAAACACATTTTCACTGAAAGAAATAAGGATCATCATTTTGAACTCATGATAAATCGCAACAAAATAAATCACTTCTAGGAAGCACGCAGCACTATTATATCAGGTAGTAATAGTACCGTATGTAGACAGTCAATGTGGTCATTCATTTGGGCAGAACATCTACTCATTTTAACATGAGGACATTTTGATAATTATAGGAGGGACAGATTTGCCCTGAACCTGATCTAAGCTAGTTTTGTGTAAAGTGATGGTCTGGCATACGACCTGGTATCTTCTTAAGACACACCTGTTGCCGACGGGCACAACTGCTTTCATACACTTCCAGCAATGTAAGATATGTAGATGCTACATTACTATTAAAGGGGATGTAAGACTCTTTTATTGGGTACTTCCACGTACAATCAGATGCTGGTAGTGGTCTAACATCACACATAGCAGTTTACATTCCTAATGTAGAGATACAATGAAAAGGTGCTTTTCAGATTAGCTACCAGATGAAGGTGTGAAATTCCGGTAACATTTTAATACATGATAAACATATTAAAACTTTACATAGTAATCATGTCAACGTGTACGTCATTGACACACAGCTAATTACATTTGGTCACAGAAAAAAAAAATCAGTGACATAAATAAAATTTTCTATATTCTTTACAAAATCATGTATTTTCAGTCATTCATTAACTGGTACATGTAAGGCACGTTAGAATGTATATTTATATAAAATAAATTTCGGAATATTAAAAAACAAAAAACAAACTCATTTCAGTTTGTGCTTCCTAATGGCAGCGTTCAGAACGCCATGAAAAGCTGTGTGGCGAACACCGCATTGCAGGACATCTCATGGCACTTTGTGGAGAATGGGTCACTTCACTTGACCAGTTGTTGCAACAGAAAATATGGGGGAAGCATAGGGTTAACTTCTTCCTCATGTGTTGAAATGATTGCTTGGCATATGTATTGCTTCACTATAAAACGACAGCACAAATTTCGTAGGTTTGCATAATGAATTTAAAAATGGCAATGCTTTCATCAACAATGTGCAATTACATCGGCTATAAAAAAAACGGTCCATTCCCACCGAGAACACAGGGCTCATTTGAGGCATAATTTACAGTAAAAACATTTCTCCTTTTCATCTTTTTATACTGTGCAAGACAAATGTGTGGAATTAAAAAAAAAAAAAAAGGCAAAAAGGGCATTTTAAAAAATATAACACTCTGTTCCTTAGGAAGAAAAAAAAGACTTCATTTCCAATTCTTCTTTCTCTCCCGCCAACACAATCAAAGGTCAGTGACTTTATTCTCTAACGCGGCGGCTATTTGTTGTAACCGGATTGCTAACTGCATGCGCTGAGCACTGGGATCCTCTTCTAGGGCGTTTATTATCTGCAGCACAGAAAGCAATGGTTAAAGACAGTCCATTAACCTTCCTAGCCCACAGTTAGCCACAATTCTACAGTCTGGGTGGTAACAGTGTCATATGTAGTATGGACAGAATTATGGGGCAAATCACAATTACACCCGTTATACACAGTAGAACCACCTCCATAGTATTGCACAAAAAGTAAAATAACCCATCTACACACCCTTCTCCCGTCCCCAAAAATGTAGTACCCATCAGGTTAGGATAACAATCTTGAAATTATTGAGACAATTGGCCAGTTAATGCGGCACAGAATTTTCATACAGTGGAGGGAAAAGAAAAGGCAATTTCCTGTTGAGATTTGCTTTTTATGTAGGCAATAATGTCATAATATATAATGTGACTTGTTACATCAAATATATGATATTTATCGTTTTTTAAAGTCTGTCATCTGTCATTGAAATAATCGGCCCTAAATCCCTAAATGTGTAATCAAGAAACATTTCTGAGAAATTAGACACGAGGAACCTTTATCTGTGTAGTGAAACAATCTATAAGTGTCGATACGAAGCCCTATAACACTCGCCACTTACCTCGTCATAATATTTCTTTGTATACTGATAGAGTTGGTGTAGTGCTACTAGAGTGTTCAATGATTCTGTATGTTCCTGGGGAGAACATACCAAAATATTAACCAAATGGCAAGAAACAAGAGATACAAACATTTACACGAATAGCTAAAAACAGCGGCAACACCCAATCTCTTCACTAATCCATGGCATACTAAATGAGATGCCTCCCATCAGTAGAATAATACTTGTGGACCGCATCCATTAAAACCAGCACAATCACATTCCAGCTTTACTACAACCCACCCCCCCTCACAAAATAAAGGGCATTGGGGTCTGGAATATTCTGTGCGTTCAATGGCGTGTGCTGCAGCTTTACATGCCACAGCTTATGCAAGTTCAAGGACCGATTATGCTGTAAAGCAGGCCAGGAGATTATTCCCTGGTTAATCGCCATCACTGCTGTCCCGTGACCCAGTACAGAGACATATTGTGTCACGATTAATGTGGTGGCACCATTTCAATTTCTTTATTAGTACAAGATACAGGACAGGGCACTCCGGATACAACATTGGCGCTGAAGAAAAATGGCAGCTTCCTGCAGTACTGGCAGTTGACACCAGTGTGGCAGCTCCTGGATTTTCCTTGCTGGACATTTTTTTTTTGAGAAACAATCCACCTAAAGTACTTCAGCCACAATGATTAACATAATTCCATTCAGTACAAAATGCAATGAATGTAAACGAACTGCTAAAATGCATTACAAATTACACATACCCTTGAAATTTCTGCTAAGTGTGTATTCATGTCCTGGTCACTAACTTGTATCATCTGACGGATTCCTTTGTAATAGCTGTCAAAGTTTAGAGAAAGAAAAAAAATAGATTTAAGCCATTAAAAACATCAACGGGAACCTGTCACCTGTTTTGGCCGATATGAGATACAACCACTACCTTTCAGGGCTGATATACAGCATTCTATAATGCTGTATACAAGTTCCCAACCCAACCTGTAAGGGAAGAAAAAGTCGTAGTTACTCACCGGTAACGGTGTTTCTCGGAGCCCATGACAGCACTACGGAGAGAGGGGATCCGCCCTTCAGGGACAGGAAACCTACAGATAAAAGGGCGGTACCTCTCCCTCGCATCAGTTGGTTTACAGAGCATCGGAGGACCTCCAGGTTAGTTTACAACAGAGAAAAAATCATATTACAACATTTCTTAAAAGAGGAACCCCGTGCCTATACTCATACTATATACACTATATAAATTATATGTAATTAAAGGTGCTCACCGCACACGTGATGGGAGGGAATAAGCGAGTGCGGTCATGGGCTCCGAGAAACACCGTTACCGGTGAGTAACTACGACTTTCTCGGTCTCCCATGACAGCACTACGGAGAGAATTGCAGAGACTAAGCTTAGGGAGGGACCACCGCCTCGAGAACCCTTCGTCCGAAGGTTAAGTCAGACACAGAGGCTAGATTTAATCTATAGTGTCTAAAAAAGGTCGATGGTGATGACCAGGTGGCCGCTTTACAGATTTGCTCTATTGATACCTCTGACCTCTCAGCCCATGAGGTAGCTACTGCTCTTGTGGAATGCGCTCTTATACCATCTGGGATCTCATTCCCCGAGGATGAATATGCCAAGACTATCGCCTCCTTTATCCACCTCGCCAAAGTACCCTTGGATGCCCGAAATCCTTTTCTGGGACCCTGGAAACAGACAAACAGAGAGCCTTCCTTCCTATACTCTCTGGTGGAATCTAAATATTGGATTAGGCATCTTCTGACGTCTAGATTATGGAAGTTCTGCTCTTTCTCATTTTTTGGGTTTGGACAAAAGGATGGCAGGGAGACTTCTTGTGACCTATGGAATTTTGATGCCACTTTTGGCAAATAGGCCGGGTCAGGTCTAAGAGTGACTCTATCATCTAATATTTTAGTGAAGGGTGGATTAGAGGATAAAGCTTGAATGTCACTTATTCTGCGTGCGGATGTTAACGCTACCAAGAGAATGGTCTTAAGTGATAGAGTTTTTATGGGAATCGTCTCTATGGGTTAGAATGGAGGACCCGTTAACGCCGAAAGGACTAAATTTAAGTCCCATGAGGGCACTTTCTGAGCGACTAATGGCTTTGATCTTGTCACCGCCTTAACAAATCTAATTATCCATGGGTTGGCCGCAATATTATGGTTGTAGAGTGCTCCTAGAGCTGCTATTTGTACTTTAAGAGTACTAACCGACAACCCCTGTTCCAGACCTTTTTGTAGGAACTCCAATATTTTAGGAATTGAGGGCGCATCTTGGACTTTTACTTTGGAGACAGACAGAAATTTTTTCCATGTTTTCCCATATATTCTAGTAGTGATGGGTTTTCTACTTTTTAACAACGTGGTGACTAAGTTATCTGAGAAACCCCTTTCTTTTAATAGTCCCCGTTCAAAAACCAGGCTGTCAAATGTAAGTTCGATTCCTGTGGGTGGAAGATCGGCCCTTGATGTAGAAGGTCTGGTATATTCGGCAGGACCCATGGGTCCGAGACCGAAAGCATCCTCAGCCAGGAGAACCACGTCCTTTTTGGCCAGAACGGGGCTATGAGGATCATTTTCGTTTTGTCCTCTCTGACTTTCCGAATGACTGCCGGGATCAGAATAGTTGGAGGAAAGGCATACGTTAATTTTTGGGTCCACGGAATCATAAAGGCATCTAGAGCCTGTGGATTCCCTACCGGGTTCAGTGAGCAGAATTTGTTCACTTTTTTGTTTTTGTGATTGGCGAATAGATCTATTGTCGGTGCTCCCCACATTTTTGTGATCTGATCGTAGATGGATTGGTTTAGAGACCATTCGCCTTGTTTTAACTGAGACCGACTCAGGTAATCTGCTCTCTCGTTGTTTGAACCCTGAATGTGTAGCGCAGAGAGGGATAGTAGATTTTCTTCCGCTAGGTTGAAAATTTTGGCTGAAGAACTCATGAGTGCCCGAGACCTTGTTCCTCCCTGGTGGTTTATATACGCTACAGTCACTTTGTTGTCCGAAAAGATTCGGACATGATGTCCCCGAATATAGGTCAGAAAAGAAAGAAGAGCTTGAAGTACTGCCCAAAGTTCTTTTTGGTTTGAGGATGCTGATAGTTCCTGGACTGACCAGGTTCCCTGAGCAACTCTGTCCCCCATGTGAGCCCCCCACCCTGTGGGACTCGCATCGGTTGTTATCACCCGGGATATTTGTGTCACCCAAGGAACTCCCTTTGATAAGTTTTGGGTTTCCCCCCACCAACGAAGGGAATGAATAACTGAAGAATTCAGGGTGATTTGACCTTCCAAGTTGTCCTTTAGTATTGACTGCCATTCGAGTACGTGCCACTGAAGTTCTCTTGTGTGGAACTGTGCGAAGGGTATCGCTGGTAGGCATGAGGACAGAGAGCCTAGTAGCGACATTGCTCTCCTTAGAGTCATGGAAGGATGGTGAAAAGTTCGCGTTATCATAGCTAATATGCTGTCTTTTTTGGGGTTTGGAAGCCGACATTCTTGGACTCGGGAGTCTAATGTCAGACCTAGGAACTCCTGTACTTGACAGGGTTCCAACTTTGATTTTTTTAAGTTTATGAGCCACCCCAAGTCCGTCAAAATAGTCATTACCCGGTCCCTCTGTTCTTTGCAACTTTGGGCCAAGTTGCTTACAATGAGAAAGTCGTTTAGGTAAGGGACTATGAATATATTTTGTTCCCTTATGTGGGCCATCATTTCTGCTATTACTTTTGTGAATATTCGGGGAGCTATAGAGATCCCGAACGGAAGAGCTCTGTACTGGAAAAATCTTAATTGTCCTTTTATGGAAACTGCCAACCTTAGGAATTTTTGAGATTGATTGTGGATGGGCACATGATAATATGCATCGGTTAGGTCTATCACGACCATATAGCAATTTGGAAACAGGATTTTTATGGTGGACTTTATTGTTTCCATTTTGAATTTGTAATTTTTTACGTATTTGTTCAGGTTTTTTAGATTTATAATGGTCCGAAAGGACCCATCGGGTTTTGGAACTAAAAAAAGAGGGGAGAAAAACCCTTCTCCTACTTCCTGAGGGGGGATTTCTTGAATTACGGATTTTTGCAGTAGGGAAATAATTTCTTTCTCTAAAGCTGCTTGTTCTGCCACCGAGGATCTTATTTTCGTTTCTATATACTTTCGGGGAGGAAAAGAAATAAAATCTATTTTTAGACCGTACTGTATTATGTTTAGAATCCAGGTGTTGTTGGATATTTTCTTCCAGGCGGGAAGGAATGATGTGAGTCTTCCCCCCATCGTAGGCACAATGTCATTTGGAGGGTTTTTTGTCGCGAGAGGTATTGCCAAAGAGGTAACCTCTATCCCTTCTCCTGCCTTCTTCCCATTTATTCTGCTCCCTGGGGGGTCTGCGGCGGAAAAATCTCCGATTCCGAAAGGACTGCCTGAATGGGGCTGGGCCCAAATTTGGAAACCCCTTCTTTATGTCTCCTGCTTTTTGGAGGATGTCATCCAGGGTTTCTCCAAACAGAAAATTTCCTTCGCATGGAATAGAACATAGTTTTAGCTTTGTCTGGAGATCTCCAGGCCAGCTTTTGAGCCATAATGTTCTTCTGGCTGCGTTGGAGAGAGCAGCGGCCTTAGATGTTAACCGTACGGAGTCTGCTGAGGAGTCCGCCAGGAATGCTGCTGCTGCTCTAATTGCAGGGATAGAATCCAGTAATTTATTCCTGGGTAGCCCGTCTCTAATTTGACTTTCTAATTGATCAACCCACACCATCAGAGATCTGGAGGTGCAGGTTGCCGCAACAGAAGGCCTCAAGCTACCGCCAGCCGATTCCCATGCCCCTTTAAGGAATGTGTCTGCTTTCTTATCTAAGGGGTCCCTGAGGGTACCCATGTCCTCGAACGGGAGCGCAAATTTTTTTGAGGCTTTTGCCACAGCTACATCCAACTTTGGCGCCTTATCCCAGGAAGTGGATGCGTCATCTTCGAAGGGATACTTCCTTTTAAGTGAGGGCACTGAAGAGTTTCTCCTATCTGGTTTCTCCCATTCTTTTTTAATTAGGGATTGGACATTGGGATTTAGAGGAAAGGTTTTCCGTTTTTTTTGTCCCAAGCCACCAAACATTACATCTTGGGCCGTTTTGTCAGATTTAGGCTCCTCCACCCCCATGGTAGCCCTAACGGCTCTCACTAAGGCATCCACTTCCTCGAGTGGAAAACAATGTCGGCCTGAATCTTCCTCGGAGGAGGAGTCAGAATCGTCCGAATCTGCGTCTTCAGACGAGGATCGGACAGAGTGAGATTGTACTGATTCCTTTACTTTATCTTTCCCTTTTTTGGAGGAAGATACAGCATTCTGAACCTCAGATCTAATAATATTTTTTAACTCGGATGCAAAGTCGGGAGTCTCCTCACATAGCACGCGCTGAATGCATGATTTACAAAGCTTTTTGTCCCAGGCTACTGGTAAAGCTTTGTCACAGATGGGGCAGGATTTGTTTTTCCTTTTCTCCAACTTCTTCTTTCCCTATTAAGGGAGAAGAGGGAGCCCTATTATAACATATACATTCACGAAGATCACTCACCATTCGGACGTGCAGGCAGGTACCGGTTCTGGAGGGGGCCCTGGGTCCGGAATAGAAGGTTCCCGAGGAGGTGATTTAGTCTTCGCAGCAGACCTGCTGCGCTGTGTAGAGCGGCTGCTGGACCTACTCCTGGCGCTCTTAGGGTCCGTCTTCTTATGGTGCTGCTGCCTCGGCTGAAGCTCCTGTGGATCGCTGTCCTCCATGATTTACAGGGAGATGGTGCGACAACTGTGTGTGCACCATCTCCCTATTTGTATTTGGCGCCACCTCTGCTGCCTCGCTCGGCGTTCCCCCGCACTTCCGGTCCTGCGTCACGTCCAGGGAGAAGAGAAGCTACCGCGCATGCGCGTGGTGATGACCCGGAAGTCCTGCCGCATTTCCGGAGCGGCGGCCATCTTAGTACACCCGGAGCGTGCGCTTATCGGCACAGGAGCTCCGGGTGATCAAGCGCCCCTTCCTCTCTTCAGAATCGGCGGCGTTCTCCCTCCGCTCACCCTGAAGAACCCCTCGGTTCCAGCGGTGGCGGCTTCGGGAGCCGGACAAGCCGCGGCAGGAGCCTCCTCGCTGCCGGAACTCGACCGCCCGGTCCCGGTCCATCGGTCTTCATAACAGGTACCACCGGAAAGAGGTTCCCTGTTCAGGGACAGGAAACCAACTGATGCGAGGGAGAGGTACCGCCCTTTTATCTGTAGGTTTCCTGTCCCTGAAGGGCGGATCCCCTCTCTCCGTAGTGCTGTCATGGGAGACCGAGAAATAACTATTATACTCACCTGCGGGAAAGGTCCGGTAAGAGGGGTGTCACTCTTCTTGGACCAGCGCCTGCCATCTCCTTACAATTGCCGTCCTCCTTCTTGCTTCGTGTGGATCATCCACACAGGTTCCTCGGCATCACGCTCCTGCTCAGGCGCTCTTCTCTTCCCTTTTGAGGGCAGAGCAAGTAATGCAGTGCGCAGGAGCAGGGAAAGGCCAAAAGCCCCAGCGCATGCGTACTGCAGTACTTTACTGTGCCCGAGTCAGGTCAGAGAAGAACGCCTGCGCAGGAGCGCAATGCCACAGAGACTGTGTGAATGATGCACGGATGCGTCATCTACATGAAGCAAGAAGGAGGATGACGATCGTGAGAAGATGGGAGGAGCTGTACCAAGAGCGCCCCCCCAGGTGAGTATAATGTAAGCTTTTTCCCTTCGCTTACAGGTCGGGTTGGTGGGTTATATACAGCATTATAGAATGCTGTATATCAGGCCTGAAAGGTGATCACCGTATCTTATAGCGGACAAAACCGGTGATAGGTTCGCTTTAAAAATGTAAAATCCCACAGACCTTGTACACATCAGAGATCTGTATTTATGACTGGAGATCTACTTTAATTCAGTATAATTTCTTTTCTATAAAATGTTATGGTCAAGTTTGGCTGTGTGCACTCTTGTGCTCTGTCAGGAAATGTCTAATTACTTGAAAAGTTTCAAATGCCGCTTCATGAAAACCTAAAAATGTAGGTTTTATCTAAGGGTTTTCCAAGATAATTTTTATATCTCCCTAAGCTTTTCCTCGGTAATGTAGGCATACCTGTACCATACTTATATGAAACCTGCTGACCCTGTGTGACATTATATGTGCTGCGAATATGAGCTGTGACATCACTCTGGTGACATTACGTACACGGCCCACATGGACTTCAGCTGAACTGCATTGCCCAGTATGTGTAACATCCTTGCTGACTTTTACATATGGGTAGTGTGGAAGTTCTGGGATCATGCATGTCACATTTCTTGCACTTTCAGCAGTACAGAAGAAGTTGAATTGTTCATGCAAGACCCCCGATGTCAATTCTGCTCTATCTCACATTGGGTTGAGGGGGATCAGGTAAGAAAGGGTGAGGATAGTAATTCTGAAAAAGGTAAACTGTGGCAAGCAGAAGACAACTTGATAAGGGAGACATTGTCTGTATTGGAATCACAATCTCGTACAGCAGCAAAAAAGGTTGCAGATCCTCACAGAGCATTTGTAGAGAGGCTAGGGCAATTTGGGGGTTTTAGATTTTGACATGGGTCTCAGAAAACACCTTTAAAAATGTATTGTCAAGTTGTGTCTGTAGCAGCACACAACTCTATAGTCTCTCACTTCAATGTTGCTGGGGGGCACTCACTCTTAACAGCAGCTCTGTCAGGTTCTGAGAGAGAGGCAGGTAAACTGCTAACTACTGTATAGAAATCAATGGGTTAAGGCCCCTTCACATTTAGCGACGCTGCAGCGATACCGACAACGATCCGAATCGCTGCAGCGTCGCTGTTTGGTCGCTGGAGAGCTGTCACACAGACCGCTCTCCAGCGACCAACGATGCCGGTAACCAGGGTAAACATCGGGTAACTAAGCGCAGGGCCGCACTTAGTAACCCGATGTTTACCCTGGTTACCATGCTAAAAGTAAAAAAACAAACAGTACATACTTACCTACAGCCGTCTGTCCTCCAGCGCTGCGCTCTGCTTCTCTGCTTCTCTGCTCTCCTCCTGTACTGTCTGGGAGCCGGAAAGCAGAGCGGTGACGTCACCGCTCTGCTTTCCGGCTCACAGCCAGTACAGGAGGAGTGCAGAGCACAGCGCTGGAGGACAGACGGCTGTAGGTAAGTTCTGGACTTTCCTCAGCGACCAACGATCTCCCAGCAGGGGCCTGATCGTTGGTCGCTGTCACACATAACGATTTCATTAACGATATCGTTGCTACGTCACAAATAGCAACGATATCGTTAACAATATCGTTATGTGTGAAGGTACCTTTAGAGTGTCAGCACCTTGGCATGGAATGTTACTACTGTGCATTCTCGCCACATGCTGGTAGTTGATCCCCTTGGAATCAAGCTGTACACTATGTAAAATAAAGACACATTGCAGGAGAACAGCAGCAGAGAGAAAAAGCAAGTCATTTGCAAATTTGCTTATTTTTATGCTGTCTAACTACCAATTTCATAACATGAGCATATTTCTTTAAGGTGTACTCAAAATTTTAAGAATTAATACAATATAAGAACTTACTCTTCCACCATTTTCTTGTATGTTGAAATCTCCTTTGCATAGAGTAACTTGTTGCTGGGGGATTCCTGCAGACGTGAGAATTAGAGCGTATAAATCACTTCTGTATGTCTAACACACACATACAAACAGTATCCCATTGATGTAGCAAACGCCATTTCATACTCATCCTCTCAGTTTAATGCCATGATTTTGCCATGGCTTCATTTAAAATCTTTCATCTTGCAAAGTTCTAATTACAAATATTAGCTACATTTTGTTAATCCATTCTAGTGCTCATCGACAACCCCTTTTCCAAGATTCTTCTCGTGTAAAACACCTATTTTTCCCAGGCAACATGCAATATTGCATCGTGACCATTCAGGCAAATGATTGTCCATGGAAGACAAAAGTGAGTTCAGAACAGCAGCCCCTCATGAAAAGCAGCTCTCAATTCAGGCTCAGAGAGGGGTCCCAGATGGAAGATATAAACAAGGAGTATATAAACATGTCTTCATAAGCAAAACCCTTTCAGACAACATGTATACATTATATGAGATTAAATGGCATGCTTATGATTAACAAAGGCTATTAAATGTACATTCTTTTATTTTTTTGTACTGTTAGCTCACCTTCTGGTGATACAAGTGCAGCTTTATAGTTGTATGTATCACTCACTCCTACAATGTCTAGGTTTACTCTATATACACACAGAATATCTAAAAAGAAAAGCTACCGTATACCTTTAGCAAAATCAAATTTAGGAATGAGATTGTTGTCTGAGCAGATCTTCATTTGTGCAGACTGTCAGCTCTGCACAGACAATGCCCAGACGAGCTGCCATCTATAGTGCGCACTGCATGGTCCTGTCACTGACGCCGAGGCTTCCTAACTCAACATGGCTCCTACTTGCCTGCACAGCAAACATGACATGTCTTTGCGGATTTTATAAGCTGGAGAGATGAAGGAATTGGATCCAGATGATACACATCAATGAGTCGGTTCACTTACTCTGCTTAGCTTGTGCTCCGTCCTGCTGCAAGCATCCATAAAAGTCTGTGCAACGACTGACAAAGAAGCATCGACTACTTGGTGTACATGGACATCAAAGATGAAGTGAGGGTTCTTCAGTATGTTAACCCAAAACCGTAGTGATAAACTGAAAGGAAGAATTCAATCATTAACAGTTGTCTGGGGTATTTTTTTTTTTTTTATTTTAGAATATATTTTTTTAGAGAAACGTGGGGTATATCTGACATATACATGGAGCTCGCGTGCTGTTCCCTGCTGGTCATTTGTGACATGTCTTCAAAGTAAGATCACTACTACAGCAGCCAATCACTGGGCTTAGCATGAACGATGAGCTCAGAGATCGAGGGTCACAGGGTGTGGGATTTAGGTCACTTATTCAACCAAAAGGCGGCAATGGAGTGGTAGTCGGTAAGTAAGGCTGATTTTAAGAGACAAAATACCAAGACAGTTCATTTTATTCTGGTGCCCAAAATGCTATTTTGTAAGGTGATTTTCATACTAAAGTTTTCTTACTCCACAGCCTATAAAAAGGACTCCTGCATGTTACTGAATCATGCTGAAGGAGTTGCAAAAATCACTTCCCTTTGTCTGTTATAGCTTAATGCTCTGCAACCATTGGGCAAAGCTGCACAACAAAGAATTTCATCTATGCCCATCTTGGCATGCATGCTACACAATACTGGTAAAACAGAAAGCTCTCTGGTTCCTTCTACATGGGTAAAATGTAAAGAAAACAAGAATGCAGTGATCTGGAAATCTCAAATATTTCTTGCTCAATAGAACATGAATCACATATCAGAAGTTGAAAGTCAGACATTTTCCATTTCATCTGAAAAAAGTAACTCCTTTAGAAACTGATCGTAGAAAAACATCTAAAAAAAAGATGGTACATGGTTAACAAAAGGCTGGAAAAGTAAGTGGTACTAATGAAAAGCAGCTGGAGGGTCAACCTTCAAGTCACAAACGTGTATTAAAAAAAGCATGTTAGAGAGGCAAAGTCTCCCAGAAGCAAAGATGGTAAGAGCTTCACCAATCTGTGAAAAACGGTCTAAAAAATATTCTTTAATGTAAAATTGCAAGGACTTTGAATCCTTTCATAGTATGTAATGTAGATGGTAGGTTATTCACGAATTCTTGAAAAAGATGTACACAAAGAACAAGGCAAATATTGGTTACTCGTGATCTATGGGCCCTCAGTCAGCATGGCACTAAAAACAGACATAATTAAGTAGTGCAAATCACTGCATGGGCCCAGGAATAATTCCAAAAATCATTGTTTGTGAACACAGCTCACTGTACTAGCCACAAATGTAAGTTAACCAAAGATTGCACACTGAACTCCAGGTAACAAACCAGTTTTACAGTTTATGGACAGTGTAAAATGTAAGCAACACAGATTTTTATATACGGCCCATTGGGGAAAATGAAAATTGTAAATGCAAAGCAACATTTATATAACTAACTAAACAGACTTATCTGACTGACTGTTAACCTGTTAAATGCCACTGTCAAACTCAGAAGGCATGTCAATCTATGCACCCATCACCGCCCCCGTGACACGATCTAAGGGAACTGATGGGTAGCCATTACTGATGAGCGAGCGTGCTCGAATAATGTGTTATTTGAGCATGCTCGTGTCTTCATCAAGTATTTTCTGCGTGCTCGAAAAAAATACTTGTGTCGCCGTGGCTGCATGTTTCGTATTGCCTACTTGTTAAGCAATCCCTGCCTGTGTTGTTGCAGTTAAACAGCCACAGGACATGCAGCCACCGGCGACTCGAAAATATTTTTCGAGCATGCCAAAGTCACTCTGTTAGCATATGAGCATGCTTGGATAACACCTTATCTGAGCACGCTCGCTCATCACTAGTAGCTATGACAGCCTGTTGAAGACCTCCGTGCCCGACATCACAGAGCTCTTCTGAAACCCCATCTGGACTTCAGAGGAGACCGTGATTTTTTTTACAATATACAGTAATACTGTAGTATTGCTGTATACAGCATAAGCGATAAGACGACTGCAGTTCCTAGTCAGCTAATAGGTTTAACAAATACATATGTACTGATGAGGAGAATCTTGATGCCAGGTCATTTTTACCACATAATATACACTGTAAAAACAGTTCCCAAAAAACAATATCAGAATTGCAATTTTTCTCAATTTCACTGCACTTGGATTTTTTTCCCGTTTTCAACTACACCATCTCGTAAAATGAAAAGTATAACTTTCTCACAAAAAACCAACCCTCATGTCTATGTGGACAGAAAAATAAATAATAAAAATTGTGGCTCTTGGAAGAAGGGGAGGAAAATACAAAAACTGAAGTTGATCATGTTGGGAAGGGATTAAAATGGACTGAAGCAAAATGTAAAGGTACTGTCACACTAGACGATATCGCTAGCGATCCGTGACGTTGCAGCGTCCTCGCTAGCGATATCGTCCAGTGTGACAGGCAGCAGCGATCAGGCCCCTGCTGGGAGATCGCTGGTCGGGGAAGAAAGTCCAGAACTTTATTTCGTCGCTGGACTCCCCGTAGACATCGCTGAATCGGCGTGTGTGACACCGATTCAGCGATGTCTTCACTGGTAACCAGGGTAAACATCGGGTAACTAAGCGCAGGGCCGCGCTTAGTAACCCGATGTTTACCCTGGTTACCAGCGTAAAAAAACAAACAGTACATACTTACATTCAGCTGTCTGTCCCTTGCCGTCTGGTTCCTGCACTGACTGCTGGCCGTAAAGTGAAAGCAGAGCACAGCCACAGCGGTGAGTCACCGCTGTGTGACTCACTGCTGTGCTCTGCTTTCACTTTCACTTTACGGCCAGCAGTCAGTGCAGGAACCAGACGGCAAGGGACAGACAGCTGAATGTAAGTATGTACTGTTTGTTTTTTTACGCTGGTAACCAGGGTAAACATCGGGTTACTAAGCGCGGCCCTGCGCTTAGTTACCCGATGTTTACCCTGGTTACCGGGGACCTCGGGATCGTTGGTCGCTGGAGAGCTGTCTGTGTGACAGCTCTCCAGCGACCAAACAGCGACGCTGCAGCGATCCGGATCGTTGTCGGTATCGCTGCAGCGTCGCTAAGTGTGACGGTACCTTTAAACTGTTCTGTGGTCAGATGAATCACAGCTTGAAATTCTTTATGGGAACTACAGTGTCCTGCGGACTCAAGAGGAGAGGAACCATCTAGCTGGTTATCAAATCATATTTTAAAGCCTTGCATCTCTGGTGGTATGGGGTTTTGTTAGTGCTTACTTGATGAGCAGCTTGCACATCTAGAAAGGCACTAATAATGCTGAGCGATATATAGAAGTTTGAGAACATCATATGTTCCCATACAGACAGCATGGCTTCTCAGAAGAGTTTGGGTTATGAACTTGTCTGCTGGAATCCAGACCATTCACTAATAGTAAACATTTGGTGTTTTATGAAATGAAAAATCCAGCAAGAATGATCCAACACTATTGAGCAACTATAATCATACATCAGACAAGAATAGGACAACATTAGTAATAAGCGAATATACTCGTTACTCGAGATTTCCTGAGCATGCTCGGGTGTCCTCCGAGTATTTTTTAGTGCTCGGAGATTTAGTTTTCCTTGCAGCAGCTGAATGATTTACATCTGCTAGCCAGCATAAGTACATGTGGGGATTCCCTAGCAACCAGGCAACCCCCACATGTACTTATGCTGGCTAACAGATGTAACTCATTCAGCTGCTGCAAGGAAAACTAAATCTCCGAGCACTAAAAAATACTCGGAGGACCCCCGAGCATGCTCGGGAAATCTCGAGTAATGAGTATATTCGCTCATCACTAGACAACACCTCTCACCCAAAACTCTAGCAATTGGTTTGCTTACTTCACAGACATTTACAGAATGTTGTAAAAAGAGAAGATCCTACACAATGGTGGACATGGCCCTGTCCCAACTTTTTTGAAATGGGTTGCTGACAATTTCTAAAATAGTTAAATAATTCAAATGAAATGGAAAAATGCCCAACTTTCACCTTTTGATAAGTGATCTATGTTCTGTTGTGAATAAAATATGGCTATGAGAGATTTCAAAATCATTCATATTCAATTTGAAGGTGGCTCAGTATGCAAATAGCACAGTCACAATGAAGAAGATTGGTGCAACATCTGTGAGATTAAAGGTACCGTCACACTTAGCGACGCTGCAGCGATACCGACAACGATCCGGATCGCTGCAGCGTCGCTGTTTGGTCGCTGGAGAGCTGTCACACAGACAGCTCTCCAGCGACCAACGATGCCGGTAACCAGGGTAAACATCGGGTAACTAAGCGCAGGGCCGCGCTTAGTAACCCGATGTTTACCCTGGTTACCATCCTAAAAGTAAAAAAAAAAACAAACACTACATACTTACCTAACGCTGTCTGTCCCCGGCGCTGTGCTCTGCACTCCTCCTGTACTGTCTGTGTGAGCACAGCGGCCGGAAAGCAGAGCGGTGACGTCACCGCTCTGCTTTCCGGCTGACCGACGCTCACAGCCAGTACAGGAGGAGAGCAGAGCACAGCGCCGGGGACAGACAGCGTTAGGTAAGTATGTAGTGTTTGTTTTTTTTTACTTTTAGGATGGTAACCAGGGTAAACATCGGGTTACTAAGCGCGGCCCTGCGCTTAGTTACCCGATGTTTGCCCTGGTTACCAGTGAAGACATCGCTGAATCGGTGTCACACACGCTGATTCAGCGATGTCTGCGGGGAGTCCAGCGACCAAATAAAGTTCTGGACTTTCTTCCCCGACCAGCGACAGCACAGCAGGGGCCTGATCGCTGCTGCCTGTCACACTGGACGATATCGCTAGCGAGGACGCTGCAACGTCACGGATCGCTAGCGATATCGTCTAGTGTGACGGTACCTTAAGTCATTTAAAACTTACATATTAGCACAATATGCTACCCAAATAATCATCATAACTTCAAATAAACATGACGTTTGAAGAATAGTCTGCTTGAGGTTATGATAGAATGGAGGAGGATTCGGGCATCTGTCTCTTTCCTATCCTATATTCAGGATTTGTATAAAAGATAGCAACCTTTTTGGGGAGCAGATGCAACTTACCCTATATCTAACTTTTAACCCTGCTGTTCTGTTGGTCAAAAATGACCGACTTTGAACTTCAATATTCTTTAAAATATTCAAGATGCGGCTCTGAAACCCGTGGCCGACCGATCCATCCTCATTTAAGTCAATCAACCACAAGTTTCAGAACCGCATCTTGAACACCCCAAAAAATACCAAAGTTCAAAATAGGTCTCCCCAGACCGAACAGAACAGCAGGGTTAAAGGTGTAAGTAATAGGATTAACTTGAAGCTACTGAAACTAAACGTTTGATTGTAATTAGAAATAATAATGTTTCCCTAGTGATGTCATACCTGTTTGTTTTCCATATGTGAACCGTATCTTCATCTTTGATTTCATATTTCTCTGCTTGTTCGTCCAAAAAGTCAAAAAAATATTTAACAGCTGGAGGTACCACTTGATTGGAATTAAGGACACTGTGAAAAAAGTTATCTACAAATTGCTGGAGCGTACCCTGGTTAAGAGAAAAAATTATTAGCTACTGATCAACATATACTAACCTAATCTGTTAGAAAGCAACTGCACATAAGGCAACGTTACCTTGACAGACAGAAGCCTTGTCAAATAGATTTCAGTTATGGCCTTTGTCTGTTCTTTCGCCTTCATACTTCCCCTTTTGGATTTACCGTCATCAACTTCATCTGCTGGACGTACAAGATGCCATACTTTGTTTTCATCTTCTAGTAGGGCATGCCCTAAGTAGGAGGTAGACAAAATGTAGTTTGTTTCTTTAAGTGACATCTTTTAGAAGTACTTTACGAAAAAATCATTTTTTTTTTGCTGTTTGGAAGGGAAAATATACATAATGGAAAAATATTTCAGTACGTAAGGGAATATTAGCATCTCGCTCAATTTTTCTAAGAAGTGTTCTAGTAAATTGTTAAAATAACTGAAAAGTTTATTCAGAAAATGAATAAAAATCAGCCCTTTGGCAAAGATGAAGTGCAGTGTCTGTTCCTGTCTATGGTTTGAATGGGCCACTGAAATGGAGCAGATATTGAAGTTAATAAGGAGTTTTAGTTCTGGAGTTACAAAGGTTGGCCTAGCCATCTGTTTGCTGAAGAAGCAAGAATGGTGAGCGGATGGCCACATGAGAAGCACTTAGGGAATTATTTGATTAGTAGGCTATGCTGATCACACTCAGTTTCTCTGCTTTTCACTCTATTTTAGCGGAATCTTTATGCCAACTTAAAAATTAGTAAGTTTTATACTTGTTGGCCATTATGCTGGACCGGATGAGCACAATGCATTCTTTGTTCACTTTATATGATTGTCAGATGTTTTCAGGTTGAGATGACCCTATGGGTGTCACATCCTATAGGTCTAAGAAGGGGTGGTTATCAGTCTCCACACCAACCTACAATTCAACCCTTAAAAAAAAAATACACTCGAAACTCTTGCACAAGAATGGGAAGCAGCCTATATGCATGCTGAAACACATATGGATGGTTTCCAAGCTTTAGCAAAAAAAAAAAAGGGTCAATGGTCCCTGAGACCTATAGAACAGGGGTTCACAATTTGCTTCCCAGGGCCACAAGTGGCTGGCAATGCCATTCTGGGTAGCCCTCAGCCATATGGACAGAAAAATGCTTGTCTGAAAGGCTAACAATATGTGAGCAGCCGCACACACAAGTGCAGAAGTGTAGTGGAAAGCATCCCAGAAGCAGGGACTGGAAACTACTAATAGTACACTGTGTAGGCATCTGTGGATATCTCATAAATCAGTAGAATGGGGTTTCATCACCTGTTTTACACTCCACAAAGGAGTATAGGTGTCCTTCTGTGCTGGTGACGGTCTCCATTGTAGTTTGAGTTGCAAAATGTTAGAACATACCGTAAGCTCAAAACCCAAAACCTTTTGTAGAGAGCTGTATATTCAAACTGTTTTTGACAAGGATTCAGAAGTGAATTTTATTGCAAAATCTGCATAAAAAAATAGCTTCAAATATTTTTTTTCCTATTGGTTTTACTAATAAAGATTTAAAATAACATGAAAACACAGGACGTGTACACTATAGGAGCTTTCCCAATGAAATCAGTTGGAAGCATATTCAAAGAGTATTTTCAGTTTTAGATTGTGGATTTAGGAGCAAAATCTATTTCAGCCAAGAACTCAAAGTACACACAGAGAGTCCTGATTGGTGGAGGTAAGAGTCTTTAGTTGAATTTGCACTTCAGAGACTTATGGTATATACGTTGGATATGCCATAAATATCCTAGAAAGTAATGCCTCTTTAATTTTTAGTGTAGCTCCTGAATTGGTTCAGTATGACTATGTGGCCTGTGGACTAAAAAATGTGTGCCAGTTATAGGGCCTTCTGGCTTGGTTTGGAGGATTGAGAAATCGGGCCCTTCTCCTTGTAAGTAGGGCCTGCAGTAGCCTACACCATTTAAGTACTTTATATGTGGCACACAAGTTTTTTAGTACTTTGGATTTCAATAATAGTAAATAAAATCTTGCTAAAATGGGAAATGATTTACCAGTTAAAGTATCAACTGACAAATCGATCTAAATACTGCTGTACTGGCAATAAAACACTGCACATAAGGTTTTATAACAAACGTACTTTCTCCTGGGAGGTCTTGGTGATTTTCCTCCTGCTGCTGAGAAATTCCAATTCTTGATAAAATAAGTGTGGCATTATCCCTTACCTGCAAATAGAAGCGCAATGTTTTGACTTGCTATTAGCTGAGAGGCATGTATCATATCCATCTTAGTAAATTGAAAAGCTCTACAAATAACTTTTTTTTAAAATTAAGTTTACTTCAATAGCAACAAACATTAAAACTTGCTCACGTTGTAATGCATTAGTGTATTAATCCGCTTCGATCTGCCTTCTTTCTGTGACGTTAAATCCAAATCAGAGAGTATTTGTGCGGTTGAGCCTGGTCTCCATTCTGAAAAGAGAAGCCACAGAACACAGATTACAAACATTTCCCTTCTATATCATAACACACGACAATATCTTTACTTAAACTATTAGGAAAAAATATACAAAAACTGTGAAGAGCAACAACGTTATTCAGCTTAAAACAGATTAATGATCTTGACAAAATTGAAAGCTTTGGTAAACTGATTAAAATCAGGCCTGTCATTGCTCCCCAATAAAGGAGATGGTAATGTACTGCTGCTGGATCTACTGAATGTTTGCATCATCGCCATCATGTAAGTATCCAGCATAACCTGGATACCACAAAAACACTTTCCGACCTACTGGTGACACTATCGCAGATCAGGAGGAACCGAACAAATTGATATAGAACGTTGTGTAAAACAATTCAGTACAGCTTGTAATTTATAGATTGAAAATTCTACTTGTTCAGAGATTAGGATTCCAGCTAGCGGCCTGATCAGTAACAAAATCTTCCTTACTATGGGGTGGTAAAAAAGCAAATTACTGATAGCTGATGGCAAGCCTCCTTCACCTGAATAACCAGGCAAGATGCAGGCAAAGAGCAAAAATTGTGTGTATGCATGATAATGTGTGTGTTTTGACCAACAGTTCATTGATCTTGCTTCCTCCAATAAGATAACTTAACCCCAATCTTGCTCTAAAAGAAAATGGGTCAGTCACAGCGATCAGACCTTAACAAGCAGCAAAACATGTAAGTAGAGGACATCAGAGCTCAACCTAAAAATGCTAATTGGACAAAACTATGTCTAATCCATTCACTTACCTATTGCCAAGCTGTCAGCTTTCGGTCTATGTGAATATGGAAGGCTTTTGTAAACCTGGTCAACTATTTTTTCCTTGACTTGTGTGATTGTATCACAGTTTAATACTTTTACTGGCACAGGCTCCAAACCTTCATCTTGAACAATGACGTTAACAGTCTGGGAAAAAAGATTATTACTGTTAATTACACGAATATATTATTACTATTTAACCCGTTCTCTTTTCCGGCTGGAAAGCATTTTGATAGTAACATTTACACAGTGTCTTTAATAAAGTGGCAGCAGAGATTGCGGTATGCGCTGACTGTTTTATTGAAGACATGGACATAGGGATAATGGCGATGGCAGATACGTGTGCACTGCTATGATGACGTTGTAGTATAATTCTTCAATGAAAT
This sequence comes from Ranitomeya imitator, assembly GCF_032444005.1. Lineage (NCBI taxonomy): Eukaryota > Metazoa > Chordata > Amphibia > Anura > Dendrobatidae > Ranitomeya > Ranitomeya imitator. The sequence continues at coordinate 330,047,974 of NC_091285.1, read as the reverse complement.
GGCGCCGCAGTCAGCGTGTGCGCATATCACCAAAATGCTCGGAGTGTGTGCATTGCTATATTGACGTTGTAGTACATTACTTCAATGACATCAGAGTCAGCAAACATGCATACCGCCATCTCCGGAGCCATTTTATTGGAGTATTGTACTAGAACATCAACATAGCAGTGAGCATGCGCTGCCCATAGGTATAATGGTGAAGGCCAGCGCATGTGCACTGCTATGTTGACTTTGTAGTAGAATTCTTCTGTAAAATGGCGCCGGAGTCAGAGAATGCACGTACAGAGCTATTCGGCACCATTTTTGTGAAGATACTTGTGTCTGCAAATTCGCATATACAGAGTTTTCAATAAAACGTTGAGATCGAGGTATGCGCATGTGCTGTGTCCGGGGCCATTTTATTGAAGTAATGTACTACAATATCAACATTGCAGTGAGCACGTGCCAGCCATAGAGATGAGGACAACGGCCGGCACGTGCACAGTGCTATGTTGACATTGTAGTATAATTCTTCAATAAAATAGTGCCGGAGTCAACGTGTGCGCATCCCGCAATATCCAGGGCCATTTTGTTGGAAGACACGGTGTCTGCGAATTCGCATACAGAATGTCTTTAGTAAAATGGCACCGCAGTGCGGGATGTGCGGGCGCTGACTCCAGCAACACACTGCACAGGCGCGTCTATCCCGGCTTCAGACAGAAGGACATATCAACGGTTATACATATGATTGCAGATTTGCTAGCAAAGTCTGAAGCAATAATCCTGATGCCAGCAAAGTGAATGAGAAACCTGAAGTGTCATCCACACGTGAGTATTTGTGACTTCTGGTTTGGTGCAGAAAATAATCTGCAGCATGTCAATTCTCTGTGAATTTTTGACAGCGTTTTTCACCATTGACCAAATTCAAATCAGTCAAAAACGCATATTCCGCAGCACTTTACAGTTTGCACACATTATCATCACTGTCCCCGATGGGGCTCACAATCTAAATTCCCTATCAGTATGTCTTTGGAATGTGGGAGGAAACCGGAGAACCCGGAGGAAACCCACACAAATACGGGGAGAACATACAAACTCTTTGCAGATGTTGTCCTGAGTGGGATTAGAACCCAGGACTCCAGCGCTGCAAGGCTGCAATGCTAACCACTGAGCCACCGTGCAGAAATTTCTGCATCCATTTACTGAACGTGCGCTTATAGCCTTAGAGGAATGATATGAGGATTAAGGGACATTAAACCCAATAATTATTGATAGAAGAAAACAGAAAAACTGTGTCTATAGAGGTCAGTCTTGGAGAAATGTTGCCAAGATCACAAATGGTAATTTCCCACTTGTGACAACTTAAAGAGAACTGGTCATCAGGACTGTATGCCCAAAAGTAAGGGCATGTATGTAATGGTGCTTTAATGCTGAGTAAATCCTTACCTAGCTTGTAGACATCTGGCTTGCAATTTTAGAAAAATCCATAGATGAAATGACATGCTAATGAGTTGCGAGTGCAGTGTGTGAGCACCTATAGTTCTCCTCCTCCTATCCCTATTCCACCACCTGCTGCCTCTTGTAACTTATACACTGGGCACTGAAGCATGAGCCACCTGTCAGTCTAACAAGGGCGGGGGACAGGTGAGGAATAGGAGAGAGGCAGGAGAGCGGTAAGGTCAGGGCCCACCCACTCTACCAGTAACTCACCATCATACAATTTCATCTATTGATTTCTCGAAGACAGAAACACAGATTTCAAGAAGAAAGGGTCTGATTTACTAAGCTTTAAAGCAGCTTTATATACATGCTATTACTTGGGGTATACAATCCTGATGACAGGTTCTCTTTAAAAGTGCCATTAGCATTCCTGGGCTCCAACTGTACACCGTGGGGAGGGAGGTAAACTGTTCTGCAGCCATCACTGGTTCGTGAGAAGGATGTCAACATATAGAAGAATCCTTTAGACGTTTTGCACACTTATTACAAATCAGAAAAAAATTGATCCAATGAAATAATAAAAACAGTCTTTTTCCAACTTCAAGACATTTTCTACACTTCTACTTCTTAGTGGTGACATTTTACTGAAAATTTCTATTGAAGAGTGAAATAACATTTTTAGAGCTTCACTTACTGCCATCTCAAGCCATTCTGAAAGATTAGAGATCCAATTCTCTCCGGGGCTGTTATCCACAATGATTGCTTTGGTCACCAGAACAAACCCACTGTGTGGTCTGTGCAATAGTATCTATTCATTTACAGAGGAGGCCACTTACCAACTGAGAGTACTCCACATCATCCCCCAGCAGTCCAGTATCATTCAGGGTGTATTTGGCTTTTATTTGCACAGCATCCACAGGACCCTTCTCCACTTGGTGTTTGATTGCCTTGAACAGTTTGTATAGATGCTCTCCAGCTGTGTCCTGCATTTGAAATAAAAAGAAAAACATGTCCGCTAAATGGATCAAGGAATAGCTTTCAATGATGTTGTTAACATCTGAAATCCCCATTCCCCAGTGGAAACTATTCTTTCTCCATGCATGAGCAGCGGCTGCTTTATGACAGCCGAAGAGGAAGCCAAATCTTTAATACTGCCTGTAAGTTGGCATGGGTAAAGCAATATAACTCACTAAAGGGCATGTCCTGAGGGCTGACATGTGCAAATACTCCCCAGTGTCACCTTCCCAAATGGCTGCATTGTATTAGGACGGTGGATCCATTACCTACCTTCAGGTACTGATACAAACAAATAGACATCCAGTTAGAAAGCATTCTCTCCACGACAGTTTCTGATCTGCAAATAAGGGGAAGAACGTGAGAAACAGATTTGCTCTTTTCACATCAGCTCACCAGGTGCCTCCAGTGCCACATATTGCGGACATACCGCTGAACTAAGGTATTTAGTAGCAGCAAAGACTCACATGTATAGTGCCATGTAGACATAATATTATGGGAAATTATTAAATGTTACTAAAACGAGCATTAAAATCCTCAACAGTATAACTGATGTATAGGCCTTTGGAGTTTTTCCAGAACAGCAGCACCCCCAGCTGCTTAAGTAAACAGGGTGGTACTGGCCAAGAGTGTCACTGAGGAAGACATCTTTGCATTTCAAGGCTTTGGCATATTCAGCACACACGGATGGCTAAGGCTCTATTCTGCACCATCAATGACTTATACACCATAGGCCTGACCTAAGGAGAGTCCGTCCTCACAATACATATTTATAACCTATCCACGGGACACGAGGAACTGTATTATATTCCACTGCTGGGATCCCCAGAAAACATAGAATCATAGAATGTAAGAGTTGGAAGGGACCTCCTGGGTCATCTGGTCCAACCCCCTGCTCAAAGCAAGATTCACTAAATCATCCCGTGGGCATGGAGGCTCAAAACACTTAGGGTAAGTTCAAACAGGGCATTCTTGCGACGTTTTTTTTTCTGCAGCAAAACCTGATCATCTTGGCAGGAAAGAAGCTGCACCAAAAACACAGGTTTACGTGCGTTTTTTCATGCATTTTTTTTTTTTCTTTGTGCATGCCAAAAAAATTGAGTGCAAACAGAGAAAAAAACAAAATAACTTCCTGTAGATAGGTAGAATGAATAGATAGATTGATAGAATGAATAGATAGATTGATAGAATGACAAGATCGATGGATGGAACAGATCGATGGATAGAACAGATAGAATGAATAGATTGAACAGAATAGAATGAATAGATAGAATAGATACATTACCTGCGGTATCCTCTTCCCCAGCATTTTCCCAAGGTGCAGAGGTTACCTCCGGTCAGGATGTGAGTAGCGCAGGTTCGGTGACGTACCCGCTAGTTACTGAGCCTGCGCCCACTGCGTCTCATTCATTCCCCAGTACTTACAGCCAGGAGCGGTCGCATTAGCAGCGCTCCCAGGTGTAAGCCTCATCTCCCCCAGATACTGCGTGGGACACTAATTATCTCGGACAATGACCGATCAGGGAGAATACTTTTGCTTTTTTATTTTATTTTTATTACAGAAGATCGAGGGCTTCGCTTTGGAATGGCAGAACAATAAAAAAATTGCAAAACTGTGTGTGTTAATTTCATTAAAAGACTTTTTTCTGCGTGTGTTTATTTAACCCTTTAATTACTATAGGATTAGTAATTGATAGGTGTCTTAGTGACGCCTCTCCGTTACTAAGCCGGCTTAATGTCAACTTTCAATAGCAAGGTGACATTAATCCCGCATTACCCCACTTGCCACCGCTACAGGGCAAGTGGGAAGAGCTGGGCAAAGCTCCAGAATTGGCGCATCTAATAGATGCGCCTTTTCTGGGCAAATGGGGGCTGCTATTTTTAGGCTGGGGCCTATATCAATGGCCCCTTACCAGCCTGAGACTACCAGCCCCCAGCTGTGAGCTTTAGCAAGGCTGGTTGTAAAAAATGGGGGAACCCCACGCTGTTTTTTTAAATTATTTAAATAATAATAATAAAAAAAATCCTTGCTGAAGCTGTCAGCTGGGGGTTGCAGCCCCCAGCTGAGTTTTGTCTGGCTGGTTGTTAAAATTAGGGGGGGAACCCATGCAGTTATTTTTTAATTAATTATTTATAGCGCAGGAGCGGCAGATGAAAACTCCCATCTGCCGCTCCTGCTCTCACAGTAATTAGCGTTAGCAGGTGTCAGATGATGGGAGCAGTAGTCCCATCAGCTGACACCAGTGATCGGAGGTGAATTTACACCTCCGATCACAGCTGAGGGCTCCCGCTGTCTTCAGATATTGGGGAGCCGTGGTTCTCTGACCGGCGGGGAGGATTTCCATGATGATCAGAAGCGGTGTTTGCAGTGCTGTCATGCATATGACAGTGTGTCAAACACAGTATTGTCGGACGCCGATTCAAGTGAATGGGGATCAGGTTCGTTCTGCTGGATGACAGGCTGTATGGACGCATCATGCAGCCTGCCATCTAGATGTAGCAGAGCAGAGTGTGACGTCACATCCGGCTCTCTTTGACTTTTCTGCAGCATATACAGCGTTTTTTCACCATCCATTCAAGTCAATGGGTCGAAAACACTAAAAAAACTCTGAAAGAAAGTGACATGCTCTAAGCCAAAAAAACGCAGCAAAGCACAAAATACTGGTTACACAAAAACCCAATATGTGTGCGTGAGATTTCTGAAATCTCATAGGCTTTGCTGGTACTGTAAAAAGCAGCTGAAAATTAGCATTAAAAAATGCAGCAAAAACGACCTGTGTGAACTTATCATTCATGTTGTTGGGATTAAGGATTAAATAACGTAACAAAATTGAACATGAGCACTGCTGCTACAGTGCAAAGTACAAGATAGCTCAGTACAACGCTACACTATCTCTATTAGTCCCAGGGTCATGAATGAATCAGCAGTAAAAAGAAAGGATAGAGGAGCAGTGCTCAAGCCTTGAAGAAAGAATGGAAAAACGTCATCATGCACCGTCTGCAAATTAGCCCATAAAGTAAAGGTTGTGGCAGCACGCCAAGTAAATGCTAACCTTATATTGTACTGAAGTTCACAGGATGCAATCTTTCGGATGTAAATCAGCCATTTTCAAACATGCTGCATTATAATTATAATCAATACAACATTTGGTTTGCAATTTTTTGGAATGCAGCCTTCATCTTTACTTTATAAATAGAGAGGCAGCTTTTATGTGCAACCAAGTGATTACTAAGCGAGTAACAATGTGGGACTGAGACAGACGTCCTCAGGATTGGTAGAGGTCACAGTGGTGAGATCCCCAGCATTCAGACATTTATCACCTATCCTGAAGAACAGTGTGGGCAATTCATTTTCCCGAAGGGCTACATGAGACACCGTGACTATTGTGGAGGACGGAACCAGAAGGCTGAAATTAATTCTGCTCAATATGAACATTAATATATTAATTATTTTACATTAATGTGAACTGTATTACTTAATATTGAGCAGAATTAAGTATGCTGACATTACCCTATATTCCGTCTGAGCCCCATATAGCTTCCCATATACAGTATAAGCCCCCACATAAACTCACTCTTAAATGCGAGCCCTCATATAACCCACTAAATACAGTATGAGCTCCCACATAGCCTCCTATATTCACCATGAGTCCCCACATAGCCTTCTATATACAGCATGAGCCTCTAAATACAGTATGAGCCCCCACATATCCCTCCTATAACCAGTATCAGTCTCCACATAGCCCCCTAAATACAGCGTGAGCCCCCACAGTCCTCTCTATAAAGTGTGAGCTCCTACATAGCCTCCTGTATACATGCAAACATCTAGCTCCCGTTCCTTCGATGCTCCAGTTTCCGGTAAATTAACTCTCTGCACAACTGACGTGGTGAAGCGACAATAACGCTGACTGATGGAAGAAGGAGCTGGTGGACTTGTCCTCCACTAATGTATTCATCGCCATCCGGCGATAGCAGATAGCAGTGACATGGGGCGACGGCAAACGGACAGCGAGGGGGGGGTATGCATGTTGTGGCCTGTCCTTGCCATGGGCCGGACTGGAACAGCTGTAGGGCCAGATATGGCTCATAGGACGCAGTTTGCCCAGCTATGCTGTAGATGAATGTTATATGTTGTGGAGGAAAAGCACCTTTAGGGTATGTTCACGCACTGAATATTTGCAGCAGTTTTTTCTGCACCAAAAACCAGAGGAAAAACGTGTTTTTGATGCGTTTTACGTTTCCCCCCATTAATTTGAACAGGAGTAGTACGCTGCATTAATGCTGTAGGAATTGACATGCTGCGGTTGTAAAAAAACCCGCAACACATCTAAACAAAAATATAAGGAACAAAACAAACCAGGTGAATGAGAGTTTAGAAACCTAATTTATTTTGCTGCTGCTGTAAAACGCTGCATTTATTTCTGTACGGAAAAAAAAATAAAAAAAATCACACAAGAAAAAAAAAAAATTCAGCAAAAACGCTACATGTGAACATTGATTTGAAGTCATCTTAAACTCAACTAACTCTTCAATAAAACTTGCTTGCATACCAGTTCTGCGTATATGAGCAACCACCTATAACCCCTTTTCCCAATAGGAACACCTGCATTTCTCCAGCGTCTGTGCTGGAAAAGATCCCAAAAAGAAATAATGTACCATCTTCTTATAAAGAAATTGTTTTACATTTTATTGCTAGAAATCTCCAGTGTTGGTGCATAACAACCTTTCCTTAAACTTAATCTTCTGTACCTTTAGGAAATAGGCACAATGTAAAAGTATGGCGGGCAGTTCATTAGTCTGGTCCTATACCAACCATGAAGGCAAATTGCCTATTATCAGAGAATATAATCTATACTGCCATTATACATCTAGAACTTGTTTTACCTCCTCAGCATCAGTTTGGGATTCTTGGCCACGTACTGCTCCATCAGCTCCACAAATAAGGTTCTCATGATATCTGTGTAGTACTCCAGCTTTCCATGCAAGGCAATTGTAAGCAGGGAGGCAAAATAAAGCTTCTCCCTGGCAGAGAAGTCCTTCTGGCTTTCCAGAGTGTGGATAAACTAAGAAAGAAAACAAATCTAAATGATAGGAACCTTATTGCATACCAAGATTGCACTAGCTTTTTGCTACTACTCTTGGACCCGGCAGTCATGTAATGATGTTATATTCTCCCTGCAGCTGCTCGCTTACCGTTATCTGGGTGATACACAGATTTGTAGACCATACAAATATGAAGGGGCTTAAAGTGAACCAGCCTATCATGTCACTGCCGCTGCTTTCATCCAGTCATTCGGTGGTGCAGGGAGCTGTTAGTCACCACTAACTATACAATGTAATAACTTCTAATTTACTTTGACTGACAACCTGCTCTGCAGCTTGGGTGCAGAGCAGGCGGTCAATCAAAAAGACGAGGAACAATTACAGCCAATCTCAACACTCCACTCCCTGCATCTCCCCAAGGACTGGAAGCGAGCAGCTGCAGAGAGAATATAAGTCATTTTTTTCCCCCAGTAGCCACTGGTCCATTAAGCCAGATATACAGGTCCTTCTCAAAAAATTAGCATATAGTGTTAAATTTCATTATTTACCATAATGTAATGATTACAATTAAACTTTCATATATTATAGATTCATTATCCACCAACTGAAATTTGTCAGGTCTTTTATTGTTTTAATACTGATGATTTTGGCATACAACTCCTGATAACCCAAAAAACCTGTCTCGATAAATTAGCATATTTCACCCATCCAATCAAATAAAAGTGTTTTTTAATAACAAACAAAAAAACCAACAAATAATAATGTTCAGTTATGCACTCAATACTTGGTCGGGAATCCTTTGGCAGAAATGACTGCTTCAATGCGGCGTGGCATGGAGGCAATCAGCCTGTGACACTGCTGAGATGTTATGGAGGCCCAGGATGCTTCAATAGCGGCCTTAAGCTCATCCAGAGTGTTGGGTCTTGCGTCTCTCAACTTTCTCTTCACAATATCCCACAGATTCTCTATGGGGTTCAGGTCAGGAGAGTTGGCAGGCCAATTGAGCACAGTAATACCATGGTCAGTAAACCATTTACCAGTGGTTTTGGCACTGTGAGCAGGTGCCAGGTCGTGCTGAAAAATGAAATCTTCATCTCCATAAAGCATTTCAGCCGATGGAAGCATGAAGTGCTCCAAAATCTCCTGATAGCTAGCTGCATTGACCCTGCCCTTGATGAAACACAGTGGACCAACACCAGCAGCTGACATGGCACCCCACACCATCACTGACTGTGGGTACTTGACACTGGACTTCAGGCATTTTGGCATTTCCTTCTCCCCAGTCTTCCTCCAGACTCTGGCACCTTGATTTCCGAATGACATGCAAAATTTGCTTTCATCAGAAAAAAGTACTTGGGACCACTTAGCAACAGACCAGTGCTGCTTCTCTGTAGCTCAAAAGTGGCTTTACCTGGGGAATGCGGCACCTGTAGCCCATTTCCTGCACACGCCTGTGCACGGTGGCTCTGGATGTTTCCACACCAGACTCAGTCCACTGCTTCCTCAGGTTCCCCAAGGTCTGGAATCGGTCCTTCTCCACAATCTTCCTCAGGGTCCGGTCTCCTCTTCTCGTTGTACAGCGTTTTCTGCCACATTGTTTCCTTCCAACAGACTTACCATTGAGGTGCCTTGATACAGCACTCTGGGAACAGCCTATTTGTTGAGAAATTTCTTTCTGGGTCTTACCCTCTTGCTTGAGAGTGTCAATGATGGCCTTCTTGACATCTGTCAGGTCGCTAGTCTTACCCATGATGGGGGTTTTGAGTAATGAACCAGGCAGGGAGTTTATAAAAGCCTCAGGTATCTTTTGCATGTGTTTAGAGTTAATTAATTGATTCAGAAGATTAGGGTAATAGGTCGTTTAGAGAACCTTTTCTTGATATGCTAATTTATTGAGACAGGTTTTTTGGGTTATCAGGAGTTGTATGCCAAAATCATCAGTATTAAAACAATAAAAGACCTGACAAATTTCAGTTGGTGGATAATGAATCTATAATATATGAAAGCTTAATTGTAATCATTACATTATGGTAAATAATGAAATTTAACACTATATGCTAATTTTTTGAGAAGGACCTGTATATTATTTACCCCCCAGATTATCGCCATATGTGCAGGTAAATAGAGGTTATTAAGTTATTAAGTATTTTAAAACCACCCAACAAACTCTGGTGAAAAATAGATTAGTCAACCAACAATAATCATAAGGAATCTAATTTGTTAGCTGAAAGTGGCTTTATATATATTATTAGGACACGTATGTTACATTACAGGACAGCGCATGGGACTGTTCATGTGATGACAACCCAGGACGTCTGCATGCTTTGCAGTAATGGATGCAATCCTGAAGCCCCAAACTGCTGATCACTAGAAGCTTGGTAGGGACATATTTGGAAACCACAGAACTGTAGTTCTATGTGACAATATAATAGTGAGGAAGTATTAACAGCAGTAATTGAACAGGGACTTTGTGAATAAAAACCATACTATCTGAGCAATGAGCTTACAATGGTCAGGAATGATTTGCTGTTGAGGAGGTTTGAAAACTGGTTCAGTGCCTGCTCCACAGTCTGCCTCCTTGCTTCTGGAATGTCAAGTTTCCCAGTAATCATAACATCTTTCTCCCCATCTTTGGACGGCCAGAAAAACACTCTGTCCGTGTACATTTTGTAGTCCAAAACCGGTATTCCAGTGTCATTGAGGTCATTAGTTTGGTCTTCCATTTCTATCATAAGATCTAAAAAACAAACCCAAGACATTAAAGGTCAAACATTAGTATCAAAGCATCTTTTGGAAGAAAAAGAGAATAAGTGCTATATGAGAAGATTCAGAAGTTTAATACTCTCACTATAGGGTACCTTCTTTGTGAAAACAGAATAATTCTTACCTAAATCAATGAGGTTACAGTATCTTTACACACAGTTCTTTTACAACATTCAGTATACATTTACACTGGAGAGCATGCCTTTCCCAACAAGATGATGATCGCTTACCTGTGAATTCCTTCTTGCAGCGATCTCGGACACTTTCCTCGAGTCCCTCTAGTTGCTGTCTCACTTTTTCATATTCGCGCTCTGCCTGCCGACTCTTCCTCCTTTGGACATAGTGTCATATCAGTTATAGAATGAAAACAATACACTCCAGTGCGATTATCGTGAACCCCAAACGGCAGATCATTCTAATTTCACATTCACGTCCAAACTTTTACCACCAGTCACTTTCTTTCAAAGTACAGAAATATAAATAAGCAAATTCTTTACAAAGGATCTCAAGGGCAAAAACTCAAAAACTAAGCAAAACATTCATATCATTCTTTAGCAAAGATTTAACGGTAACCTGATAGCTCCTCAGGTCCCCCATAGTCACTTTTATCCAGGTAGGGGCAATATGTCATTGTGTTCCCCAGCCTAGTCATCCAAGTAAGCGCAGTGCACATGCCCATGGAGGACACAGATTAGAATGTACAGATCCGGCAGAAGCGTCAGGCTGTGTCACCAATGCCTCCGTGTGTGGATGACGCTTGGGTGCATGCACCCATCTGACCGCACATTATCAGGAAGGCAGAGATTTGCAAAGAGTCAGCAGTGACGCTGATCTTGAAAATCCTATTATTCACAGCCATAGGGCCATGATGACATGATTAGTAAGGGAAAACAATGCCCCCTCACCTAGTCACCCACAAATTAGCATATTGCCACCATAGTAGTAAAATAGTTTTTTTGGGGGGGTATAGACAGTAATCAATAAGGCTTTGAAATGACCTTGTTAGGAAGGATATATGCTGGCGGCTTGGGGGCCTCAATAAGAATAGTTTTGCACTAGCATGCTATGGGTGAATTTCTGCACCTACTTCCAGGCACCAATTATTATTTTTTTAACCCTTAAATTTAGCTACGGTGTTGGAGAGGATCATGGAATTGTAACACACATGTAGAATAGTATATCGGAGACACAACTTACCGATAAAAGTAGACAGCAGTCACAATTATTAGGATCATTGGTATGAGGACTACTGGAATAATTATGTGTAAAGGAATTGCTGGGGACTGTCCATATTCGACTTTTCCCAATATCCATTCTCGGTTTCCAAATCGAACCTATGCAGGAAAAAAGTAAAAAAAAAAATGATATGTTTCTAACACCTTTATTGAGGAAAGTCAGGATAGACACATAGAATAAACATGTTTGAAGAAAATGTCCATACCATGAACTCTGGCAAGTTGTCTGTGGTGTCTCTCTTGTGGCGTTTCCTCGGTGCAGGTTGCTCCTCGGGTGGAACACAATATAAGTCGGTCGCAGTTAAAGTATTTATCTTGCAAGGTTCGTCACCAACATAGGCTTCGGCCTCCTCTATGGTCATGGCTGCATTAAGTTGATTGCCCTATCAAATAACATCACATGAATAGACTAATACACAACTACAAATCTTCATTACAATAAAGACCCAGTCAAGGATTTCGAGCCCTAATATGGGTCTCTCTGCATACTTTCCATATATACAATTAGGACTTCAAGTAGAATTTTGTATCAAGAGGAGCAATTCTATTGGACTATCTGCCTACAATTATATATGTAAGCATATCAGACTATGGACACTAGGGGGCACTACAAGCAAAATAACCAGCTATTAGACTGCAGATCTTTGTCAGGGAGAGTTTATTATTCATCTTCATTTGAAGCATGAGTTGATCCGTGAGAAGACGCATTACAAAACCTGACGGTAGAAAGCTAAATCACACGGAAGAGGGCTTCACACTGGCTGCTAGAATAGGCGACATTAAACGATGTAACAGAGTAAGCAGCGATCCTACCTTGGCGTTAATGAAAGTGTTCACTTGTTTTTTGATACCATCAGTGAAGTTATCAAAAGTAGGATCATGGAGATAATTGAAAGAGAGTTCGGTTGTCTGCAGAGGGGTCATAAACCCATCCATTTTAATCAGTACAATGACCTCTGAGTTCAGGTTATTTTCCTGGACTCGAGGCGAGGAGAATATGATTACGGTGTCACTGACTTTTTCAAAGACATCTTGCTTTTCTATCTGTAAAGAAAAAAGAAAGAAAACCGCTGACCTCTCAAATATCATGGCGTGGATCAATGAAACAGGAACTTTTATACATTTATGCACAGTTTTTTTAAGGGGTGTTCTATATCCTGCCCATTTTGGATTAGGTTTTTAATGAGGCTACTCTCCCCTTTATACGCTCTCATTTTTATGGATTGCCTGCCCCTGCCAGCTTGCATCATTGCTTACTAGATCGGTCCAGTATTCCTTGCTTTTCATTGTGAGCACTGTTATTGCCCTGTTGATACCGAACTGTTAATAAAGATATGTTTTGTAAAAAATTATTTTGGGGCATTTGCGATTAATTACTCATTATGATTGAGTTGTATTTGGGAATTTAAAGCCCTTTTTTCTGGTTCTTATGTATATCATATTGCTCTATTAGAGTATTCCCCATGAATATGGTCACTTTATATGATTGGTTCTGGTATGTTATTATATTTATGCACAGTTAGTAGAGGAAAAGTAAGACTGCTACACTGAAGTGACCAATGGGGAGCCTAAAAAGTGGCTAAAGTCTTGGGTAACAGCAAACATGTTTTAGAACGGTGTATGAACATGTATATTTAAAGGGGTGGTCTGGCCTTGGGCTACAAGTATTGCAGGCATGCTATGTGACGGCAGACATCTGCACACACCGTGTACTGCGCACTGTGCGGATTCTCTGGTGCCGGCTGAATGGGATTTGCATACATGTGGTCACATGCCAACTACATGGGCACGGCCTCGCTCTATGCAAGTGTAATGAGTGAGGCCGGACACAGTCCAGTCAGAATGTGGCTAGGAGTATGGATATCACACAGATGACCACCCTCTCCTGGCACTGGAGAATCCTCACAGCCCCAGTGATAAGGGAATTCACAAGGCCGGACACCCCCTTGAAGCCTAAAAAGTAGTAGAGTGTCCACGCAAATATGTCACACACATATATATTTGCTATCACTATCAGGACAGTGAGGAGGTGCAAGCGGAATAGCTGCTCTCCAACACAGAAAATATCTGTTTATATTTCTAATTTTCAATTGTAATAAGTGAAAATCTGATCAAGGAAAGAGTGGGGATTATGGGGATACTTCCAGCTGGAATAACATCTGAAAATGTCTTCCTTCTGCACAGATATGGTTGTAACTCCTGTTATTTTTTTGTTTCCCTAGCACTGTCCCTTGTTGAGTCCCACGCTCTCTTATGTTTATGTGTGTGGCCACTGGCTACAGCCACCACGGCAAGGCTCAGTCTTCCCTGTACAGGGACGCACAACAGAGCTGGAGCTTTCCAAGAGCACACTGCAGATGTGAACAGGGCCTTAAGGCTGCTGTGCATTCATGTCTCTGGCTGGGACTTGCAAACAAATCCCGGGAAAACAGGACACGGACGTGTCCCTCACTGAGCCATTGCTGTCACCAGTTCAATACGCACATGTTAACATCGCTTGGCACAAGACCTGTATTTTTATGGCAATAGCAGTATAGCCCTGTTCTAGATAGTGATAAAAACATGTAGAGGAAACTCTTGGCTTACATTTGCCAAAAACTTCTATGTTACAATATACATTTGTAGCCTAGGGTGTGACACATTATTAAAGTACTTACTACATGAAAAGTAGGTTCGTCCAGTTGTCTTTTCTCTCTTCTTGATTGAGACGTGACCATCATGCTGAAATTCTGAACAAGATTGAATCCTATTCCAGAAATGGTGATGTTTCTTCCTCCACTAAAACAATTCAAAGGGTGCATTAATATTCTAGCCTGAAATCATAAATACACCGAGCCTCTGAATAAGATAACATTGTAAATGTGCCCAATTGAAATGGTCACTGCGCTTTCAGACAACTCATTTCATTTGACAGAGATGATGTGCTAAATAGGCAAGTTGCATTAAAATGATGTTGTCTTGTCCCGGAAAATTCACTCCAAAGTGCTGGCCACTGTGTCTTCCTTCTGACTACCTTATTGTCCACTGCCTATTATCAGGTGTAATCCATCTGTAGCAGCTGAGACAAATTACAGAAAGTGGCACAGGTATTGGTCTTTTGATCTTGTTCTCCTGTGTCAGACTGCATACGGGCATGATGGAGAGGTTTAGGAGCTTTTTTTGACAATAGTAAAAGCAATGCATGCTGAGAAATGAAGGAAAGGACCTTTCTGTGGAGGCAGTGCTGGCAGAATATTGATAATGAGGAGCCGCGCATACTCAAACGCAATAGATGACCAATTACAGAGCATGAAAATTAAGACAATTCTTGAGCTTATTAGAGCTGTTATGTGCATCAAAAGGAGGTTTAACCAGTTGTTTGTGATGGAGGCAGTAAGACCATGCTTTTACTCCAGTTTTGCATGAAAAGACAGTTACATGGTAAACAGCTCAATATCAAAGCTTCTCGATTATCCAACTGCACATTGCTGGTGGGCATCTATAGAGTGACTGCGGATCTCGGCATTCCAGAGACCCTGGGTGGACATTGTAGCACTAAAGGTACCTTCACACTGAACAACTTTCCAACGAGAACGACAGAGATCCGTGACGTTGCAGCGTCCTGGATAGCGATCTCGTTGTGTTTGACATGCAGCAGCGATCAGGATCCTGCTGTGTCATCGCTGGTCGTCGCTGAAAGCCCGGAACTTTATTTGGTCGTCAGGTCGGCCTGATTCGTCATGTTTGACAGCAAAAGCAACGATGCCTGCAATGGTTTTCAATGGAGCGAACAACCAGCGAGAACGATAAGTACGTCACTGGATCGCTCCTGCATCGCTCAGCTGTTGCCGGTGTGTGACGTCTCCTAGCGACCTAAACAGCGACGCTGCAGCGATCAGCTCGTTTTCTATAAATGTGACGGTACCTTTAGGAGGATCTTTTGCCTTAGGAAGAGAGAGATGGCTTATGATCATGACTCCATAATGCCACTAAGAGGGTATCTTCAGGTTCTGCCTTTTTACATTGTTCTTTAGGACAGGAAACAATCAGTTTCTTATAGTTATTTTGAACAAAGTTTTCAGCAAACAAGGGCAGAATGCTACCACAACATAACACAAACATGACATTTCTTCTAGTGTAGAACAAACTGGAAGCTGCAATAATGCGTCTCTTGTAGGTAAACTTATTAGCTGGTTTTACAACTCCTTCAGCAAAATTCATCTTCACTGGACATCTCCACCTATCTATGCTTATTACTTACAGTATTTTATTCTCTAAATGTAATGCTATGGGAAAACAAAACAATACTTCAGTTGTGACTTAATGATACACCTTTGATCTCCTGGTCTAACCTGCATGATTAGAAAGTGCTGGGAAATTAGAATACATATAAAAAGTGCTTTTCAGATAAAGTCCCCCTGGGTGAAAAGCAGCACAGCTGAGTTTAGCTGTGCCACATTACAAACCCTTCTATCAACTTTCCTCCTGTCATAGCACTGCCTTTTACACCTTACACTGACTGTCTGGAGACGAGTCACACTTATTTCTGTTGTACCAAGATCAAGTTGTAATTGTTCGTGAGAGCACATCAAACCACTTCTGTGTGAGATGCAATGACACCCTGCTCTGCTCTCATTGCAGAGAGACTACAAATTCCTATGAGCACAAAAGACATAAGTGTGACTCATCTCTAGATTGGTCCTGTGGGAGAGGGGCAGTACAGCAGAGCTGAACATGCTATGAGAGGAAAGCTGAAATGTGACACAGCTAAATTCAGCTGCACTTTCTAATCATGCAGGTGGTCAGACTAGGTGATCAACCTAAGCTAGAGGGGAAGTATGTTCTTCTTTACTTTGCGTGTTATTGTCTGCATATGTTTGGGCAACTCATACAGGGAGAAGTACGCGCCCCTAGTGAAAACTATCTAATTTTTTTAAATTTTTTAACTCATTAGGTGCCACATACTTTGATAATATTTGTACAATGAAGAAGTGAAGTAAAGAAACCCCAAAGCAATTATTTCTCTCTATGGGGCACTACTATATAATGTCTCCAGTTCAATATGAAAAATGCGGTTAAAGGTCCTCTCTAATATTGCCTTTATTTCTATATGTTCATATCCCCCCCCCCAGGGAACGGTGCTTGCGCCCTTTCCTTTCACTCTGTATACTTCAGACTTTCAGTATAAATCTGAACTTTGCCACCTTCAAAAATTTTCGGATGACTCGGTGGTTGTGGGATGCATTAGGGGAGATCAGGGGGATGAGGAATACAGAAGGGTGGTGTCGAATTTCGTGGATTGGTGCAATGGTAACTATCTACAACTAAATGTTAAGAAAACTAAGGAGCTGGTGGCCAACTATAGCAGGATAAAGATGGAATGCTTACCGATCACTATTGCTGGTCAGGAGGTAGAGCAGGTGGAGAGTTACAAATATTTGGGGGTCCATTTGGATAGCAAACTGGACTGGAGATGCCACTCAGAGTTTGTCTACAAGAAGGGGATGAGCAGATTGTATTTCCTAAGGAAACTGAGGTCTTTTAATGTGTGCAGCAAAATGTTAGAAATGTTCTACCAGTCTGTGGTGGCAAGTGCCATCTTTTTTGCAATCACATGTTGGGGTAGTAGTGTGCGGGCCTCTGATGCTAATAAGCTGAATAAGATTATTAAGAAGGCAAGCTCTGCTGTGGGCTGCAATCTGAACTCTTTTGGGGAGGTAGTGGAGAAAAGAACTCTGAAAAACTGTATGGCAATTATGAACAATAATGCACATCCATTATATGAGCTATTCATGAGACAGAAGAGCACCTTCAGTAACCGGCTAATACTTCTGAGGTGTAAGAAGGAAAAATATAGGAAATCGTTTGTGCCAACTGCCATGGCAATGTACAACAATAACATTAGGGTTAAACCACCAAGGTGAATGTCTACTTATTTCTCTACATTTCAGTTCACTTGTTGTGTATGTCCTATTCTAATGTATAATGTGTAATGTTCTTCTGTCAACTCAACTGTCATGTCAATTATGTAATTCTTTTATGAGTTTTATGATTTAAGTTGTGCTGCTGTGATACTATAATTTCCCACGGGATCAATAAAGTGTATCGTATCGTATCCATATTTGAATTCATATCCAAAACTATTTTTATTTATTTTTGCAAGAGAAGTGGCAGACATTGTTAAGCAAACAATAATATTAAATACCTGGCAAAACTTCGATCAGGGATAAACTGGGAAATGGTGGGATTACTTCGATATGTAAACTTTCCAGCTTCTTTTAAGGTGTGGGTACCATAGAACAATTTCACCCTGACATCTCCTCCTTTCTTTGCTTGACTTGTAATGCAGACAATGTTTTCATCAAATGAAACACTAAAAAAGCAAAAATAAAAAAATCAGGAACTTGATGCTAAGAAGGTAAGGCTTTTACAATAAAATGACTTGTGAATAAGCACAAGGCAATAAATATGTACATCATTCTCGCTTCATTTCTTGCACAGGATAAACAAACCATATGGCAGCTAATATGTCCTCAAGGTTAACAGGGATAATTACTAGCAAAATCTAAAAAAAACAGGAATAATCTTTCACAAATTGACGAATTTTAAAGCCTCTCAAGTCTTAATTTCAGAAGTGTCATTTGGGAACAAATGGAATGGTTTGTAATGGAGAGTATTATCTACATAGATAGTGCAATAGCTAACAAATTTGGCAGTTTATAAATAGGAGTCATGCTAAACATTTACAATAAGCAATCGGGATTAAAACCATCAGGATATCAAAGAAGACATACTATAATTGTCGTCTTAGACTCTTGAAGCCAAAAGAACGGGTGTTCCTAACACTTAGCAGAAGGCTTAGGCAAGAGATGCAGCAAAAACTTCTTAACTAAAAGAAACTCGGAAGTAATTTCCGATCCTTCAGAATTCTATTCTTTAATGGACAGATAAGCAGATGAGTGGCATAATCTAGTATTTTATTCGTATTTGTGGGTACCGATTCACACCATGGGGTCCCATTGAACACAACAGTAATCAGTAGCCGTAGGATGGGAGCCAGAGAACTGCATCTTATATGACAGCATCCACTGCTCTTTTGATTAGCCGGCCTGCAAAATGTCAAGTGCGTCAGGCTGCAACGATGACGTTGTGTCAGGCCGTCTAATCGAAAAAAATCGTTGTGGATATTGGGAGGTAGGAGCTGGTTCTCACAGCTCCTGTCCAGCAGCCAGAGGTTACGGTGGTGGCCAATGGACCAGGTTGTGCAAGTCAATTCGCCCCAACTCTATACATGATTCATCAATATTAAGTTTCTCAAAATCTGCTGCGGTTTTCAATAGACCTTACTTATGAGGTCTATTAGATGTAATGCTGGTTATAGATCAAAACTATGGTCTGCCACTTCGCTTATGTCATCCGCTTTAGGCATATGCGCCTTCTGTTTTACCTCCATAATGAGTCCTATTGAGGAGTTCTTTGTACAAATCCTAAATATTTCTGGCCCCGTCTTAGTCTGTGTGGAAGAATTCTCGCATAGAAGCACTGATTTATGTCCAAAAGTACAAATTCTGATGGAAGCAGTATGGCAGCACATGGAGTATATATGGTTTCATACATACTCCAAGCGCTGCCGCCCAGGGTTGGAGAACAGGGCTCTGGTTATACATGGATAGAGACTAGAATACTTAGAATACACAATAAGGATGTCCAGAATACACCTTTATACATACACTAGCCGAATTGCTTTTTGTATCAGTTGAATTTCTAGGTCATACATGCTCAGCATTGTGATCACACATTATATTGCAGTTCTGTGTCAGGACACAGAATTGGATGACGAGGCCTTCTGGATTAAGGAAAGTCATTGTATTAAACTATAGTCTTCACATTCAATTTGAAAAAGGGTATTTTTGTTTTAGACAAATGTAATGACTCACTGTGTGCTCGTGTAGAGCATGGATCAGAACTTGGAAAATACCTTGTTTGATGTGCAGACGTGAATATTAGCTGGGGACGGAATGGCTGAAGTTACTTAGAATTTAAAAGGGAATTGAAAATCATGGAGCATTTGTTACTAATCACTGTATCTCTCTGCAGCCAAATTGGCAAATCTCTAAGCAAAGCTTCGCAATACAACAGGGACAGCTGGAACAATTTGGCAAGTTCTCCAGCACAGCTTGAAGTCAAAGGTTCTGGTGAGCCGCACAGTAACCCCTTCATTCACACGGCATTGGAATTAGCTATTGACCCTCTCAGAATTAACTAAATCATACATCTACTTCACTCTAAAAAATGCAACCACTGCCATGTTGCTAACAGAAGCCACTTAATTGTCATTATAACCAACTTCCTTGTTTAAGCC